>NC_081423.1:30236366-30538032 GCF_949786415.1 Peromyscus eremicus
GCTAAAGACCGTCAGAGAACCCTGGCTCTCCTTCCCTGGGGACAGTTGCGAAATTACTTACTGGTGACAGCCAGGGTGCACACAAGCAGCAGCAGCAGCAGGGCAGCCATGGAGATGCCCACATAGAAGCCATTAGTCGTGTTCTTCTGCCGCTCCTGTGAAAGGATTGAATCCTAAGGAAACAATAAATAAAACAACAGTAGCAATAAATAAACAGCAGTAAACACAGGAGCAGCAAGTGAGAGGAACAGAAAACACATGCTTGACCTTAACCTAGACTCTAATTCCTAGAGCTTCATCTCTTCAGGACTGTGACTACTCTGAAATATGAGGAAGACCCAAGGAACTGAGGTGGTATTGGGCAGTGCAACTCCAAGACAGTGTGAATTTGGTGTCTTTGATGATGGTGGAAACGTGTTCCATGTTGCTTGAGGTTATTGCATGGGTGGATACCTCAGTCAAAATTCTACACCTCATGCTTAATGTAGGTTCATACATCATGTATGTGAATTATGTCTGCTTTAATAGTCAGTAGGGTATTCCCTAAATTCCAGAAATCATCTTATGATATTAAAAGAGAAAAAAAAAAAGAGTAGCCCATCTCTAAGTTCACTTGCTCTCTGTGTGCTCAGCTCCTGGTCTGGTCTTCCATCACAGACCCTACTTGTCATGTAAATGCAACTCAAGATTCCATGTCTTTATAAACATCTAACACCAAATGGTTAGCATGGAAACATATACACAGAAATAGTATATAGACTAGCCAGGTTATATTAATGTTTTTGGAATACATATATGTATTAAGTATAAATATGTAAATAAAACATCATATACAGTTTATGTGTGTATGTTAATAATTATATATTAACATATTACAGATTTTATAAGTTATATATGTGTTAATATAATATTATATATATATATATATATATATACATATATAAATAATTAAAGGAATAGAGACCATGAATTAGAAATAAAGCAAGGAGCAAGGATAGAGTATGTGGAAGGGTTTAGAGGGGGGTTATAAAAAAGAAACCATACAATTATATCCAATAACTTTCTAAAAATAGTAGGAAGACTCTTCCCCCCCCCCCCCCCGATGTAGCTTGATTAACACCATGTGATCAGACACAAATGCAGAATCTCCCCTAGTGCCTTGGTGCAGGTGATCAGGGATCAGCACATACTGGAATAAGTAGAAGACAGGCTGGTGGCAAGTGAGGCCCCTCTAATAGCTTAGCATTAATCTACCAACACTAAACAGAGCCCATGGGATGGGTTTAACTGCAAGGAAAGGGAGGATCAGAGACCAGGTCTTTGCTGGTGTGTGAGCCTCGTCTCTGGAGTCACAAAACGCGGCTCCTCTGCCTAGT
This sequence comes from Peromyscus eremicus, assembly GCF_949786415.1. Lineage (NCBI taxonomy): Eukaryota > Metazoa > Chordata > Mammalia > Rodentia > Cricetidae > Peromyscus > Peromyscus eremicus. Next base: position 30,237,743 of record NC_081423.1, read on the forward strand.
CAGGGAGACCATGGACAAGTTAATTAAGCTCTATGAGCTCTGTCTCTATGTCCTCAAACAATGTGTTCAGTAGGGTTCCCAGGAGAGGGATTTTCAATTATTCTTGACAATACTGTAGAGATTATAGAAGAAAATAAGGTTTGTTTGTTATTCTGACAGGGTCTCCTGGTCCTAGGCTGGCCTGAATCTCATTAGTTGACAATGAACTTGAACCTCTGCTCCTCCTTCCTACACCTCCTGAGTGCTTGGACTGTGTGTGTCCATGGTACCCACATGAACATTTACTTCATAACATTTTCTTGATTATGAATAGCAGCTGTACTTATACTTTCTTATTATTCTTAACAAATTTTGTTCAACTTTTTTATTAAACAGAGTCCAGGAAGTTGATATATTGGTTCAAGACATATGCTACAAATGATAGTCATGGGTGTGTACACCTTAATCCCAGGACCTGAGAAATGGAAGCAGGAGGGTCAGGAGTTCCAGAGCCTTCCTGGGTACATAGCCCTTTCAAAGCCAGCCTGAGCTCCATGGGATTCTGTCTCAAACAAACAAACACCCTGAAAAGAAAACTGTGCTGCTGTACATTGTTTTCGATGCACCTAGGGGACAGCTTGACATCTTAAGATGACTTATTTTGAATTTAACTCCAAATTATTCCTCTGTGCTGCTAAGCATGACTGTTTCTCAGGTAACTGAGGGCAAGAATAACTTTAACATGCAGTGCTGTTTTGTTTTGTATGGAACCAGAAGTCTGTTCTTAGCAACATGTACTTAATGGTTTCAGATATTTAACTAGCATGTACAGATTCTTTCCATACCTTCCAGACCACTGGGTGCTAATGTCAATCAGGTTGTTACTTTTTTAGTGTGAAGCTGGGCATGTGACACAGGCCTGTAATCCTAGTGCTCAGTAGGCTGAGACAGGAAGATTGTGAGTTCTAGGCTGTCCAGAGCCGTGAAATAAAATGATGTCTCAAAGGAGGGGGACAGTTATGGTGGACTTCACTCCTCTTATTTCACCTCCTGAAAGACAGGGGGTCAGGAGTTCAGAGACATCTTCAGCTATGAAGAATGTGTTGTGTTCTGACTGTCAATAGGTATAAAAGCATTAATTAGGCCATTTGGCCTTATATAGATATTTCCACATTGTCTTGAGGGTTTTACTGTTGCTGGGTGGTTTTGGGCAGTTCAAACCTAGGGTCTTGCACATGGTAACAAGAGCTCTCCACCCCCTATCTGGCTTTTTTCTTACCTCACCCACCATTTCTACTGTACTAATTACACATACTAAGACAAACCTTGCTTCTTCCTGGAGACAAAAGTGAAAAATCCTATTGAAGATTTCCCTCTGCTATTTGTAGGAAAGAACTCTGTCAACAATCTTGGAAGCAGATGACCTTAGATTTTCCTCAAGCTTAGTATACAGAAAGTCTAGGAAAAATCATGCAAAATTAATAATGTCTAAGGCCTTAATACCTTATGTGGAGGTTTGTGTGTAGAAAAAATATCACCAGTGGTCTCTACAAAAAATGGTTACTGGGTAGAAAAACAATATTAGGAGACTGTAAATGAACATCTTGAATTCAAACACTCTTTTAAACATCATATTCTTCTTTTTAATTTCTTTATTTTTATATGTTTATGAGTTTATTTATCTACAGCTTTAGTGTTAGGGTCTCTCTCTATGTAGCCCAAGTGGCCTAACGGTCCAGGCTGGCCTCAATCTTCTGATATTTGTTTTAAGTTCCCAAGTCCTAAGAATAAGGAATATACCACTATATCTAACTCTTTTTCTTTTCCTCTTCTTTTTTGACGCAAATATCTGTGGAATAATCTTACAGACAATATCTTTAAATACAAATTGTTTCCTAGAAGATATACAAGTGAACATGGCTAATAAATTGGGGAGGAATATACTTACAGTGTAATTTCTGCAAAAGTCGTCTGAGGATGTCACAGTGTAATTCCAATCTGCTCAATAAGAGGAAAAGTTAATTATAATTACAAAAATTTAGATCTTATTCTACATCTTTAAATATTACCCACAAGGCCAAGATGTCTTATAATATGTGAGGGTTAATACTGAGTATGGCAGAAGACACCCTGAACAGCATGTTTTGAACATCATATATTTGAAGTCCTGTAGCAGGAATCTTAAAAGTTCTTATTAATAAAATCAAACCTGAGGCCAGTTATTGGGTTGAACGCTGGAAGATCAGAGAGACAGAACAAGCCACAGCTAACCTCACCTGGCCAACTTCTCAGCTGATCTTGTTTCCTCAGACTGGAAGCCTCTGTGTCCTCATATCCAAATGGCTCTCAGCTGAACTGTGATGCTCAAAACCTAAAAGCTTAACCAGCCAAATGCTTCTAGTTTCTGGTCCTCATGCCTTATATACCTTTCTGCTTTCTTTTTTTTTTTTTTTTTTTTTTTGTTTTTTGTTTTTTGTTTTTTTTCTAGACAGGGTTTCTCTGTGTAGCTTTGCACCTTTTCCTGGAACTCACTTGGTAGCCCAGGCTGGACTCGAACTCACAGAGATCCGCCTGGCTCTGCCTCCCGAGTGCTGGGATTAAAGGTGTGCGCCACCAACGCCCAGCCCCTTTCTGCTTTCTACCATCACTCCCTGGGATTAAAGGCATGCTTTGTAGGATTAAACGCATGAGTCAGCATGCTTGGCTGTATCCTTGAACAGATGGATTTCTGCCTCTGGAATGCTAAGATTAAAGGCATGTGCTACCACTGCCTATCCTAAGTATCTAGTGGCTTTTCTGTTCTCTGACCCCAGATAAGTTTATTAGGATACACAATATTTTGGGGAACACAATACCACCACAAAGTCCATTTGAAATGTCTATTTTATAACAAGGAATCTATTGTTTTCATTGTTTCTCTGTGTCTATGTATGAAACACAGAACCCTATATCAGACATACATAAGGTTTGTAGCATCCTGACAAGGAGCCCCTTCACTGCATTTAACAGATGGAGCAGCTGACATCAGATGCCTCCATATTTCTAATTTTATCGAATGACAGACATCTCTGCTGGCAATGTACACATAGTGCCACACAATGAGTGGAAACACTACAGATCCTTGGAAGTCCCTTCTAATTGCCAAAGCTGACATTGCCCAGCATGGATAAAGTTGAATGACTCATAGTTTTCCTCATTCTCACATTACTATGTTTACATTTTACTCTATGAAAGCTCTTACAAGGAGCCAAAAGCAATGAGTAAGTTTAGGTAACATCTACAGTCTGGGCTCTGTTTGTAACTTAAGTCCTTAAGTTAAACCTTCTAGGAATAGGAGGAAGTGATTCAGTAAGATAAGGCTAAATCACATAAAATTTAAGTTCAATTCTGTCTATATTTATTAGCAAAGTGACCTTCATCATCAAGGTCCTGCCCATAAGTACTGAGGAATACATGCATGAGCACTCAACACTGTTGGAAACCTTGGTGATGTTATTATTATTATGTGATGGAAGGAACAGGGAGCAGGAGGGGAAATACTGTGGAATTCACTTTCGAAATATCATACGGTTTATCTAATGAGGAGCATTCAACAACTTGTCAAAAGAATTGTACCTAGAATTGGAGAATAAATTGGAAGGTGTGTATCTCCAAAGAAGAATTAAAGAGTTTCCCCAATCTAGCAGTGACATAAATTGCCATGAAATAATGAAATGAGATGGTGTGTAAGATTCCTGGCAGACACAGCTATCAAAGGCAGGTGATGGGCCATGTGACACCCAAATCCCTTTCAGTCTAAACATTTCTTGTTTTTGCAAAATGTTCATTAAGAAATGGGTGCCATGAGCCAGGAAGGACTAAGCCCAGGAGCTTCAAGTTACAAGACCCAAATGCCAGAAGTCTCAAGGAGACCAGGGACACAGGTACTGCAGTCCCTGCTCTGCTCTGGAAAGCTCCCCTCTGACCAGGGTTAGGTGACATGGCATTACATACCCTGAACGCCCTCCTTCCTTCTTCTTCACAGATGAGGACAGTGGCAGACAGCAGCTCCTGCTGCCGTGTGTTTGTATCTGTTTCTTTTTGTTTTTCTACGTGGAAACAGTTCACACTGAGGATTTCCCTCTCAACATCCAAAGGTCACAATTATCTAATCCCTCCTGACTCTGTGGGTTCACTGCACTTGACTTTAAATTAACTTATGTCTCGGAAAGCCTAGAAAAAAAGTAGGCCACATGGGGATGAGGAAAACACAGATAAGCAGCTCCTGAGAATATTGAGTCACACACACAGACATGCACACTCAAGCACAGACATTCATTCAGAGTCCTGCAAGGCCTGGCCTTGTTTGGATGAGACTCTTCGTAATGACCAGGTGCTTAGGATCTGAGTTAAATATCATCAACACTCCATCCCATTGACTGTCCCTGACATTCTTTTCTTCAGAGAAGCCACACAGTCTAGTTTGCCCTGAATGGAGGAGCTTGTCGTAAGGTACCATTTGAGGATGCTGGGTGAGGGGGAGTAAGAATGGAGCTGTGTCTCTGTCCCTGCCACCACTTAAAATGCCAGATCTGTATTGTTGCAGAAGGTGCCTATTCTTCACCATCTTCATCAAGATCTGGACCTTCCAAGGGGATAAGGGAGGAGAACTTAGTTACCTGCAAGAGTATAGAATAAGGTTTCTGTCACCTCAGCTGTTGTCTGATATGGATAAAATGTAGCGGGTTCTGGAATGAGAACAATGCAAGAATTGTTTCAGCTTTGGAGTGTGTCCCCACCAAGGAAATAGAAACAAAACTTAATATCACCTCCCCCAGTGTCTCCCCCAGCCTCCTAAGCAAGAATGGCTCCTTCCTATACATCAGCCTTGGCTGACTCCTCTGAGAAATGTATCCAAAGATGGGCACTGTCTGTCATTGTCTCACTATCCTGAGCAAGTGATCTGTGTCCTAATGTTCTGGACAGCTTTATCAGGATTCAGAATTATTTCACACTTTCCATTCTAGACTCCTGAACTCCTCTGACACATAGGTGACATTAACACATGGAGGATCGAACACTCAGTTAAGATTCAGGTTTATCAAGACAAGGGTCATTTCACCTTCTAGGAGAGGGACCTGGAAGTTTCTCACTACCCTCTTCACTGCAGGCCTTATTCAACCCCAGATTATCAACACTTCTTTCCATGGAGATGAGCTCACTGAACAACATGGAATAGACGGACCATTTCATCACTGAGTTCTTCTCAAGATAGCAGCATCACTCTGGGGATGACTCCTACTCTGCAGCCTGCCTTGTGCTGTGGAACTCCTCTCTCTCTCTCTCTCTCTCTCTCTCTCTCTCTCTCTCTCTCTCTCTCTCTCTCTCTCTCTTTCTTTCCCCCCACCCCTCTCTCTCGTGGAACTTTCTGCATAAACCAGGCTGACTTCAAATACCCAGAGCTCCACTGACTCTACCTCTCTAAACCTAAGATTATTTTGTCCAGTTTTATAGCTTGAATATGAAGACTGTAAACAGTTTTCTCTTAGCATATTCTTTCTCAGTGTGATTATTTAATGGATACATTTGTGAACAAAATAACTTATTTTATAGTAGGATATTCACACAGATACTTTTCATTTCTTTTTTCTTCTTCAGTGCGTGTATTTCTTTTGGACACAGGGTCTTGCTATATGCCTCATACTGGCTTTAAATCATAATCCTCGATCTGGAGAGATGGCTCAGAGGTTAAAAGCACTGGCTGCTCTTCCAGAGGTCCTGAATTCAATTCCCAGCGACCACATGGTGGCTCACTGCCATGTGTAATGAGATCTGGTGCCCTCTTCTGGTGAGCAGGCATATAGAGGGAGAATGTAGCATACATAAATAAATCTTAAATCACAATCCTCCCATTTCTACCTCCTGAGTGCTGAGTAATTAGCAAGTGCACTTGCCCCCTGGTGGACACATAGCAGTGTCTGCTCAGCCACAGTGGTTGTCTCTGAATCTCGACCACCTTATTCACTATCAAGATATCCTGAACAAGAATGCTGCTATATATGATGTCTAAGACCACATCTTCCTGTGGGATGTCTAGAGATACTTAAAAAAGCACAGAGTAGATCCAAACCTTCCATTCACAGAGCCCCTCCATGCCTACATTTCCTCCTAGGTAAAATTGCACTAGTTTTTGCTCAGATTTTTAAATCTGTGACGGAGACAATGGGCTATTTACTCACAGGCATTAAATCTTCATGGAACACCTAAAGCAGCTATTTTTAAGACCATTTATGGTGGATGTTATGTGTCTTCAGATTCCAATATCTGGATTTCAACATTTGTTTCATAATTGGTAAACCATAAAATCATGAGTAAGCTTGCCTAATACTTTATTAACTCCACTTCTAGTCAGAAGATTTCACGACTTCCTCTCAGAGAGGAAAGTGTGCCCTGTTACCAGTCTTAAAGATAGCAATGGCTTTCATGAAGCCTCCATGAGCTCAGCATCTTCAGGCCTGAGCCCAGCACTATTCACACTAACAGCCCCTGTACTGAGAAGAGATTCTAAAACTAATGCTGCCAACTGGTGGCCAAACAATGATTTTCATGGACGCTTTAAACATCTTATTTCTTCATTAGAAGACAACTTCAGAACATATAAAACCAAGATGAGACACAACTGTCCTACTTTTTAACATGGTACCAACCGTGCTGTCCCGTTAGATTTCTATTGAGGATGTTTCATGTACTTGGCATTCACTGTCTCACACAGTTGGCTCCCTTCTTGACACATGCTCACTGTCACTGAGTCATCTCACAGGATGTCCTATGGCCTACTCAATCATAAAATGAAGGGAACAGAGAGTGATGCTTAATAGCTGTCTGGAAGGAAACCTTCTCCACATCCTGGAATCCAACTGAGTAACTAGGAGAGGTCTACCTTGGAGTAAGCACCTTGCTGGTGGCTTGAAATCCTTTTATTTTGTCTCTACTTGATGCTTGAGTAGAACACTTGAGTCCATCTCAACTACTAAAGTTTGAGCTGTAGTTCCCTTTAGAATCCATACTGTGAAGATCTTGCAGGGAGACTGTGGAGGGATGGAATGTTGAAGTTTAAGAGCCACAAATAGTATAAATTCTATCCAGTCTTCTCAGTAGCCATTTACTAACAACTTCTGCATCTCAGCTAATATCCTTGTGACAATCAGGAACAACTTCTGGAATGCATTGTCACGTTTTCACACAGCTAGTTTCCACCAAGCCTAAAGCTAAGAATTTTAAAACATCTGAAATCTATAGAGGAGATACCTGTGTTCTACTGTGTCCCATCTGCCTGATGTTCCCACCAGGATCCTTGGTAAAATGTCTTCTTTTTGTCCTGGGACTATAAACATTCACATAGCCTCTTCCACAGGGAACATGATATTCATGATGAAATAACCTACTTTGTGTTCCCTAGCCTGAGCCACTCCCATTTGGATCACAATAATCCTTATTTCCTTTGGAATAAGAGCATAATTTCTCTGATTTTTAAACGTTTCATTTAATATTCTTTGTGTCATGAGCATACCAGGGGACACATGTGGTCAGAGGACAACTATGGGTAGTTGGTCCTCTCCTTCTATAATGCTGGTTCTGAGCATTGAACTCAGCTCATTGGGATTGGTGACAAGCACCTTTATGTACTGAGGCATCTCATGGGTTCAAGGACTGCATTTTGTACAGGCAAAAGATAGTCGAACAAATGTTAAGGTGGTTCACACAGAATTAAAACATGCCTTATTCATTTGAAAGGCAACATCTTTCAATACTAGTTTTACTATGACCTAGGACCAGGCCATATCCCAATGTCCATAAGAAGCTTTTTAAAAAAGATTTTTATTTCAATGCAGTTATCATTAATAAACTAAGGATGGAGGAGTATGATTCAGCACAATAGGGATGTAAAATACCCAGAATTGTGTAAGCAACTTACACCAGAGTGAGCAACTAACAAATTCACAAACGATGAGACAGATGGTAAATGTGTAATCAGACCATGTCATGTCCCTCTGACACCCCTACCTCAGCTCTTTCAAGAAGCAGGGAACCCAATTCCTTACCCAGTGTTTTTGCAAAGTCCCTGCTTAGGGCTCAGATTTACTTTCCTGATTCCTGTTCTATAGTCATGTGGGCTTTCTTTCCAATTCATCTCCTACGGTCTGTCCAGGTGGTGTTCTATCTTGGCTCTTCTTCCTTAACCCCACAGATAGTTTTCACTTTTTCTCCTCTCCTATTGATCACTGCTTAAAAGTCTGGGACATTTCCCATGGATCACTTGCAGTCTAAAGTAGCCATCCTGCCCCTCTCCCAGATCTCAGTTGCTCATGGCTATCATGTCCTTATGTCCCTGAACTTCCATCCCTGTGGCTGTGATGGCCTGGTCTCTGCATTTCTCCCCTCCTGGCCAGTGCCACCAAGTAGAACCTTTGTTGTTGTTTCTCTTTGTTTTAGCAGAGCTAACATGAGTTTATTAAGGAAAAGTGGAAAGGAGCTCCCAAGAGTGGAGGGGCCCAAATTAAGGAATACTGGAATACTCTAGAACCCCCCCTTTTTTGAGACAGGATTTCCTCCCTACCTCTTTCTAACTCTCTATCTACATCTGTCTGTCTGTCTGTCTCTGTGTACATGGATGCACACACATGATATAACACATATACACAAGCACACACATATATAAATATATATTTTTTACATGTATTTACATTATATATATATAAATATAAATATATATATATATATGTCTTGCCTGAAACTCACGAAAAGTTCCAGTAAAAACTCATGACAGTCTTCCTGCCTGTGCCTCCAGACGGCTGAGATTACAGATGTGTGCCAGCATGTCCAGTCAGAATCTTCTCTAATGAGCTTGTCATTAGATAGGAGCTCTGTGCAGTGCTGTAGCCACCAGGGACTGATTTAGCACATAAAACATGGCTAGTATAAGTGAGTAAAAAAAAAATTTTTTTTTGAGACAGAGTCTCTATGTGTAGCTCTGGCTGTCCTTGAACTCACTCTGTTGAACAGGATGCCCTCAAACTCACAGATCTATTGCCTCTGCTTCCCAAGTGTTGGAATTAAAAGTATGTGCCACCATATCCAGCAAATTGAGAAAAATTTTTAAAAAGATTTACTATTCTTATATCATAAATTATATATGTCTCTGTGTGGCTATGTGTACTTGAGTGTAGGTCCCTGTTAAGTCCAGAGACATGTGCCCTAGAACTGGCATTACAGACAGATCAGAGCCACCTGATGTGGGTGGTGGGAACTGATCACACATCCTCTACAGGAGCAGTACAGGCTTTTACCTACTAAGCCGTCTCTCCAGCCTCCGGGAACTGATCACACATCCTCTACAGGAGCAGTACAGGCTTTTACCTACTAAGCCGTCTCTCCAGCCTCCGGTTGAGTAAAGTTTATTTTATTTTTCCATCTAGTTTGATTTTAATTATTAAAATTTTGCACAGACTACAGTGCTTGATGGCACCCAACTATAGGTTATATATTTCTTTGAGATAATTTAAGTGTGAATAGAGAGATGAACAAATGGAAATTTAAGGGTGTGGAGAGATGACTTCATCATTCAGGGTTAGCAGGGTAAGAGGATAGGAGGCAACCTCTTAAAAACTGACATGTGAGAGTCAGGGGTGATGGCTCCTATCTGTGATCCCAACACCCATAATGCCAAGGCAGGATGATTGCCATCTGTTTAAGGGCAGCCTGGTCTATATGGTGAGTATCAAGATAGACAAGGCTATAGAGTAAGACCCTATCAATAAAGGAAAAAGCAACATGTGGCAGAGCACTGTAATCCCAGCATTGGAGAGACTGAGGCAGAAGGACTGGCAATTCTGAACTAGCCTGGGCCATAAAAGAGGAATAAAATATAAAGATGCAAAACCAAAGCAAGTGACAGGAGAGGCTAAGAGCTTAAGGAAGACAGGTGAAGGGCAGAAGGTGTCAGAAATGAGGAAAGGATGAAGATGGGAGCTGAGGAGCTGAGCCATTAAATACTACAAATCCTTGTGAATTTCCCCCACACTAGCCCATGGGCTTCCACAAGACTAGCTGTTGTACCTAGTGCTCACAGAGGACATAACCCAGCAAAATTTCTTACTATTTATTTATTACTCTTGTCATAAACTCTCTACTACTGTCTGTGAACGTGTGCAGGCCATGGCACTCTTGTGAAGGAGAAAACAACTATCAGAAGTTGTTTCTTCCCTCCCGCCATTGTTAGGATTCCAGGATCAACTCATGTATCTGTTCGGCCAAGCACCTTGATTCCTGAGCCTTGTCATGGATGATGGAAGTTTTCTTTATTAACCCGAACTTTGCAGTCTTCCTGAGTCACCGTATATTAGGGTCAACTTTGGCATCCTCTGAAGGTTACTCATCACTTGCAGGGGAGTACTGTGTGATGACAGGACTCAGGTATGAGACCAGAATTCCCAGTTCCTTACTAAAGAGCTTCATTTGTGGGAATATGGGGATAGCACACTGCCAAAACCCACCTCAACTTGGCCTCTGCTGCCCTCTCTGAAACAGTTCAACTGCTTCAGTTCATGTTATTTTCACCCCGTTGGTCCTGTGCACTACCAGGTACTCACTGAATCATTCCATTATATTCAACCCCACCATTTTATGTTATGTCACTATCCATAAACAGACTCCTGAAATCCTCTCCAAATGGTCTCCTAATGTCCCATAGCCCTCTGCTAACGCTGTTTATCATGTAAGCCAGCCATTTCCCTTCACTTCCTACTTACATTAGAATGCTAATATTGAGACTGGAGAGATGGTTCACAGTAAAGAGAGTCTACCACTCTTGCAGAGGACTGGAGTATGGCTCCCAGCACCACCCTCAGGTCGGTCACAACCACCCTTAACTCCAGCTCCAGAGAATCTGACAGTCGAGAAGGCTTTTGCATTCACATACACACATCCATACAGTCACATGCATATATACATAATTTAAAATAATAATTATAAATCAGAAAGGTAGATAGTTAAAACTACAAGATATTCAAGTTTACTATAGCAAACACTATCAGAATACTAAAGTTTTACTGATATACTGTTGCATAGCTACAACATATATTTGATTCTATGAATTTTGTATATATCAGGGAATCAAAGACCCCTGATCTCATGAAGCTTGTATTTATGTAGAAAAGTAATAATGTTAAGAAAAACATTTTAAAAATTTAATTCAGCAGATAGCTCAGAGAGGTTAAAGAGTTCACCCTCAGTCACACAAGAGGAGGGCTGCAGACAGACAGCAGTCTTAATCATCTTCCTCTTGGATGAACAAGTGAACAAAGGGGAAAGACACAGACAGCAGACAGCAAGCCTCGGGAGCTTTAGTGTAGGATGGAGGGCTGGGTGCAATTTTAACTTGGCTTGCCAGGCTACATGGACTTTCTAATGCTTTCCCAGAGAAGGTGGGATGTGAGCAAAGCTGAAGAAGATGAGGCCAACCAGAGAGAGAGCTGTCACAGGAGAAGAAAGAGGGAGGGCAAAGGTCCAGATGCAGGAGAGTGCCTGTGGCAGGGGAGGGGACAGGGAGGGACACCAGTGCAGAAGAACAGGTCATGGGGGAACAGAGACAGAGCTCAGGAACACTTTGTGAGGACTGTTCTTTTCACAAGGAAATATAGAGTCATTGCTGGGGTGTGGTGTGCCAGGACCTGGTGCCCTTTGATGACTATGTGACTGCTAGGATGACAGGCAAGGACACCATAGTGCAGGGGTTCTCAAACACTGAGTCACAACTCTTTGGGGGTCAAAGGACCTTTTTACAAGAGTCACATATAACATAACCTCCATATGAGATATACATTATGACTCATAACAGTAGCAAAATTATAGTTATGAAGTAGCAATGAAATAATCTTATAGTTGGGATCACCACAACAAGAGGAACTGTATTAAAGTGTCACAGCATTAAAAAGGTTGAGAACCAGGCTGGGCAGTGGTGGCACACCTCATTAATCCTAGCACTCAGGGGGCAGAGCCAGATGAGTTTCTGTGAGTTCGATACCAACCTGGTCTACAGAGCGAGATCCAGGACAGGATAGGCACCAAAACTACACAGAGAAACCCAGTCTCAAAAAAACCAAAAAAAAAAAAAAAAAAAAAAAAGGTTGAGAACCACTGCCTTAGTGTCTGCTGCAGGAATTCAGTGTGGAAGAGGTAACAGAGGGCAACAAGATCAATGAATCTAGCACAGTTTGCTCTGCCTTCTGAACCCACCAAGGAGAGCTTTGCTTTCACTGATCATATTGCCTTTTCTTGAATGGCAGAACCCTGAACTAGGTATTCTGGGGAATGTCTGTGCTGAGGAGAATGCCTACTCTGAGACTTTTTGTGTGTTGAGGCAGGGCCTTGGGGCCTCCTGAGGATGGCTTTCCTTCAAAAGGGCACCAGAGAAGAGGTGCCTACACACAGGCAGAATCAGCTCAAGCAGCAAGAGCGTAAAGACAAGGAGAGCCTGAAAGTCAAGGTCAAACAGTGGCAAAGGCACCATCAATGATCCCAGGTCAGAGCTGCAAAGGTCAGGGTAAGGTTGGTCCAGAGGACCTTGCAACTGCAGGGCTGGTGACCTTCCCGTGTTAGAGACATCAGTGAAAATGGATGTAAGGAAAAAGAAAAAGGGCCATAGCAGGAAGCCCAGAACTGAGGATCTGTGGACTGAAGCTCTCTCCTCTCCACACAGCAGCTGTCTAAACAGCTGGACATGAGCTCAAGATCCCTAAGACTGTGAACTTGACTGAGTAGAAGAGCATCCTGATGGGGGAGGGATAGAATGCTGAAGGTCAGAGCCAAAGTTATCTCAAGGTATCTTAGATCTTTGAATAGCCATTAGCTACTAAGCTTAGCTTCTAGCAATCTCGCTTTAGATAAAACTTGAATTGCAGGCTGGGTTGACTTCAGCCGGCTCCACCCACTCTGAGGCTGGGAAGGCACTAAATGCAGGATCTTAGGACCAGAAATCTCTTTGCCTTGCTGTAACCATTACCTTGTGACCCACCAGTGTGGTTGGTTTTATGATTTATTTAGTCATTTTTGTAGCATCTCTCTGTAGCCCAGACTGACTTGGAGCTTGTTCTATCACAAGTTGGTTCTCACTTATAGAGACCCTCCTCCTCAGACTGCTGGGAGTACAGGCATGACTCAACACACCCAGTCTTCCCTCTGTGCTTTGTATAAACACTGACTCTCAGCTTTCACTTCTGGGTCTGCAAAGTCCACACTTGGCCTAGAGTACAGGCCTGTAACATCAGTTTCTACGAGGCTGAGGATAGAGGATCATAGGCTCCCTGAGTAACTTAGTAAGACCCTGTCTCAAAATCAAAAGGGGGAATATGAGTCTTGGAAATGGAGTTAGAGGTTTATGGCAGAGACTCTGGGTTCCATCTCTGGCACACAGAAAAGAGTTACGACAATAACAACAACAAAGATCCAGGTATGGTGGCTCAGGCCCTTACTCCACAACCAGGAGGCAGAGGCAGGCAGATCTCTGTGAGTTCCAGGCCAGCCTGGTCTCCATAGCGAGTTTCAGGAAAGCCAGAGCTATACGAGAAGATGATGTCTCAAAAATAAAATGAATAAATAAATAGTAAATGAAAAGGAAGTTCATATAATTTTTTCCATTGTGGAATGTCACTCAGGATTAATTGATATCCTAAAGCCACAGTCATTCAAATTGGAATTATAACAACTATTTTATTACCATCTTAGAAAGTTCATATTTTTATAAAACTAGAGTTTGATAACACACACACACACACACACACACAAACACACACACACACACACAAATGGAAAGAGACAAGAAGGACTGCATGATAAATAATTTTGGGCATTTGATGTTTTTAATTCAAAATCTCAATCAGCCAGGCTAGCCTAACTCACCCTGTGGCAAAGATGAACTTGAACCCCTTCTAGTGACTCTGTCTCCTAAGGATTGGACCTGTCAATGTTAGGATTACAAGTCTTTGCCAGTATGCAGGGCTTTTTGTTTTTTTCATGATAGAATGAACAGTACAGAAGCTAGGGGAACAGTCCAGCTGGTAGACAGCTTGTCTAGGGAGCAGGAAGCCCTGAGTTTGATCTTCTTCATCAGATGAACTGGGCCTGTAATCACAGCAGCTGGGAGAGGGAAGCTCAGAAGTTCAAGGTCATCCTCAGCAATGCTTCAGTTGTGAGGAAAGCCTGGAATACAATAGGCCTATCTCACATAAACCAGACCTGGCAGTTTATGGATGTAATCCCAGAACTCAGCGGAGGCCTGCCATGAGGGCTAGGCCAGTGAGATGCCAAAATTTGTTGTAAAAATCAAATGAGTGCTCATCATGATGTATATCTGACCTTTTCGGACTTGTGGCTTTCTTAATAGTTCACAAGTTAAATGGGGGAGAAACTTTTGGGATGGGGCATTGGAGAGTGAATACACAGCCACCCCCACAGCATCTGGAAGTGAGGGGAAGTACCAGGTCCGACAGACAGACAGCTGAGAGGATGAAACTGCTGTCTGGGGGAGGATTGCACAAATTCTCCTCAACATAAATGCATACAGTCATAAAAATCTTATGAAGGTTCTCTCTACATATCTCTCCCAATATTTAGAGAATTCAGTGTCTCACTAGTCATTGAAAAATGAATACCAAACTCTAAACGCTGCTCACCAACCCACAATGGGCACCCTCCTCTCCCCTATCCAACATTCCAACTGAAGCAAAACATTTCTGCTTCCGGCCTTGCCAAGCTCCCAAACCCAACACAGAACCTCAACTCCAGAAGCTCTTGTGAGTCTCTCTTTTTCCACCAAACACATTATTTCTTCCAATATTTTACTTTGCAAACCACAAAAGTCAAGGAAGAAGACTGCAAATATATCTGTGCTCTCACCTCACTAGTCCCATTTCCATGTTATATAATATTGCATGTTACCTACAGACACGAGCCTAAATATATAAATAGGACGTAATCTAAAAGTACCCGAATATTTTGGAGACAGGGTTTCACTATATAGACCAGGCTGGCTTGGAACTACAGGTTTCTTCTTATTTCTTGTGTCAATGTTGCTTAAGATCATTTTAATATCTCCCCTAAGAAAATCCATTATTCCAGTCTACATTTCAAGAATCTGAAGAATTCCCTTAGATGTCAAGTTGCCCTACTGTCTAGAGACTCACTCCCCATTGTCCTAATGTCCTGCATACAATCCCACATCACTCCATATATATTTTCATATGGTCCAGAAACTCCAAGGAGCACTGTCCTGATTGCTTCTCTCCAGCATAAGTTTGCAGAAGACTCTACTTACCACTTAGCTAAGAGAAGCACAGCTTTTTCTTACAGTCCCTCCTTCTAATCCTATGCTGCTGATAGACTCTTCCAGAGCTGCTGATGGATAAAGACAAGTTCTTTTGTAACCCCATCCTTATCTCCAGGCCACACCTTCAAATGTTTTGTTTGAAAATTGAGTCTCTCTAGATCTACAACCTATCTCCTCACTTAAGGAGATCTTAAGAAAATAATTAAAATAGCACTCAGGAAGCAGAGGCAGATTGATCTTGTGAGTTCCAAGCCAGCCTGGTCTATATAGTGAAATCCTGTCTCCAAAACAAAACAAAACAAAACAACCAAGAACTAAATTGCTGGTGGGATATCTCTACAGTCTCAGCAGGGGTCTTCACTAGAGTTAAGATTTTAGGCCTGGAGATCCTGCTGACTTTAATATGATTCCAGAATAAAGGGAATTTAAATGTCTGAACCAATTTCTCTATTTGTGGATGAAATAAACTGAAAGGCAGAAAGAAGAATAGAATACAGATAGAGCCCAGTGAGGGTCCTGGTGCAGAGGCAGAAGTGAAAGCTGACTAATTATACCCACTGGTCTGCTGTTCAACTAACACCATCCTGATAAACATTTATTTACAGCCCATGCTAGGAGTGGAACAGTCTAAGCAAATGAAGCTGGAATCTCTGCTTGCAGAAGTGTAAGAAGAGAGGCTGCCAGCTTGCAAAGCTGAGCTTCTCCATGCCCTATGCCCCTTTCCAGTGTACTAAGTGGCCTATGCAGGCTTCTAGACTTGGGTAGTTGTACAAGACAGGAAACTAGATGTGATCTTTTTCACTTCTGCCAACTAGAAGGTGCTACACTGTTCAAAACAACAGGTTTCCAGAAGGTTTTGCCACTTGGCAGGGCTTCCTTGTCTCCCCAAACCAAATAAATAATTAAATAAACCATGCATGGACTTCTTGAAGATACTGGGGACAATGTCACAGATCTGCTTGGGCTAAAACTTCTCCAGGACCATCAGCATCTGAGTGGCTGTAAGATGCTGCCCCCACACCCATTTAGAGAAAGATAGAGGAGTCAAGGAGAGTTAAACATTAGGTTTTCCCAAATGGACTTAGGATAATCATTCCAGTTTAGATTGGGAGTGTTGCTGTTTTGTTTTTGTTTTTGTTTTTGTTTTTGTTTTTGTTTTTGTTTTTCCTTTCTTGTCTTGAGACAGCATCTCACTATGTAATGCAGGCTAGCCTATGTACTAGTACTTCTATGTACCAAGGATGACTATAAACTTGCCATCCTCTTGCTACCCCATGTGCTGGGATCACAGGTGTGTGCCACCACACATGGGTCTCTGCTGTGCTGAGGATCCAACCCAGAGCTCCATGCATGCTTGGCAACTACAATAAAATTAGCCTACATCCACAGCCAGGATGGTCATCTTACAAACAACTGTCTACACTCAAAACAAGATGTCTCATAGTCCCCGTGCACCAAGTGAACTGCCCATGCCAGGAGAGCTATATAAATGTGCTAAGTCTTGCCAACCTACTCTGATGTTGTCCCTTTGAACAGTGTTGAGTCTGGTTATTAACAGTGCATATTTATAGAGGATGGCAACATTTTATTGGAACTCTGTGACCTGAAAATAATTCCAGGAATTATAATTTTTTAAAAAGCACAAAACAACCTTTTCCATAGGAACCCATTTTGGCAAAAACATGAGACAATGACAACTTATTTGCATGCATTTGTCTAGAGATGGAAATGTCATGAAAAAAAGCCACCAGACCATTCTTAGTGTTCTCTAAGATGGAGAAGCAGGCTGAAATAGGAGGACTTTAGTTTGAAGCTATATGTTTTTTTTATCTTTTTTTTATCATTTAAGTGCTGTAAAAGACTCCTTAATATATGTTAAAAGGATTCTTTTGTTTGCTTTTAAGTTTTTTTTAATATTTCTCTTTCTCTCTCTCTGTGTGTGTATGTGAATGTGTGCCATATCCGCTCCCTTGGAAGCTAGAAGAGGGGAATGGATCTCTTGAAGCTAGAGTTATAGGCCCTCTACATGGGAACTGGGAAATTACTTCAGGTCCAATAGAAGAACCACAAGCACTCCAAACTGCTGACACATCTCTCCAGCCCCAAGTTAAATGTGGTACATAAACATTAGATGAAGGGGCAGCAGAAGCCCACAGCCTGGAGTCTGGAACTGAACAAGGAGAGGAAGCAGCTGAGCGACCACATTTATCACTCAGCTTCCTGACTGTGCATGCAATGGCTCCAGCTGTCTCCCAGTGGTGCCACCATGGTCCCCACCACGATGGACTGGGCCCTCGAACTGTGAGCCAAAATATTCCCTTCCTTCCTCAGAAGAATTAACAGAAAATGAGCTCTTAAAGGAAAACAAAACAAAACAAAACAAGTCTCCTAATTATGTGCTGTTACAAGATGGAAGTACTTTTATTAACAGGATTTTATTTTTTCAGCAAATTTACAACATTGTTTCTTTGTTCCGTTATTTCTGTCCTTCCTTCTCTTAGACAGATTGTCCCAGAGGATGCCACCAAACATGTGGAAGGGTAGGAGGCTACTAGCATACAAATGCTACACTAGGAGACACTTTCCCTCTACCAAGTAACACATTAGGTCACCATTTCTGGGGATGGACATTAGACTCTGTAACATGAGCCAGTTCGTGAAATCACCAATTCCTATTCATGGATCACATACTCCATTTTGCCAGTCCTATTCAATAGGAGTCTCTTGAATTCATAGAACTACATTGAGCAAATGTAATGCTAAAAATTTGTATTTCCAGAGCAGGAGAAAAACAAAAGACAAGGTCAAAAACTCCTTCCAGTGTCCTTCAGAATGTAGTTACAGCAGGTCTGCTCCTTGCTCACTGGCTTGCTACAATGCTTTGCTTGGCTATTGACCTATCCTACTGCATTGTGACTTCCATGAAGTAAAAACTCACGATTCTTTTTCATTCGTTTAAAAACTTTGTAATATTTTATTTTTTTATGTATATGGATATTTTGCATACCTATGTATGTCTGTGTGCCACATGCATGCCTGGTACCTGAAGAAGCCAGAAAAGAGAGTCAATCAGATCCTTGGAGACTAGAACCACAGGCACTTTTCATCTACTGTGTGGGCACTGGGACTCAAACCCAGGTCCTCTGGAAGAGCAGCCAGCACTCCTAACCACTGAGCCTTCTCTCCAGCTCCCCTTCATGGGATTGCAATCCAGCAGGCATGTGCTCATCCTTCCAATCACAGCACAGATACTGATTTTGCACCAACTATGACTCAAGCATTGTGTAGCTTCCTGGGGTATGGCAGGCATATTAGAGTTTACTCTCTAGATGAGAGTTTGATTGGGATACACTGCCCAAGAAATAAACTGACTAGGGATGAGAAGGATGTTTTCTGGACAACAAATGTATCTGCAAATCTGAAAGATACAATGCGGTACTGCAAACCACCAGAGAGAAGTGTCCCAGAAAGAGAACAGCCATGGCATAGGTGCAGGGACCAGGAGAGCTCAGGCTATCCTAGAAGCAGACAGGAAGCCAATGTGGTTGAAGCAGAGAGAACCAGAAGACTAGGCAGAGGCAGGAGAAAGGTGGTCCCTCCAGGCAATGGCTGAAAGGCCCTCAACAGCAGTCACGTGAATCTGATTGATAATCTTAGAAAGCTAGTATAAGTAGGCTGCCATGTGACCACTGTGGACTACTATGAGAACAAGGGTGGAGAAGAGGCCCCCAGTTAGGACACTGATTCCTAGAAGGGAGGGGGGGGAAAGGCGAGAGGTGAATGAGCATAAAAATCACTGGGATTCCAACAGAAACCTCATGAGAATTGCTTGGCCTCTGTTCTTTGCTTAATCTGGTTCTGATCTGCTTTGTTTGGTCTGCAGCTCTGCTCCTCATGCACCAGCCTCCTGACTGCTTGATTGCAGGTGTGCACCCTCACACCCTGCTGGACTGGATTCTTCAGCCAAATTTAATAAGCAAAACCCAAACTAAAGGGCCCATGCTTGAATGAAAATATAGTATTCTCGGGGCTGAGGATGTAACTCAGTGGAGTGCTTGGCTATCCTCGACCAAGACCTGGATCCCAGCATGGTAGTGCACACCTGCAAGGCCAGCAGCACCTGGAAGTTGGAGGCGGTATCACAAGTTCAAGGGTCAGCACTTCCTATGTAGAGAGTTTGAGGCCAGCCTCAGCTACATGAGACCCTGTCCCAAAAATAAATAAATAAACAAATAAATAAATAAACAGAAGTTTTTTTGTTTTTGTAAATAATTGCCTTGAAATAGAGCATGTACATTTAGCTATTGTCCTAATTTGAATTCTATTGCTGTGATGAACACCATGGCCAAAAGACATTTGGAGCTAAATGATAGTTCTAGGCTAGCCTGGGCTACATGAGACTTTGTTCAAAAGAGTTAACAGTATACTGGCTGGTTTTGTGTGTCAACTTGACACAAACTAGAGTCATCAGAGAGGAAGGAGCCTCGGGTGAGGAAATGCCTCCATGAGATCCAGCGGTAAGGCATTTTCTCCATTAGTGGTCAGTGAGGGAATGCCCATCCCATGGTAAGTAGTACCATTCCCTGGGCTGCAGATCCTGGTTTCTATAAGAAAACAGGCTGAGCAAGCCATAAGGGGCAAGCTAGGAAGTAACACCCCTCCATAGCTTCTGCATCGGCTCCTGCCTCCAGGTTCCTGTCCTGTTTGAGTTCCCTGTCCTTCCTTCAGTGAGGAACAGCTATATGGAAATGTAAGCCAAATAAACCCTTTCCTCCCCAAGTGGATTTTTGGTCACGGTGTTTTGTCACAGTAGTAGAACCCTAACTAAAACACACAACAACAACTCCAGCCAACCAAAAAATGCCCTAGAGTTGAAGTTTACACTGGTATCCCCTATTCTCTGTCTTTCCATTTAGCACTCCTGCTGCCCAGGGGTCAGCCATGTAATAGCTTTCTACTTCTAGACCGGTACTGTCCAGTGCTACTACAGTGAGAACTATAGAAGTCATTTTTCATTTGCCTACTACCTGTATTTAAAAGAAACAGAAGACAGAGCCTGCGCAAAGATGACTCAGCAGTTCACAGCATCACTGTACAATCCTGGGAGCCAGCATGTGGATCCCAGCACAGCACCCACCAAACAAGCCAAGCATCACACACACACCTGTAAGCCCAGCTCAGAGAGCACCAGAGCCAGGAGGATCATGGGAGACCGATGCTTGCAACACAGCTGAGAAAACATGAGCGTTTTGAAATTTTACCTTTTTTTTTTTTTCATGTTCTCACTATGCAGCTCTGGCTGACCATGAACTCATAAAGGTCTACCTGCTGCTGATTCACAAATGCTCCACCTGTGCGTTTACACTCAGATGTTTGTTTACTTCCTTTGAATCAGCTCTGACATAGCCAAACATCTCCACAGCTCAGTCAGGGCAGATCAGCTATCCTGCACTGAACTTATTCATGCAGCTTTTTATTAAAAGGGTCCAAGTACAATGAGACTGTTTCCTACATGTTTGTTCTAATAATGGATTTCTGCATCAGATTCGGAGGAGACCATACTATGTCTCAAGGGAATGAATAGGCAGAGTAATAGGAGAGGACACCAGACTCCCTCTTCTGGACTGCATGTGCATGGACGGGTTCCCATACACACAAGCACACTTGTGCATACAAACAACATACAACACACACACACAGACAGAAAGACAGAGAGAGACAGAGACAGAGACAGAGAGAGACAGAGAGAGACAGAGAGAAAGAGAGAGAGAGAAACTTTTAAAAGTAGAAATAAGTACACTAATTTTAAGAATTCATTTTCCTTAACTCAGTGCATTTGAGTCCTGTCATCTCAACATGGAATAGATAGAAAAATCACCAAAGAAAGTTCATTTCAAGTCTTGTGAATTTGTTACACATCACAACCCTGACTGCCAACATCTCAGATGCTCAACAACCATAGGGGTAGGGCTCAATTCCTGTAACTCACAGAACAGCTCCCATCAAGCATTGTTTCTCTACCTACTCCTAAAGGATTGCTCATAGTACTTCCTTGTTTTGATTTTTTCTTTTTGTCTTAGATAACACACTTTATTTAAATAGATTTGTAGTGTTAGGTGAAATGAATGCATGCCTTCTATTAAGCCATTTTTCTGTAGACATAATTCTTTTTCACTTTTTTTTATTTCAAATATGGCTGCAAGAAATACCCTTTATAAACCATAACAACAAAAACCCAATTCATCCCCAAATGTCTTGTGGCCATGGTGCTTATCACAGCAATAGAAATCAAATTAAGACAATAGCTAAATGTACATGCTCTATTTCAAGACAATTATATATATATATAAACCAACCACTTTATTTATTTATTTATTTTTGGGACAGGGTCTCATGTAGCTGAGACTGGCCTCAAACTCTCTACATAGGAAGTGCTGACCCTTGAACTTGTGATACCGCCTCCAACTTCCAAGTGCTGGCCTTGCAGGTGTGCACTACCATGCTGGGATCCAGGTCTTGGTCGAGGATAGCCAAGCACTCCACTGAGTTACATCCTCAGCCCCGAGAATACTGTATTTTCATTCAAGCATGGGCCCTTTAGTTTGGGTTTTGCTTATTAAATTTGGCTGAAGAATCCAGTCCAGCAGGGTGTGAGGGTGCACACCTGCAATCAAGCAGTCAGGAGGCTGGTGCATGAGGAGCAGAGCTGCAGACCAAACAAAGCAGATCAGAACCAGATTAATCAAAGGACAGAGGCCAAGCAATTCTCATGAGGTTTCTGTTGGAATCCCAGTGATTTTTATGCTCATTCACCTCTCGCCTTTCCTCCCCCTCCCTTCTAGGAATCAGTGTCCTAACTTCCAGTTATCCTCTTCTCCACCCTTGCTCCATAGTAGTCCACAGTCGTCACATGGCAGCCTACATATTCCAGATTTCTAAGATTATCAGATTCACGTGACTGCTGTTGAGGGCCTTTCAGCCATTGCCTGGAGGGACCACCTTTCTCCTGCCTCTGCCTAGTCTTCTGGTTCTCTCTGCTTCAACCACATTGGCTTCCTGTCTGCTTCTAGGATAGCCTGAGCTCTCCTGGTCCCTGCACCTATGCCATGGCTGTTCTCCTTCTGGGACACTTCTCTCTGGTGGTTTGCAGTACCGCATTGTATCTTTCAGATTTGCAGATACATTTGTTGTCCAGAAAACATCCTTCTCATCCCTAGTCAGTTTATTTCTTGGGCAGTGTATGCCAATCAAACTCTCATCTAGAGAGTAAACCCTAATATGCCTGCCATACCCCAAGAAGCTATACAACGCTTGAGTCATAGTTGGTGCAAAATCAGTATCTGTGCTGTGATTGGAAGGATGAGCACATGCCTGCTGGATTGCAATCCCATGAAGGGGAGCTGGAGAGAAGGCTCAGTGGTTAGGAGTGCTGGCTGCTCTTCCAGAGGACCTGGGTTTGAGTCCCAGTGCCCACACAGCAGATGAAAAGTACCTGTCGTTCCAAGTCCCCAAGGATCTGACTGACTCTCTTTTCTGGCCTCTTCAGGTACCAGGCATGCATGTGGCACACAGACATACATAGGTATGCAAAATATCCATACACATAAAAAAATAAAATATTACAAAGTTTTTAAAAGAATGAAAAAGAATCGTGAGTTTTTACTTCATGGAAGTCATAATGCAGTAGGATAGGTCAATAGCCAAGCAAAGTATTGCAGCAAGCCAGTGAGCAAGGAGCAGACTTGCTGTAACTACATTCTGAAGGACACTGGAAGGAGTTTTTGACTTTGACTTTTGTTTTTCTCCTGCTCTGGAAATACAAATTTTTAGCATTACATTTGCTCAATGTAGTTCTATGAATTCAAGTGACTCCTATTGAATAGGACTGGCAAAATGGAGTATGTGATCCATGAATAGGAATTGGTGATTTCACGAACTGGCTCATGTCACAGAGTCTAAAGTCCATCCCCAGACCCATGGTGACCTAATGTGTTACTTGGTAGAGGGAAAGTGTCTCTTAGTGTAGCATTTGTATGCTAGTAGCCTCCTACCCTTCCACATGTTTGGTGGCATCCTCTGGGACAATCTGTCTAAGAGAAGGAAGGACAGAAATAAAGGAAAAAAGAAAGAAATAATGTTGTAAATTTGCTGAGAAAATAAATCCTGTTAATAAAAGTACTTCCATCTTGTAACAGCATGTAATTAGGAGACCTGTTTTGTTTTGTTTTCCTTTAAAGAGCTTATTTTCTGTTAATTCTTCTGAGGAAGGAAAGGAATGTTTTGGCTCACAGTTCGAGGGCCCAGTCCATCATGGTGGGGACCATGGTGGCACCACTGGGAGACACCTGGAGCCATTGTATGCACAGTCAGGAAGCTGAGTGATAAATGTGGTCGCTCAGCTGCTTCCTCTCCTTGTTCAGTTCCAGACTCCAGGCTGTGGGCTCCTGCTGCCCCTTCATCTAATGTTTATGTATCACATTTAACTTGGGGCTGGAGAGATGTGTCAGCAGTTTGGAGGGCTTGTGGTTCTTCCATTGGACCTGGCATAGGCAGTTCACTTGGTGCACAGGGACTGTGAGACATCTTGTTTTGAGTGTAGTTTGTAAGATGACCATCCTGGCTGTGGATGTAGGCCAGTTTTATTGTAGTTGCCAAGCATGCATGGAGCTCTGGGTTGGATCCTCAGCACAGCAGAGACCCATGTGTGATGGAACACACCTGTGATCCCAGCACACGGGGTGGCAAGAGGATGGCAAGTTTATAGTCATCCTTGGTACATAGGAGTTTCAGGCTAGTCTGCATTACATAGTGAGATGCTGTCTCAAGACAAGAAAGGAAAAAAAAAAAAAAAACAGCAACACTCCCAATCTAAACTGGAATGATTATCCTAAGTCCATTTGGGAAAACCTAATGTTTAAGTCTCCCTGACTCCTCTATCTTTCTCTAAATGGGTGTGGGGGCAGAGTCTTACAGCCACTCAGATGCTGATGGTCCTGGAGAAGTTTTAGCCCAAGCAGATCTGTGACATTGTCCCCAGTATCTTTAAGAAATCCATGCATGGTTTATTTAATTATTTATTTGGTTTGGGGAAACAAGGAAGTCCTGTCAAGTGACAAAAACTTCTGGAAACACTTTGTTTTGAACAATGTAGCACCTTCTAGTTTGCAGAAGAGAAAAAGATCACATCTAGTTTCCTGTCTTGTACAACTACCCAAGACTAGAAGCCTGCATAGGCCACTTAGTACACTTGAAAGGGGTATAGGGCATGGAGAAGCTCAGCTTTGGAAGCTGGCAGCCTCTCTTCTTACACTTCTGCAAGCAGAGACTCCAGCTTCATTTGCTTAGACTGTTCCACTCCTAGCATGGGCTGTAAATAAATGTTTATCAGGATGGTGTTGGTTGAACAGCAGACCAGTGGGTATAATTTGTCAGCTTTCACTTCTGCATCTGCACCAGGACCCTCACTGGACTCTTATCTATATTCTATTCTTTTTTCTCCCTTTCAGTTTATTTCATCTGCAAGTAGAGAAATTGGTTCAGGCATTTAAATTCCCTTTATTCTGGAACCATATTAAAGTCAGCAGGATCTCCAGGCCTAAAATCTTAACTCTAGTGAAGACCCCTGCTGAGACTGTAGAGATATCCCACCAGAAATTTAATTTTTTTTTTTTTTTGAGAATGGGAACTCACAAGATCAACCTGTCTCTGCTTCCTGAGTGCTATTTTAATTATTTTCTTAAGATCTCCTTAAGTGAGTGAATAGATTCTATCTGGCAAGAGATTGTAAATCTAGAGAGACTCAATTTTCAAACAAAACACTTGAAGGTGTGGTCTGGAGATAAGGATGGAGTTACAAATGAGACTCGTCTTTGTCCATCAGCAGCTCTGGAAGAGTTCAGCAGCAGCAGAGGGTTAGAAGGAGAGACTATAAGAAGAAGCTGTGGCTCTCTTAGCTAACTGGTAAGTACAGTCTTCTGCAGACTCATGCTGGAGAGAAACAATCAGGACAGTGCTCCTTGGAGTTTCTGTACCATAAGGAAATATATATGGAGTGATGTGTGATTGTATGTGGGACATTAGTACAATGGTTTGAGGGGGGCGAGTCTCTAGACATTAGGGCAACAGCATCCAAGAGAGCTCTTTGGATACTTGGAATGTAGACTGGAATAATGGACTTTCTTAGATGAGATATTAAAATGATCTTAAGCAACAATGACATGAGAAAATAGAAGAAACCTGTAGAAAATAATCCAGTACTTTTAGATTAAGCCCTATATATTTAGGCCCGTGTCTGTAAGTGATGTGTAATATATATAACCTGGGAATGGGACAAGGGAAGTTAGGGCACAGATATATTTTCAGTCTTATTCCTTGACTTTTGTGGTTTGCAAAGCAAAAATATTGGAAGAAATAATTTGTTGGTGGAAATGGAGAACCTTATAAGATCTACTGGCAGTTGAGGTTCTGTGTTAGGTTTGGGAGTAAGGCCAGGTCAGAGGCGGAAATGTTTTGCTTTAGTTGGAGTGTTGGAAAGGTCAAGGGAGTATCCGTTGTGGATTGGTGAGCAGCTTTCAGAGTTTGACATTCAATTTTCAATGACTAGGGAGACACTGAATTTCTTAAATATTGGAGGATATATTTAGAGAAAAATCTTCATACAATTTTTATGACTGTATACTTTTTTTTTTTTTTTTTTTTTCGAGACAGGGTTTCTCTGTGTAGCTTTGCACTTTTCCTGGAACTCTCTTTGTAGACCAGGCTGGCCTTGAACTCACAGAGATCGGCCTGTCTCTGCCTCCCGAGTGCTGGGATTTAAGGCATGTGGCACCACCGCTCGGCTGACTGTATACATTTATGTTGAGGAGAATTTGTGCAATCTTCCACTCAGACTGCAGTTTTATCCTCTCAGCTGTCTGTCTGTCGGACCTGGTACTTCCCCTCACTTCCAGATGCTGTGGGGTGGGTTGTGTATTCACTCTCCAATGCCCCATCCCACAAGTCTCTCCCCCATTTAACTTGTGAACTATTAAAAAAGCCACGAGTCCGAAAAGGCCAGAAATACATCATGATGAGCACTCATTTGATTTTTACAACAAATTTTGGCATCTCACTGACCTAGCCCTCATGGCAGGCCTCCACTGAATTCTGGGATTATATCCATAAACTGCCAGGTCTGGTTTATGTGAGATAGGCCTATTGTATTCCAGGCTTTCCTCACAACTGAAGCATTGCTGAGGATGACCTTGAACTTCTGAGCTTCCCTCTCCCAGCTGCTGTGATTACAGGCCCAGCTCATCTGATGAGGAAGATCAAACTCAGGGCTTCCTGCTCCCTAGACAAGCTGTCTACTAGCTGGACTGTTCCTCTAGCTTCTGTACTGTTCATTCTATCAAGAAAAAAACAAAAAGCCCAGCATACTGGCAAAGACTTGTAATCCTAACATTGACAGGTCCAATCCTTGGGAGACAGAGTCACTAGAAGGGGTTCAAGTTCATCTTTGCCACAGGGTGAGTTAGGCTAGCCTGGCTGATTGAGATTTTGAATTAAAAAATCAAAAACTCAACCTTTTTATCATGCTATTCTTCTTGTCAATTTCCATGTGTGTGTGTGTGTGTGTGTACTATCAAATTCTAGCTTTATAAAAATATGATCTTTCTTTTAAAATGGTAATGAAACAGTTGTTTTAATCCCAATTTGAGTGACTGTGGCCTTAGGACATCAATTAATCCTGAGTGACATTTTACAATGAAAAAAAATTATATGAACTTCCTTTTCATTTACTATTTATTTATTCATTTATTTTTGACATGGTCTCTTCTATACCTCTGGCTTCCTGGAACTCGCTATGCAGACCAGGCTGGCCTGGATCTCACAGAGATCTGTTAGCCTCTGCTCCTGGTAGTGGATTAAGTGCCTGTGCCACCTTATCTGGATCTTTGTTGTTGTTGTTATGACTCCTCTCGGTGAGCTAGAGATGGAAACCAGAGTCTCTGCCACTGGCCTCTAACTCCATCTCCCAGACTCATTTTCCCCCTTCTTATTTTGAGACAGGGTCTTACTAAGTTACTCAGGGGAACTAGATAGGCCTTAAGCTCATGATCCTCTGGCCCCAGCGTCCTAGAAACTGAGACTAGGCCTGTACTTCCAGGCCAAGTGTAGACTTTGATAATCCCAGGAATGAAAGCCAGGGTTTAGTGTCTGTAAAAAGCACAGAGGGAGTACTGGGTATGTTGGATCATGCCTGTACTTCTAGCAGTCTGAGGAGGAGGGTCTCTATAAGTGAGAACCAACTTGAGATAGAACAAGCTCCAAGTCAGTCTGGGCTACAGAGAGATGCTACAAAAATAACTAAATAAATTAAAAAACAAACCAACCACACTGGTGGGTCACAAGGTCAGCATTACAGCAAGGCACAGAGATTTCTGGTCCTAAGATGCTGCATTTAGTGCCTTCCCAGCCTCAGAGTGGGTGGAGCCGGCTGAAGTCAACCCAGCCTGCAATTCAAGTTTTATCTAAAGCTAGATTGCTAGAAGCTGAGCTTAGTAGCTAATGGCTATTCAAAGATCTAAGATACCTTGAGATAACTTTGGCTCTGACCATCAGCATTCTATCCCTCCCCCATCAGGATGCTCTTCTACTCAGTCAAGGTCACAGTCTTAGGGATCTTGAGCTCATGTCCAGCTGTTCAGACATCTGCTGTGTGGAGAGGAGAGAGCTTCAGTCCACAGACCCTCAGTTCTGGGTTTCCTGCTATGGCCCTTTTTTCTTTTTCCTTACATCCATTTTCACTGATGTCTCCAACACGGGAAGGTCACCAGCCCTGCAGGTGCAAGGTCCTCTGGACCAACCTTACCCTGACCTTTGCAGCTCTGACCTGGAATCATTGATGGTACCTTTGCCACTGTTTGACCTTGACTTTCAGGCTCTCCTTGTCTTTATACTCTTGCTCCTTGAGCTGATTCTGCCTGCGTGTGGACACCTCTTCTCTGTTGCTCCTTTGAAGGAAAGCCATTGCCAGGAGGCCCCAAAGCCCTGCCTCAGCACACAAAAAAGGCATTCTCCTCAGCACAGACATTCCCCAGAATACCTAGTTTAGGCTTCTGCCATTCAACAAAAGGCAATGTGATCAATGAAAGCAAAGCTCTCCTTGGTGGGTTCAGAAGGCAGAGCAAACTGTGCTACGTTCATTGATCATGTTGCCCTCTGTTATCTCTTCCACACTGAATTCCTGCAGCAGACACTAAGGCAGTGGTTCTCAACCGTTTCCCACTCCCTACCCCCGAGACTGGGTTTCTCTGTATAGTTTTGGTGCCTGTCCTGGATCTCGCTCTGTAGACCAGGCTGGCCTCAAACTCACAGAGATCTATATGGCTGTGCCTCCCGAATGCTAGGATAAAAGGCATGTGCCACCACCATCCAGCAGGGATCTTTGATTGGTGTGTAAAATGAATGAAACAATTTTTTCTTAATAAAAAAAAAGAAAAACATTTTAAAAATTTCAGATAGCTCAGAGTGGTTAAAGAGTTCACCCTCAGTCACACAAGAGAAGGGCTGCGGACAGACAGCAGTCTTAACCATCTTCTTCTTGGATGAACAAGTGAACAAAGGGGAAAGACACAGACAGCAGACAGCAAGCCTCGGGAGCTTTAGTGTAGGATGGAGGGCTGGGTGCAATTTTAACTTGGTTTGCCAGGCTACATGGACTTTCTAATGCTTTCCCAGAGAAGGTGGGATGTGAGCAAAGCTGCAGAAGATGAGGCCAACCAGAGAGAGTTGTCACAGGAGAAGAAAGAGGGAGGGCAAAGGTCCAGATGCAGGAGAGTGCCTGTGGCAGGGGAGGGTTCAGGGAGGGACACCAGTGCAGAAGAACAGGTCATGGGGGAACAGAGACAGAGCTCAGGAACACTTTGTGAGGACTGTTCTTTTCACAAGGAAATATAGAGTCATTACTGGGGTGTGGTGTGCCAGGACCTGGTGCCCTTTGATGACTATGTGACTGCTAGGATGACAGGCAAGGACACTATAGTGCAGAGGTTCTCAAACTCTGGGTCACAACTCTTTTGGGGTCAAAAGACCTTTTTACAAGGGTTTTGTATCAGATAGCCTACATATGAGATATACATTATGATTCATAACAGTAGCAAAATTATAGTTATTAAGTAGCAATGAAATGATCTTATAGTTGGGATCACCACAACAAGAGAAACTGTATTAAAGTGTCACAGCATTAAAAAGGTTGAGAACCAGGCTAGGCAGTGGTGGCACATGTCATTAATCCCAGCACTCAGGGGGCAGAGCCAGATGAGTCTCTGTGAGTTCGATACCAACCTGGTCTACAGAGCGAGATCCAGGACAGGACAGGCACCAAAACTACACAGAGAAACCTTGTCTAAAAAAACTAACTGACTAACTAACTAACTAACTAACTAACTAAATTCCCCTCTTTCCTCTTCCTGCCCTCTCAATCTCCCCCTCAACCTACCCCACTCCCCCCACCCCCACCCCCAACAAGAAGGCAAGGCCTCCCAGGAGGAGGCACATCCTGTAGAGGCAAGTCCAAGCCCTTCCCCCTGCCTCAAGGCTGCAGGAGGTATCCTATCATAGGTAGTAGACTCCAAAAAGCCCCTCATGCACCAAGGATGGATTCTGATTCTACCTCCAGGGGGCCCCCCAAGCAAATAAAGCTACATAATTGTCTCAACATGCAGAGGGCCTAGTCCAGTCCCATGCAGGCTCCACAGCCATTGATGCAACTTTCATGAGTTCCCACTAGTTTGGTTTGGTTGTCTCTGGAGATTTCCCTATCATGATCTTGATAGATTTGCTCATAGAATTCCTCTTCTCTCTCTCTGACTAGACTCCTAGAGCTCTGCCTGGTGTTTTGCTGTGGATCTCTACAACTGCCTCCACCAGTCATTGGATAAAAGCTCTGTCATGACAGTTAGGATATTCATTGATCTGATCACTGCTGCAGTTCAGTTCAGGCACCCTCTCTACCCTTTCTAGTAGACCAAGCTGGAGTCATCCTTGGGGATTCCTGGCAACTTCCCTAGAACCGGGTTTCTCTCTGTCCCCATGATATCTCCCTCCATCATGGTATCTCTCTCATTGCTTTCCCACTCCATCCCTGTAAAACATTTTTCTTAACATATTACTTTTCTACATAAATACAAGCTTCTTGAGGTCAGGGGTCTTTGATTCATTGATATATACAAAATTCATGGAATCATATATAATGTGTTGTAGCTGTGCAATAAATGTGATATCAGTAAAACTTTAGTATTCTAGCAGTGTTTGCTATAGTAAACATGAATTTCTTGTAGTTTTATCTATCTACCTTTCTGATTTATAATTATTATTTTAAATTATGTGTATATGTGTGTGACTGTATGGATATTTGCATGTGAATGCAGAAGTCTTCTCAACTGTCAGATTCTCTGGAGTTGGAGTTAAGGGTGGTTGTGACTGACCTGAGGGTGGTGCTGGGAGCCATCCTCCCCCTCTTTACTGTGAGCCATCTCTCCAGTCTCAATATTAGCATTCTAATGTGAGTAGGAAGTGAAGGGAAATGGCTGACTTACATGGTAAGCAGAGTTGGCAGAGGACTATGGGACATTAGGAGACCATTTGGAGAGGATTTCAGGAGTCTGTTTATGGATAGTGACCTATGATAAAGTGGTGGGGTTGAGGTACAATGGAGTGATTTAGTGAGTACCTAGTAGTGCACAGGGCCAATGGGGTGAAAATAATGTGAATTCAAGCAGTTGAACTGTTTCAGAGAGGGCAGCAGAGGCCAAGTTGGGGTGGGCTTTGGCAATGTGCTATACCCATATTCCCACAAATGAAGCTCTTTAGTAAGGAACTAGGAATCCTGGTCTCATACCTGAGTCCTGTCATCACACAGTACTCCCCTGCAAGTGATGAGTAACCTTCAGAGAATGCCAAAGTTGACCCTAAAATGTGACTCAGGAAGACTGCAAAGCTCAGGTTAATGAAAAAAAAAATTCCATTGTCTATGACAAGGCTTGGGGATCAAGTTGCCTGGCTGAGCAGATACACGAGTTGATCCTGGAATCCTAATAATGGTGTAAGGGGAGAAACAACTTCTGATAGTTGTTTTCTCCTTCACATGAGTGCCATGGCATTCATGTTCACAGACAGTAGTAGAGAGTTTATTACAAGGGTAATAAATAAATAGTAAGAAACTCCACTGGATTATGTCCTCTGTGAACATTAGGGCACCACAGCTGGTCTTGTGGGAGCCCATAGGCTAGTGTTGGGAAATTCACACCTAAGGATTTGTGGTATTTAATGGCTCAGCTCCTCAGCTCCCATCTTCATCCTTTCCTCACTTCTGACACCTTCTGCCCTTCACCTGTCTTCCTTAAGCTCTTAGCCTCTCTTGTCACTTGCTTTGGTTTGCTTCTTTATATTTTATTCCTCTTTTATAGCCCAAGCTAGCTCAGAATTGCCAGTCTTCCTGCCTCAGTCTCTCCAATGCTGGGATTACAGTACTATACCACATGTTGCTTTTTCCTTTATTGATAGAGTCTTACTCTATAGCCTTGTCCAGCTTGAAACTTACTGTGTAGACCAGGCTGCCCTTAAACTCATGTCAACCCTCCTGCCTCAGTCTTATGAGGGATCACAGATAGGATCCATCACCCCTGACTCTCACATGTCAATTTTTAAGAGGTTGCCTCCTATCCTCTTACCCTGCTAACCTTGAATGATGGAGTCATCTCTCCACATATCCTTAAATTTCCATT
Organism: Peromyscus eremicus; assembly: GCF_949786415.1. Classification (NCBI taxonomy): domain Eukaryota; kingdom Metazoa; phylum Chordata; class Mammalia; order Rodentia; family Cricetidae; genus Peromyscus; species Peromyscus eremicus. Next base: position 30,269,852 of record NC_081423.1, read on the forward strand.
TGTTCATCTCTCTATCCACACTTAAATTGTCTCGAAGAAATATATAACCTATGGTTGAGTACCATCCAGCACTGTAGTCATGTGCAATATCTTAATAATTAAAATCTAATTAGATGGAAAAATAAAATACCATTTACTCAACTGGAGGCTGTAGAGACAGTTCAGCAGTTAAGATCCTGTACTTCTCTTTCAGAGGATGTGTGGTCAGTTCCCAGCATCCACATCAGGTGTCTCAGAAGTGCCTGTAATGCCAGTTCCAGGGCATATGATGTCTCTGGACTCAGCAGGGACCTGAAAAGTAGTGCACAGAGCTACACAGACACATGCATAATTTAAGATATGAAAAACAAATCTTCTAAAAGTTTTCTCAATTTGCTGGATATGGTGACACATACCTTTAATCCCAACACTTGGGAGTGAGAGATAACAAACAGATCTCTCTGAGTCTGAAGGCAGCCTGGTCTACAGAGTGAGTTCCAGGACAGAAAGGGCTACATTTAGAGACCCTGTCTCAAAGACAATTTTTTTACTCACTTGTACTAACCATATTATCAGTGCTAAATCAGTCCCTGGTAGCTACAATATTTCACAGAACTCATACATAATGACACCCTCATCAGAGAAGGTTCTATTGATGACTGGACATGGTGGCACACATCTGTAATCTCAGCATTCTTGAGGTGGAATCAGGAAGATTGTTGTGAGTTTTAAATGGAACTTTAATGAGTTTCAGGCAAGGTACACACACATATATATGAGCCATGTATATATATATATATATATATATATATATATATATATATATATATATATATATATAATGTGTGTGTGTATGTGCATCCATGTACATACACACAGAGAGAGGGAGAGGGAAAGACAGACAGACAGAGAGTGAGAGAGAAAGAAAGACAGACAGGCAGAGAGTGAGAGAGGGGAAATCCTGTCACAAAAGGTGTTTTGTTTTTTTTATAGTATTCAGGTATTCCTCAATTGGGGCTCCTCCACTCTTGGTATCTCCTTTTCACTTTTCCTTTATAAATTCATGTTAGCTCTGCTAAAACAAAGAAAAACCACAACAAAGGTTCTACTTGGTGGCACTGGCCAGGAGGGGAGAGATGCAGAGACCAGGCCATCACAGCCACGGGGGTGGATGTTCTGGGACACAAGGACAAGATAGCCATGAGCAACGAGATCTGGGAGAGGGGCAGGATGGCTGCTTTAGACTGCAAGTGATTCATGGGAAATGTCCCAAACATTTAAGCAGGGATCAGTAAGAAAGGAGAAAAAGTGAAAATTGTCTGTGGGGTTAAGGAAGAAGAACCAAGACAGGACACCACCTGGACAGACCTTCGAGATGAATTGGAAGGAAAGACCAATGACTATAGAACAGGAGTCAGGAAAAAAACAAAACAAAAACAAAAACAAACAATAACAACAACAAAAACACTGGGTAAGGAATTGGCTCCCTGCACCTTAAGAGAGCTGAGGTGAGGTTGTCAGAAGGACATGACATGGTCTGATTACACATTTACCATCTGTCTCATTGTTTGTGAATTTATTTGTTAGTTGCTCACATACCCGTGTAAGTTGCTTGCACAATTCTGCATATTTTACATCCCTATTGTGCTGAATCATAATCCCCCATCCTTAGTTTATTAATTATAACTGCATTGAAATAAAAATTATTTCAGAAATTCTTCTTAATTTACTAGGTCATAGTAAAACTAGTATTGAAACATTTTGCCTTTCAAATGAAAGAGCCATGTTTTAATTCTGTGTGAGCCACTGTAACATTTATTCTCCTAGGTTTTGACAGCACAAATGGCAGCTCTTGGGTCCATGAGATCTCTCAGCATGTAGAGGTGCTTGCCACCAATCCTGAGTTCAACCCTCAGGACCTGTATTATAGAAGGAGAGAACCTGCTCCACATAGTTGTCCTCTGACCACATGTGTGCCCTGGCATATTCATGCACTGCCTGACACAAAACTATTTAAGTATAATTTTTTAAAAAATGATAAAAATGCTGGTCTTATTCCAAAGGAAATAAGAGAATACCGTGAACCAATTGTTAATGACCAAGGCTCATAACACAATGTAGATTAGTTTATCACGACTACCATGCTCCACAGTGGAAGAGGCTATGTGAATTTTTATAGTCTCAACACAAAAGAACCTCATAAATTATTGCATTTACCTAGGATCCTGGTGAAAACATAAGGCAGATGGGACACAGTAGAACACAGAAATCTCTTGTATAGGTTTCTGAAGTTCTATAATTCTTAGCTAAATAGTTAGCTAGCTGTGTTAAAATATAACAATACATTCCACAAGTTTTACTGATTGTCACAAAGATGTTAGCTGAGATGCAGAGGTTGGTAGCAAATGACTCCTGAGGGGACCAGAGAGAATTTATACTATTTGTGGCTCTTGAACTTCAACTTTCCATCCCTCCACAGTCTCCCTGCAGGATCTTCACAGTATGGATTCTACAGGGAACTACAGCTCAAACTTCAGTAGTTAGATAAACTAAAGTGTTTTCAAACATGTAGAGACCGAAAATTAAAGGATTTAAGGCCTCCAGGAATGTGCTTACTCCATGGTAGACCTCACCTAGTTACTCAGTTGAATTCCAGGATGTGGAGAAGGTTTCCTTTGTGAACCTAGAAAGCTATTAACCATCACTGTCTGTTCTCTTCATGTTATGAGTGAGTAGGCCATAGAACACCCTGTGAGATGGCTCAGTGACAGTGAGCATGTGTAAAGTAGGAAGCCAACTGTGTGAGACAGTGAATGCCCAAGTACAGGATCCTTTCTCAATAGAACTCTAAAGGGACAGAATGGTTGGTACCATGTTAAAAAGTAGGACAGTTGTGTCTCATGTTTGTTTTGTCTTGTTTTGTTGAGGCAGGGTTTCTCTGTGTAGCTTTGTGCCTTTCCTGGAACTTGATTTGTAGCCCAGGCTGGCCTCGAACTCACAGAGATCTGCTGCCCTTTGCCTCCCGAGTGCTGGGATTAATGGCGTGCGCACCACCGCCCGGCTCATGTTGGTTTTATATGTTCTGAAGTTGTCTTCTAATAAAGAAATAAGATGTTTAAAACGTTCATGAAAATCATTGTTTGGCCACCAGTTGGCAGCATTAGTTTTAGAATCTCTTCTCAGTACAGGGGCTGTTAGTGTGAATAGTGCTGGGCCCAGGCCTGAAGATGCTGAGCTCATGGAGGCTTCATGAAAGCCATTGCTATCTTACCAAGACTGGTAACAGGGCACACTTTCCTCTCTGAGAGGAATTCATGGAATCTTCTGACCAGAAGTGGAGTTAATGAAGTACTAGGAAGGCTTACACACGATTTTATGGTTTACCAATTAAGAAACAAACGTTGAAATCCAGATGTTGGAATCTGAAGACAAGTAACACCCACCATGAATGGGCTTAAAAGTAGCTGCCTTAGAGGTTCCATGGGGATTTGCTGCCTGTGAGTCAACAGCCTATTGTTCCCTTCACAGCAGATTCTCCAAAGAGCAAACTTCCTTGCTATTTTGTGTAGGAGGTAATCTAGGCATGAAGGCTCTGTGAATGGCAGGTTTTGATCTGTACCAAGTGCTTTTCTAGGTATCTCTAGACATCTCCCAGGAAGATGTGGTCTCAGACACCATGTGTTGAAGTATTCTGGCTCAGGATATCTTGCTAGTGATTAAGGTGGTTGAGATTCGGTGATTAACCACTGTAACTACTGGCCAGAAACAATTCTGTGTCCACTGGGAGGCAAGTGATTCTTTGCATTAGAAGGCTGGTCTTTGCTTAGAGTTCTACCAGAGAACACACTCTTGTCTCTGCCTTCAGTTTTCTCTGTTTGCTGCCTTATCTATCTCATGACCAGAAGTGAGATTGCTGGCTGAATGTGAGGAAGGACTGGGAAAGGAGAGGGTATTTGTGAGGAAGGGGTTCCTATCAGAGATGCCTGTGTGATTCATAGTCAGAATGAAGACCTGCTCAGATAGGGTATTTTGAGTGTCACAGCTAACCATAGTGTCTTGTGATTTTCCTTCAGGTCAACACCATGATGCATCCTCAAGTCTTCATTTCAGGCCTCATACTACTTCTCCCAGGTAAGTGAGTAGGTGAGCTGGGGGATGCTGAGGAGCCTAGAGCTGGCAGAAGAGATGACAATCATTGGGCCTTTTTGATTATGGCTTATGTTGTGAGCAGAGAACCAGGATAAATTGTAGCTCCAAAGAACTTTCTTAACTTGTATGAATTTTGAAACTCATGGCTAAATAAACATGATTCCCAAGAACATGTCAGGCAAGAGTGAGAACACATGTATTCATGTGATGGACATGTAAGGGTGAGTGCATGTGCATGTATAAGTTGGTCAACTGTTAACAAAAAATCAGAAACAGAGCTTTCCATGCAGGATGACTAGTCAAAGTTAGCCTTAATTCCGTTTCTTTGTGCATCTTTGCTTGTTTAAACCATCTTCAATTATTTATCTTAAAAACATTCTAATTCAAAGTGTTCCGTGAAAAGAGAAAAGGAATAACATAACTGTCTTTGAGACATGGTCTAAGTTAGTCAAGGCTAGCCCCCAACTTCATAGCTAGTTGAGGATCACCTCAAACTTTTGATCCTCCTGCCTCTAGATCTGAGATTCTCCTAAAAGCTGAGATCACTGGTGAGAAATATATTTCTGTGACTTAATTAAAATAGCATGTGTTTTATTTGTGATCCTAAAAAAGGTATTTGACAAAATCAAGAAATGAGTATCCCAGAAAGAAATATAATACTCATTTTATACAATTACAAATGTGCTTTCTAGATCATGTCCCAACCTCACAGCCTAGGCTGCATATAGGTGGTTAGAGAATCTCACAGTTCATTGTTTTGTGCTTTTGTTTGTTTATTTGTTTGTTTCCTGTGCTGGGATCCAACACAGGGGCTAGCATGGGCTAGCCAAGCACTTTATCATGGAGCTCCATTCTCAGCCCTGAGAGTTCCTTGAAAGGCTGTTGGAAGCTGTTGGTATTAGAAATTTTATTCCATCATCCCCAAAAGAATTATATTTAATCATTTCAGTTTTTAAATTGCATCATTAAGTTATTGGTTACATATTTTCTGACTATGTGGTCTTATTTTGCTAGTGGGTCTTGCTCAAGTTCCGGAATGTCAACAACTTATAAGAAAGGGACCTCTGCTTAGTGTTTTTGTTTGGTTGGTTTTTGGTTTTGCTTTTTGCTCATAAAGTGCTAATTGTAAAGTTCAAAGTAAAGCACAGCCCCTCCTGGTGGTTTTCTAAAACCGTTTCTGAAGACTGACCTTGAAGTTACTAAGGTTCTGCCTTGAAGCCAACAATGCTTTTTCAAAGCCCTGGCTCTGCTCTTTGATTAGGAGAGGTGGGAAGAGTGAGTGATTTTGTTGTCATAGCACTGGGGGGGGGGGGGAGGAGGGATAGTTTGAGACAGGGTCTCCAAATCCTAGGCCTGCCTTCAACTCAATAGTTAGATGAAGCTGGCCTTGAATTCCTCATCTTCCTCGCTCTACCTCCCAAGTTCTGAGTATACAAGTGAGTTCTGGGTTTACAAGCGATACTTACGCGCCCACCTTCTGAAATAAAGTTTTAAATGCTTAATAATGAAATATTTGAGTTGGTCTCAGTGGCACTTGCTAATTACCCAGCACTCAGGAGGCAGAAATGGGAGGATTGTCACTTTAAGCCAGTATGAGGCATATAGCAAGGCCCTGTGTCCAAAAGAAATACACACACTGAAGAAGAAAAAAGAAATGAAAAATATCTGTGTGAATATCCTACCACAAAATAAGTTCTCTTGTTCACAAATGTATCCATTAAATAATCACACTGAGAAAGAATATGCTAAGAGAAAACTGTTTACAGTCTTCAAATTCAAGCTGTAAAACCGGACATTTAATCTTAGGTTTTGGGAGGTAGAGGCAGCTGAGCTCTGGGAATTTGAATTCAGCCTGGTTTATGCAGCAAGTTCCAGGTCAGCCAAGGGTACAAAGTGATATCTTGGCTCAGAAAACCAAATGATAACAATGAACATTAAGTTATCTGTTCCCTTTCAAGCCTTCCCTACAAAAACCTCAAAATGAAAACAATAAAACAAACAAAACAATAAAAAAAAAAAAGAAGGTCTGTAGCTGGGGTTCCACTTACGTCCCTGCTCTCCATATGTTTTTGAAAAGCAACAACAAAACTTTAGGAAAATGTCGGATACTAATTCTCCATTCACTCTCTGCCCCTTATTTTTACAGGTGCTGTGGATTCTTCTGTATCAGTGAAGGGGGTGGTGGGTCACCCTGTCACACTGCCATGTACTTACTCAACATCCCGAGGAATCACTACCACTTGTTGGGGCCGAGGGGCATGTCCACCTTTTAATTGTGGAAACACACTTATCTGGACCAATGGATACCGTGTCACCTATCAGAGTAGCAGTAGATACCAGTTAAAGGGGCGTATTTCGGGAGGAAATGTGTCCTTGACAATAGAGAATGCTGTTCAGAGTGACAGTGGTCTATATTGCTGTCGAGTAGAGATCCCTGGATGGTTCAATGATCAGACAGTGACCTTTTCATTGGAAGTTAAACCAGGTAAGCTTTCTTTCTTTCCTTTGTTTATTTCTTGCAAGTAACCTGAGTTTGCTAGCAATTTGTTGTTTTCCTAGAAAAAGGAAACAGAAATATGTTTGATTGAACACCTGCTTCTGAGTTGTTTGAAGACATAATTTCCTGTACCTCAGGCTGTCCTCTGATGACCGTGCTCTCCTGATCCTCCTGCCTCTAACTCCAGTGTTGAGAATACAGCCTTAAATATTCTTTTTTGAGGCACAGGATGACTTTATTTGCTTAGATGAAGTCCTAAGATCATTCTTAATTCAAGGCTGTGAGCTAAGTCAGGATCCAGGTCCTAAGTGTACTTGGGACAGTCTTGTTGGTCCATGAAACTGCCTCCACTCTCCATCCTGAAACACAGTGGAGAACTTTATTTAAGCTGGAAGTATGTGACTTTAAGAACTGTCTCTTTTCTGTGGGTCTATCTTAGAATGTTGAATCCCCCATCCTCAACACTGTAAAGCCACTCCAGCTCTAACCTGAAAAGCAGACAGGGCAGGGGTCTGCTGCTCTGTGAGCTGATTTCAACAATGGTCAGCTGACCTTGCTGAGCACAGGCCACATCACAGGTGGAGAGTTCTGCTGCCTGTCTGCCCTGCCTTGGGCCTTTGAAATAGGTCTCACATCTTGTTATACAATTTGTTGCCTACACACTGGAAATGTCCACATAGAAGAGGGTTCCCTCCAACACCTGTTCTCTGTCATTCAGCAGTGTACTAACAGATGAGCAGCAGCAGCTAGTTCATAGATGAGGCTGACACACAATTCCCTCCAATGAGCTTTATTAGAATGAAGAGGCCCCAAGGCTGAGATCAGACCTCCAGCTGGGAGGGAGAGCATTAGGCAGAAACAATACCATCAATGAGGTTCATCCCTTGATGGGATGTGAAGAGGGTTCCAGGGAAGGAGGGGCTTCTCTTTACAACCTGAAGAGGAGTTTCATTAAGAGCAGGATTGTGTGTGAGAGACAGAGATAGGAAGGACGAGAGAGAGAGAGAGAGAGAGAGAGAGAGAGAGAGAGAGAGAGAGAGAGAGAGAGAGAGCGAGCTGCCATGACTGGAAAGGTAGGTCTACAGAGGATCCTCTTCAGAGAGCAGCCTTCAGAATAATCCTCTCAGCATTCTCCCTGAGGAGTTTCAGGCTGGTCCTCAGAGCAAGGAGACAGTCTGACTTGTTACTAGTTGTGGAGTTGTTAGCTGCTAGGTCTCAGGATGAAGGCTAACTAAGGTGCTTATTAACATATCAAAGCAGACACTGGCTGCCATTCTCTCAGCAAGGCCAGTACCTGGCACACCCTGCCCCCTCCCTAAATTCTCCAGTTTAGGGACTGGGCTGGGCTGCCCCTCCCCTAGCCGCTCTTCCCTATGTAACCCAGTCATTTTGGCTAGACAGGCCCCTTTGGGTTCTTGACCTCTTGGCCCCCACTTTTGGCTCCTAGCTTCCCCTCTCCTCACATGGGGAGTTCAGTTTGCTGGTCATGTTCACTCAGGACCCTTCTGGATGCCTCTGTCTGTTTTCTCCCTCATATCTACAATAAATCTGCATCAGGGGTAGGAGTAGTCATGTCTTCCTTTTATTTCTTTTTTTCATCAGAAAGTTTCCTATCATGTGTTTTAGTTCACCATAGGTTAAGTAACAGAGAGTATCGAACAGCCAGATGTTGGTTAGGTCCAAATCAGGGCTGCTGTTAGGGCACATAGCAGACAGCTTCTTAACTGTGTCAGAGAGCAGCAGGGAGGTCGGGCTTGACCTATTCAGACAGTGGGATCTGGGTATTTGGTCTAAAGGTGCAAGCAAGCCCATGTTCTAACAGTTAACAAGTTCATGAAATCCCCAAATCTGGACTCATTATATTTCCTTTCTTTCCTTCTCTCTCTCTCTCTCTCTCTCTCTCTCTCTCTCTCTCTCTCTCTCTCTCTCTCTCTCTCTCTCTCCTTTCTCTCTATTCCCCCCTCCCCACCAGTCTCTGTCTCTGTCCCCCTCCATTCCTCCCTCTGTCCCTCCATCCCTCCCTCTCTCCCTTCCTTTCTTACTTTTCTTTTTGTTTTTATTTTTTCAAAATAGGGTTTCTCTATGTAGTTCTGGCTATCTTGGAACTTGCTCTTAGACCAGGCTGTCCTTGAACTCACAGAGATCCACCAGTCTCTGCTTCCAGAGTGCTGGGATTAAAGAGTGTTCCACCAGCACTAGGTTTTACATTTTCCTTCTTGAGGTAAATATCCTGATTTTCTTGCATTGACTAGAAGAGTAGGTTCATGAGGACTTCCTGGCTTCTGATGCTGTTCCTAATCTCTTTTTACTTAAGGGTTTACACAGGCAAATAGAAATCAATAATAGCTATAATAGAAACAATCTGTCTCTATATTTTTCAATTAAGAACATTATTCTTTAGGCTCCCAACTTATAGACTTTGTTATTCATTCATCCATTCATTTATTTTTATGTTTAATTTGATTTTTAAAACTGCATTTATATTGTGTGGCTGTGTGTGAATGATGTGTATGTGGTGGGTTTGCATACCATGATAAATTTGCCAGAGGACAAACTCATTTGGTTGGTAGTGTTGTTATACCCTTGTGTGAGTTCTCGGGGTGTAAGTCAGCTGACCAGGCTTGCAAGTCAAGGACCTCTACCCATTGAACCATTTTTTTCTGGATCTCTGTTTATTGACTGATTTATTGATTTTGAGACTGGGCCTTGCTTTGTAAATCAGGCTGACTTGAAACTTCTTGCCCATGCCTTGGCCTCCCCAGTGTTGAGAGTATGGCATGTGCGACCACACTTCATTAGAATGAGGTCCATTCTGATGGGGCAAGGAGCTGCCTTGCAAATCTATGCCTGGAAGGCAACTTAGGGAAGCCAGAAGAAGCTGGTTATAGAGTGTGCAAAGAAAGATGTATAGGGACAGCTTTGGGGAAGAGACGATAAGGTTCTGAGTGACTATCACAGTTGTGAAATTGTATTATTTACCTGGCTGAAGTTGAATGATATTTACCTCCAAAGGTACCCACTCATCTGAGAATAAACTTTACACAGAGAGAGGGGGTGGGGAAGTGGAGGAGAGAGATAGCAAGAGAGAGATCTCTCTTTAAAAAAGGCCTTATTGGATGTCTAGAAATTTGTCTAGCATGCCTGAGGCCTTTGGTTACGTCCCTAGAATGAAAACACACAATAACCAAGTGAGCACTGTGGTCACATCTTGGGAAATGCACTTGTCTAGCACACATTCCAGCCTAAAAGCCTTGGGTTAGATTTTCAGCACAAGGAGGGGCCTATGTATGGCATCATAGCATAAAATTACTAATTTCAGTTCATTAATTGAAGGTTTTATAAAGCTTAGAAATTCATTAGCAGGTCAGTGCTTACAAAGTCACTGTTTGAGCACTCAATGAGTGTGTAAGTGAGCCAGCAACTCTGTTTAATCCTTCAACAACCAAGTCCGCATCTTCTCCTGATTTAAACACACGGAGCTTCCTCTTCAGCTGTCCTGGGACCCTCATCAGCTCCTTTGGATTTTCCCATTTACCTGGGAGAAAAAATGCCCCAGAGCAAGAAAAGCAAAGCTCCTGAGCTGGTGATTCTTTCCTGGGTTTGTTCTCACAGTAACCTTCTGACTAGATTGTTCGCATGCTTGCTTTTCTCCACCTCAGAGATTTATGCTCTCCAGGGAGGGTGTGTACTGTGCTCAGGCCTCTGGCTGCACATTAGACTGGATCAGCAAACTAACCAGACCAGGTTATAAACAGACGGCGGTAGCGGCAGCGGTAGTGGTGTGGGGGTCCAGCAGAGGCGAGGGACACGTGCTCGTGGTCTCGTGGTCTCGCAGTCTTGCTGAAGCGGGGGAGGAGGCGGCAAGCTGCAGCGGTTACAGCAGGTCCTTGGTGGTCTATCCGAGTCTGAAGGGCACCAGATGTTGGTTAAGCAGCACTCATGGCTGGCTGCCGCCTATGGCAGCCATGCCAACAGAAGAGAGCGCTGGATGTTGTGATGGCAGAAGAATCACGATCCATGGTTACCTTTTAGAGCTTTATGGGGTGGGGGCGTGCAGAGGACAGGGGGAAAATGGGGAGAGAGAGAGAGACCTGTGGAAGGGCACCTCCGCTTTTTAGGCTGGGATGCTGTTGCAGGCTGGTGACATAATAAGGACATAATCCTTACACTGAGACCATCAGCAGCTGCTTGGATGCTTACAGCACTTTGGATGTTGTTAATTTGTGAATTGCAGGTTGAACCTGACTAACCCAAAAATACCTAGTCTTCCGTGATTAAAAATCTGGGCCCTTTGAGCACAGACTTGATAATACACTTGGAAAATCCAACTCCATGAAATTATCATGTGCAGAATTATCAAGTTTATAAACTTTCTTTAAAGCTGTATATGTAAAGTGCAGGCAAATGAGTGCTACATCAATCCATGTTTATACCAGAGCCTGACCCATACGATATTTTCTATATGCAAATATTCCAAATCGTTAAGAAAGATTTAAATTCTGAAACCAAACATTTTTGGATAAGGGATATTGACCTTGTCTCTCTTCAGCTGGAAGGAACTATAGACAATGTCCACTCTCTACCTCAATGTACAAATCCCATTTATGTTGCAGCTTGTGAGGGATCTGTATGCTAAGATTCAGAATTGTATGTTGTGTCCTCTCAGGACTGACTGAAATGACCATGCTGGGCATGGAAGCTGTGGTGAAGTCAGTCACCACTGAGAGCAGTCCCAGCTTCTACACCCTCTCAGTCTCACAGAGATCCTTAGAGATTGGAGGATGTGACTGTAGCATGAACCTTAAAGAGTCTTATTAATAAAAACAAATCCAAGGCCAGTTATTGGGGTGAATGCTGGAAGATCAGAGAAGCAGAACAAGCCACAGCTTCCTGACCTCACCAATTTCTCAGCTGATCCTGCTTCCTCAGACTGGAAGCTCCTGTGTCCTCATCCAAAATGAATCTCAGCTGAACTGCTTCTCAAAGCCTGAAAGCTTAACCAACTCTAGTTCCTTAAATACCTTTCTGCTTCCTGCTATCACTTCCTGGGATTAAAGGCTCTTGTTACCATGCCTAGCTGTTTCCAGTGTGCCTTTGAACTCACAGAGATCCAGACAGATCTCTGCCTCTGGAATGCTAGGATTAAAGGTGTGTGCTACCACTGCCTAACCCCTATGTTTAATATTTTGGCTGTTCTGTTCTCTGACCCCAAATAAATTTATTAGGGTGCATGATATATTGGAGAATACAATATCACCACATCTGACACCTGTCATTTATACAGTGTGTCCTTAGGAACAAGGACTCTGTGCTCAGCTCCATGTTGTCAGTGCAGCTAGTCAGTGACAAAGAACAGAAGTTCAGGAGAGGAGCCTCTCAGGGTTCAGCTTCTCACTGGTGCCATAGCAAAAATTATTGTCTCTTCTTGTTGACTGATCCTTGTTTCATCTTGATTTTCAAATCCAGAAATTCCCACAAGTCCTCCAACAAGACCTACAACTACACGGAGACCCACAACGACAAGAAGACCCACAACTACAGCAAGACCCACAACTACAGCAAGACCCACAACTACAACAAGACCCACATCTACAGCAAGACCCACAACTACAGGAAGTCCTACGACTATTTCAGCAAGACCCACCCATGTACCAACATTACCCAGAATCTCCACCTCTACTTCTACAACACCAACATACACACAGACTCACACACCAGGTACAACCCAATGTGGTTCAGGACCCAGAGTCCTTCTCATGAGAGTTGGTACGACATAGACACTGAGTCATGTCAGAAGTATAATATAGGTAAAGAGTGCTTAGCTGGGCTAACAACAGCTTCACAAAGTCTGTAATTTCCCAGTCATAAGTTGCATTAACCCTCAGCTGTGCAAGAGCTTGAACATGGAGGATACTCACCTCTCTATATCAGATTCCCAGGGGATTCACTACTAGCCAGACTTAGATGGATCACTGATCTAGGATAGATGATGAGGATGGTCAGAATCTGGTCCAGCTGGACATGACTATCTGATGAAAAACTAAAAAATGACTGAGAACTAGGGTCAGGGTAGGGAGACTCTTGACCACTTACATCCATCCTGAAATTGGGCCATCCAGCTGAGGCCATAGTTCAGGAAGGCTAACATTTAGCATTTCCTGAGCACCAGGCAGCATGATACATGCTTTATGATGCAGAGTTTAATTCACAGACACTTGATTCCTATATAGCTGTGACTTGTCCCTATTTTATAGTGACAGGAACTGACAGACTCAGAAAGCTCATGGTGGAAGTTATAAAGACAGAAAGTGGCTCAGACTCTGTCCCTGTTCACTTGGGTTGGAAGCTGGCTCTTCTGAGTCCAGGGTCAAACCTCTGCCGTGAGCATGGATGTTTGGAGGGTTTGTATTGTTTCTACATCCTCACTGGAAAGGCATCCTAACACCACCCTTTTAAAGAGTCAGTGGATGACTTGTAAAGTTTACTTTAAAGATCTTTCAATTTATTCATGTAGATGAAAAGTCAATGTAAGTCCTTTGTAGGCATGAAAAAAATGCACATCGAATGTGCTTTAGGAAATGCTTTTGAATGAGGGCATGTTCATACTTCTAATTGCCTACAAGTAAAATTAATATTAATACATAGGAACTTAACTTACAGATGGGGAGAAGCATGCCATCCTGAAGGCAAGTCTGGGTTCAAACCTTCTCCATCTAGGAGTGAAAAGATAGCTGTGAGAGGGGCTCGAGCTTCCTAGAAACTGTCCACCCCCCGAGGGAGGGCTGCTTTCTGACAAGCGGAAGAAGCCACACAGCTTTCTGTTGTTGTTGTTCTTAGGGTAATATGATGGGTGATATTTATTTCCCTGTCCTCTGACTGGCCACCCAGCGCTTTCAAGCAGGAGGACCCTGAAGGACTGGGCTACATGCCAAGTATGCAGAGAGCTCTAGGTTATATCTAGGCATGTGGAGCACAGGATTTGTGAGAACAACCACTTTGTTCCAGGCAGCTACACACACTGAAGAACTGTGAGATCTCTCAGGGTTGACAGAACTTTTCAATACTTAGTTTTTGTCTGTGTCAGGGGATGGGTTCATGGGCTGAGTTTGAAGAACATAGATAGGTTTTTCACTTCACTAGAAACTGAGATTTAGAAGAGAAGCATTGGATCATGAGCCCAGATGACCTCTTTGGAGGTGTTTAATATAATCTTATATTTCTATTGTTAGTTTCCTAAAGAATTGCAGTTGAGGGTTGACTGTCCTGTCCAGGGAGACGGCAACACTCTGGCTACTGTAAAAAGAACACATATCCTCACATCCACCTCATGTGCTCATCCTGGTTGTCCAGATACTATTCATGAAATATAGGATGTGAGGTTGTAAGAACAGGAGAAAGTGACCCATGCTCAGGAATCAAGTTAAGCTCATGATGCCTTTTATCAAGAACTGAGTTGGGTAATGTGTGACCATCTGACATTTGTGTTGTCCTATCATTAGTTCAGAAGGACAGTCACATCCTCTTACATGTTTCATTGTTAAGATAAAACAGGACAGTAGTGCAGAACAGAAGAGTGTTGTTCAAATGTAAGGGTCAGGTTGTAGTGAGGTAGGGGATCCATAAAGACTCTGAGGAGCCATGAGAAGCCCAGGTTTAGGTATTCCAGTCTGGAAACAACCAACTTTCTCCAAGATCCTCCCTTGTTCTAAAAAGGGAAGTATTTAGAGGATTCCAGAGAGGGAAGTGCTCATCTCTGCAGGTGAAGTGAGCTGTGGGTGAGAACAACGTAGGGACTCCAGAAGAAAAGGGAAACATAGGCTGCACTAGAGTGTTCCATGTGGAAGACTTTGGTGAGCAATGGAAGATGAGTCAGAAAACACAGGAAGTCACTGTTAGTACAGGAATGGGTGGAGGACAGGAGACCTTGTCTCAGTCTGTCTGTCACTCAACCAACCAATCAATCAACCAAATATATGAGAGAGAGAGAGAGAGAGAGAGAGAGAGAGAGAGAGAGAGAGAGAGAGAGAGAGAGAGAGAGAAAGAGAGAGAGAGAGGAGTTCCACAGCACAAGGCAGGCTGCAGAATAGGAGTCATCCCCAGAGTGATGCTGCTACCTTGAGAAGAACTCAGTGATGAAATGGTCTGTCTATTTCGTGTTGTTCAGTGAGCTCATCTCCATGGAAAGAAGTGTGGATAATCTGGGACTTGAATAAGACCTGCAGTGAAGATGGTAGTGAGAAACTTCCAGGTCCCTCTCCTAGAAGGTGAAATGACCCTTGTCTTGATAAACCGGAATCTTAACTGAGTGTCCTATTCTCCTGTGTTTATGTCACCTATGCATTAGAGGAGTTCAGGAGTCTAGAATGGAAAGTGTGAAACAATTTTGAATCCTGATAAAGCTGTTCAGAATATTAGGACACAGATCACTTGCTCAGACAGTGCCAATCTTTGGATACATTTCTCAGAGGAGTCAGCTGAGGCTGATGTATAGGAAGGAGCCATTCCTGCTTAGGAGGCTGGAGGAGGGACTGGGGGAGGTGACAGTAAGTTTTGTTTCTATTTCCTTGGTGGGGGCCAAACTCCAAAGCTGAAACAATTCTTGCATTGTTCTCATTCCAGAACCCACTACATTTTATCCACATCAGACAACAGCTGAGGTGACAGAAACCCCATCCTATACTCTTGCAGGTAACTAAGTTCTCCTCCCTTATCCCCTTGGAAGGTCCAGATCTTGATGAAGCTGGTGAAGAATAGGTACCCGCTGCAACAATACAGATCTGACATTGTAAGTGGTGGCAGGGACAGAGACACAGCTCCATTCTACACACACAGCATCCAGTTGGTTTCTTCCCAACAAGCCAAACTAAGCTGTGTGACATCTCAGAAGAAAAGAGTATCAGGGACAGTCAATGGCATGGAGTGTTGAAGATATTTAATTTAGGTCCTAAGCACCTGGTCATTATGAAGAGAGAGGCTTAGGAAAGGAATAGGGCACCCTGGGACAGGTGTATGGACTTCTCTATGCGGAGCACTTAGGTTTCTTTACATTGAGTATAAATGTGATGTGGTGGCTCTCAAGCCGGGTCTCTGGAGATGGCTAAGAAGTACCCCATCCCCTGAAGCTGTAAGTTTTGAAACAATGCTCCAAGATGTAGTTTACAGCAAACATATTTGAATAATTTTCTTCCACATATTAGATCACATATTGTGATCTAGATTTCTGAACAATATTTTTTACATTCAGGAATGGGAGAGAAGGACTCTAAGTGCCAGGTTCTGCATCATTATTTCTGGAAAGTCTTACTTAAGGGCCTAAGTCACAAACAGAGCCTAGGCTGTAGATGTTGCCTAAACCTAGTCATTGTCTTTGGTTCCTTGGAAGAGCTCTCATAGTGAGTAAAATGTAAGCACAGTAATGTGAAAATGAGGAGGGCTGTGAGTCATCTAACATTATTCTGCTGGGCAGGCCAGTTTTAGCAGTAGTTAGGGGACTCCCATAGACCTGTAGTGTTCCCACTCATTGTGTGGCACTCTGTGTACATTGCCAGCAGAGATGTCTGTCATTTGCTGATGTCTGCTGCTCCATCTGTAAAATGCAGTGAAGGGGCTCCTTGTCAGGATGCTACAAACCTTATGTATGTCTGATATAGGGTTCTGTGTTTCATACATAGACACAGAGAAACAATGAAAACAATAGATTCCTTGTTATAAAATAGATATTTCAAATGGACTTCAAATATATGATGTTCAAAACATGCTGTCCAGGGTGTCTCCTGCCATATTCAATATTAACCCTCACATATTATAAGACACCTTGGCCTTGTGGGTAATATTTACAAATGTAGAAAAATATATAAATTCCTAATTTTAATTTATTTTTTCTCTTGTTGAGTAGATTGGAATTACACTGTGACATCCTCAGACGACTTTTGTGATAATTACACTGTAAGTATATTCTTCCCTAATTTATTA
Organism: Peromyscus eremicus; assembly: GCF_949786415.1. Classification (NCBI taxonomy): domain Eukaryota; kingdom Metazoa; phylum Chordata; class Mammalia; order Rodentia; family Cricetidae; genus Peromyscus; species Peromyscus eremicus. The sequence continues at coordinate 30,286,449 of NC_081423.1, forward strand.
GCCATGTTTACTTGTATATTTTCTGGGAAACAATCTGAATTTAAAGATTTTTGTCTGTAAGATTAGTCCACAGATATTTACATTAAAAAAAGAAAAAGAAAAGAAAAGTAGTCAGATATCGTGGTATATTCCTTATTATTAGGACTCAGGAAGTTAATACAAATATCAGAAGTTTGAGGCCAGCCTGGACCATTAGGCAACTTGGGCTACATAGTGAAACTTTGTCTCAAAAACTGTAGAAAAATAAATTAGTAAATATATAAAAACAAAGAAATTAAGAGTTTGTTACTTACAAAGGATGTTTGAATTCAAGATGTTCATTTAGAGTTCCCTAATACTGTTTTTCTACCGACTGACAATTTAATGTAGTGGCACTGGTGATATTTTTTTTCCACACATAACTCCACATAAGATACTAATGTCCTAAACATTCTCACTTTTGCATGACTTTCCTGAGAACCTACTGAACACACTGTTTGAGGACAGAGCTTAACTAACTTGTCCATAGTTTCTCTGACTGGGCAGAGGAGCCAGGATTGTGACTCCAGAGACGAGGCTCATACAGGGACAAAGACATGGTCTCTGATCCTCCCTTTCCTTGCAGTTAAACCCATCCCATAGGCTCTGTTTAGGGTTGGTAGATGAGTGCTAAGCTATTAAATGGCCTCACCTGCTGCCCAGCCTGTTTCCTGCTTATTCCAGTATGTGCTGATCCCTTGTCACCTGCACCAGGAAACTAGAGGAGATTCTGCATTTCTGTCTGATCACATGGTGTTAATCAGACTACATCCAGGAGCAGAGTCTTCCTACTATTTTTGGAAAGTTATTAGATATAATTGTATTGTTTCCTTTTTTCTCAACCCCTTTCAAACCTTTCTACATATTCCCTCCTTGTTTTCTTTCTAATTCATGTTCTCTGTTCCTTTGTTTATATATATATAAATATATTAATACATATAATATATAAATTATAATTATAATATGCAATATATTAATTTGTGATGTATAATTGTTAATATATACATATCAACTGTGTATGATATGTATTATATATTGCATACATTTATATTTAATACATATATATCCTAAAATTGTTAAAATAACCTGTGCAGTCTGTATGTTATTTGTGTGTATATGTTTCCATGCTGACCATTTGGTATTAGATGTTTACAAAGACATGGAATCTTGAGTTGCATTTACATGACAAGCGGGGTCTGTGATGGAAGACCAGACCAGGAGCTGAGCACACCAAGAGAAAGTTAACTTAGCAATGGGCTACTCTTTTTTTCTCTTTTAATATCATAGGATGGTTTATGGAATTTAAGGAATACCCTACTGACTATTAAAGCAGACATAATTACATACATGATGTATGAACCTACATTAATTATGAGGTTAAAATTTTGACTGAGGTATCCACCCATGTAATCACCTAAATCAACATAGAACACGTTTCCATCATCATCAAAGACACCAAATTCACACTGTCTTGGAGTTGCACTGCCCAATACCACCTCAGTTCCTTGGGTCTTCCTCATATTCCAGACTAGCCACAGGCCAGGAGAGATGAAGCTCTAGGACCTAGAGTCTAGGTTAAGGTCAAGCACATGTTTTCTGTTCCTCTCACTTGCTGTCCCTGTGTTTACTGCTGTTTATTTATTGCTACTGTTGTTTTATTTATTGTTTCCTTAGGAATCAATCCCTTCACAGAAGCAGAAGAACACGACTAATGGCTTCTATGTGGGCATCTCCATGGCTGCCCTGCTGCTGCTGCTGCTTGTGTGCACCCTGGCTGTCACCAGTAAGTGATTTCACAACTGTCCCCAGGGAAGGAGAGCCAGGGTTCTCTGACGGTCTTTAGCAAGTGCACATGTCACAGGGACTTGAAGTTCACATAGCTTCAATACCCCCAGATCCAAGACACACTTGGTAAACATCTACTCCCCAAGGGATGTGTTAGGACCCACAAAACTCTGCAGGTGATTTCTGGTACCTGGTGAGTGCTCTGTTCAGTGATCTTGAACCATTGCTGCTATGTCTCCAAAGATTCCTGCTCTGTAAAACTTGATTTCATGCTGTCCATACTGGTACCGACCTTAAGAGGTAGCTAAGAATGACCTTCAACTCCAGATCCTCCTGCTTCCAGCATCCAAGTGCTGGGCTCTCGGGGATAGGCCGCAGTGCTTGGCTACACTCCTGTTCCCAACTCTGTCCTGTGTCTTTCAGTTGTTGCCGTCAAAAGGGAAACATTATATTTTCCATAAAATAAATTAAATACCATGACATGAGTTTATGGATAGGCTTGAAATTTTTTAGGTGACTGTAAGACCTTTGATGTGTTCTCTCTTTTCCTGCCCTTGGGATCTTGTTTCTTTCTCAATATGATACTGTTAAATAGTAGAAGAGGCAATTGAGACATTGGTGGGAAGCCCCCTGACTAATGCTGAACAGAGGATTTGAAGGTGGCACCCAGGCCTACATGGCCCTTCCCATGAGTTGTTCATCTGGGCTCATGCATGGTGTTTTGTAAAGTCCATGGCTGAAGTTCTTACACAGGGAATGGACCACACTATGGACTGTTTCACAGGAAGTGGGGAATAAGAATATGCCTGTCAGATTTCAGATATTTCCCTTAATTATTTAAAGCTGTTCATCCTAAATCATTATTTAAGATGGATCTAGTGTCATGTGTTTATAATACCAGCATTCTACAAGTCTGTGGCTAGCCTAGGCTACATATCATATCATGTCTGAAAGGGAGAATTACATAGAAATTGAGTAAAAATCCACAAATGTTGTCCCTTCCTTAGTTCAAAGTTGTTTATTCTTCCCTTACAGGCTTGTTCTCTAGCAGCTCATTAGAAAAAAATCCAGACTCTTTGTTTGTTTCAGTGAACAATAATTTACCAATCTCATTCTATCAAATTAGGTCATATGGATGAATATCCCAGACAATGAATGAAAAGAATATCCTTCCTGTGGGGTACAGAAAGGAATTACCCATAGCTACCAGGGGATGGTTCAATCAATAAACAGAAGCAATATCCTTGATTAGGGGAAAATATCATGAGTGTTTCTGATAATATGTTCAATTATCCTTTCAATTTATCCCACCTCTACCCATTCCAATTTAGGGTACATCCTTATGAAGAAGAAGTCGGGATCTCTAAGGTAAGTTGACATGGATTGTGTTAATTCTTTTTGTACTAACAGTCTTGAGAATGTCTCTATGTTCTCTTTTACTACTAAATCATTCTTTACTATTTGATTCATTGATTGGTTGGTTGATTTGAGGCAAGTCTTATTATGTGGTCTAGAGTGGCCTCGAACTTGCTATGTAGCCTAGACCAGACTGGAACTCACAATTCTTCTGCCTCAGACTCTTTCGTTCTGGGATTACAGTGTGTGCCACAATTTGTTTGGCATCCATGCTGTATGTTGGATCCCAAATAAAGTTTAATGAGTCCCTTTCTTGTTGCCCTCATTTCTCAGAGATATATTCTGCATTCTGTATTTCCTGCATTTACGGTAGGACAGGAACAGAAGGCCCTTGATCCTCATCTCTTATAGGTAGACACTGAGGTGTTAGTTTTGTTTCCTGGAGCTGGTGTTGAAGGAGTTGACTTGATCCACTCTTGTTTCCTCAGTGTTTTCTTTCACTGAGTTCCTATTCTATTAAAAACTGATGAAGTGTATCACAGAGCATGTAAACTAGTAGACAGGTCCTTTCAGGTGCTTTAGGCAAATATGGTGGGGATGACAGGGTTAGAAGGTGGCTGTTTGAGGAAGCCCAAGGGAGCAGAGGATTTAGAGGAAGATCATTTGTGAGGCTACTTGGAGTGTAACAGAATATGGCCAGTGTCCCCACACTCCACACCAGTCCCCTCCACTCACTACACTGGTGTCCGCCTCGCAGACTCTTTCCTGCACTTGTCCTGTTTACTGCACTTGGAAGCTCCTTTATTCTCTCCAGTGTTATCTGCCCTCCTCTACAGCCATCTAATATTCTTCAATCGACTAAAGATTGGCTGTCCACAGGACTGTGTCTTTAATTAAGTCTAATTCCATGTCCTTCAGGCTGCCTCCATAGACTTACCTGTGTCTGTGTTAAGCACAAGAGCCAAGCCATAGATGGGGTCTTGACCAGTGTCAGATCATTAGAAGTGTCTGACACAGGTAGTTCTTAATAAGTGTCTGTCACACCTTCCTTTCACAGTAATAAATCTATAAGGTAGGAACTGCTATTAGTCATATCCTATAGACCAAAAATAGGCCCATAAATATAAGGTCACACTACACTGGCCTCAACCTCAGGAGCCCATGCTTGGAGATCTAACTGGTAAGTAAAATAATGTAAAGCAAACAGGCTGTTTCTGGAAATGGAAAAGAACTATTCCCAAGAGTTGGAAGAACACAGCATCATTTTACTCCATAATTTTTGTTCCTTTATTGGTAAGGCATTTTAAAAAATATTTAATTTAAACTTTTTATCTTTGCATGTGAGAGAGAAAGATAAGGGTAGGAATAGGCAGAGGTGGGGACAGAAACAGGGACAGGGACAGGGACAGGATGTGAGAGGACAGGCATGAGTGTGTTCAAATACACCTGCAGGGAGGCCAGAGGAGGACAGGGAGTGTCCTTCTCTGTCCCTCACTTTGTCCTCTGAGGCAGAGTCTCCCTTGGACCTGCAGTTCACATTGTTTGCTTTGTAAGGTCAGAAAGCCCCAGTGATCCTCCTGCCTCTGTCTTCGATGCTGGCTTACAGGGATGCAGGCGATGTTCTACCTGTTACCTGGGGGCCTGCATCTGAACTCTGGTTCTCCTGTTTGTGCAAGGACCATGCTTAACTGATGAGTCATCTCTTCAGACTCCAAAGTTACTTTTTAATCACTTAATATAAAAGGAAATTTTGGAGAAAACACAACGCAGAAAGAAGAGGGGGAGAAGTTGGTGGAGGTGGCACATGCCTGTTATCTCAACACTCAGTAAGCTAAGGCAGAAGTACTGTAAGTTAATGTTCAGCCCAGACTTCTAGCAACAGTGTGTCTAAAAATAAGTGAATAAGGCCTTTATTTCCAACTTAGCAGGTAGAGGCGGGTGGGTCTCTATAAGTCCAAGCCAGTCTGGTTTATATAGGATTTTACAGGATAGCCATAGAAACACAGTGAGACCCTGACAAAAACCAAATCATTGAATGAATGAACAAATGAATGAATGAATGAATAAATAAAGTATAAATAGTAAATAAATAAATAAATGCAATAAAGAAAGCCACAAAACCAAACTAACCACTATATGACACAATCTGGGCATTCTTTTATGACTTTCTCTATCAGTTATATCACACTGACTCAGGAATGTCCTGACCCTACACTGTTTCCCTACAAGTGTGACTGTCCCAGGCAGAGTGGAGCTAGATCTCTCTTGTTCTGTGTAATTCTCAGCACAGGCATGTTCCTTATGTGGCCGACTGGAGACGCTCATTTTTGTTCTGCATTTCAGTAGTAGAAATGGCTGCTGTGTACAAATGGTAAAACTCCAGTATACCAAAACATCATCCCAGAGATCTTCTGTTTTCTTCCCTGGTTTGCCCCTCCATGAGTTCTAGAAGCTCAAATGTCAGTCCACTGTGCCTGCCCTGACTAACAGGGTCACAGGATGAGCTCTGTGAGTGACGCCACTCCCACAGCTGTTGGGATGGGCCAGCTGTGAACATCTGCAGTGCTCTCCTTAAATTCCTTTCAGTCCAGTACCTGCTGTTTGTATTAATGTGACGTCTGTGAATGTGTGTCATACAGTAATCTTTGAAACTGTGGCACAGACCACCGGCTCCAGTGCAAAGACACTGCTCTGTTGTTTTAATGTTTTTCTACTGCATGTTTAATGTCAGAGGATGAAGATGCTGTGCAGCTTTCAAGACCCTTTCTTTTTAAATAAAAACTTCTTTGTATTATTGTGTACATGATGTGTGTGTGTGTGTGTGTGTGTGTGTGTGTGTGTGTGTGTGTGCAGGTTCCATGGTACCTGTGGAGGTCAGAGGACAGCACGGTGGAGCTGGCTCTTTCCTTCTGCCTTTCCAAGGGCTCCAGGGATCTCACTCAGGTCACAGGCTCCCTAACCCTTTCTAAAGTGTCACAGTGCAAGTAAACACATGAGTTATCAGGTTCCTAGCTCAGTTTCCAGGTGTACTTCCTGATTAGGCACCTTGGTTTGATGTCTAGATATCTGTCTCCTTAGGTCTTCCACTTTTGTGTTTTATTACATTAGTATCTTGAAGGACTTCAATATGAGCTGCTTTTTTTAAAAAAAAATAATTTTTATTTAGTCTGATGCCTATTAAACAAACTTTTCTATGACTTCATAGGAGGGCCCTGTGTGGTGCTGTTCACTGTTACATTTTTTGTGAATGGGGCTCCTGGAGTCCTGAGCATACATCATAAATGAAAGTTCTGCTGAGACCAGAAAGATGACCTCTTGTTCTTTCTTCAACATCTCTCCCTCTGCAGCTTGGTAGCATTCCGTGTCTCTAAGATGGGAGCTTTTCAAAACACAGCGAATGTGAAGTCCAGAGCTGAAGACAATGTCTACATTATTGAAGACAGTCTTTACCATACAGATTGAATCCCAGTGGCCCTCTGAGGGGCTTCTTCCTGAGACTGGAAAGACAGCGACCAGATTGGACAGTGCAAACACCCTTTACAGCTCCAGGGCTATTTTCTGTGTCGGTTCATCCAGCAGTGGTGGAGAGGGTGACCCTCAGCTGTTTATACTCAAACTCACTGTTAACATCATCTTAATTCTAATGTTCACACTGCCTCAGTCTCTCCACCCTGCAGTGCATTCTCTCAAACATGAACATTTTTTAATGTTGTGTTTCCTTTAGTCAACATAATCATCGGTAGTGTCGGAAATAGACTCCGGCCTTGGTTATTAAAATCATTAAGAAAGGAATAGGATTGAAAAGATTTTTTTAAAAAAGTGAGTGAGCACAGGTGGGAGGGGCATCCTGAATTTAGAAGCATTTTATGATCATGCTTTATCTATTTTATTGTAATTTAAAATGTCACTTTCCCTCCCATCCCCAAGGGGTAAAATCATGGGCACATACAGGTTTTAATTTCCCTAATAGATAAATAGAAGGCACTCTAATGTCACTATTAGAGTTGGTTATGCTTTCTCATAGCTCTGGAAATATGATGCATTATTATGTGGTTGATCTTAGGATAAGGATGGGTGTTTTATGTCAGGAGAGGTTGCCATGGTGAGAATGGACCAGGCAGACATCAGGGGAAGAAAATAGTGGACCAAGTGATTGAATTCATTTTCATTGCAGTCTGACTTGGTGCTCAGTGTCCTGTCCTCACCCACTGGACTCTGAATTAGGTGCTGGAAGGAGACAATGCAGAAATGAAGGGGAAAGAGGGGAGCAGGACCCAGGCTCTCTGCCTGAGAGAAGTCCTGTTCCAGGATTGACCAGGTTTAGGACTATCACTGGTTTCATTCAGAGTTCTAAATGTATTATTGTCTCCAGATCATATTTACATTTAAATTTATTTCTGAGAGACAAAGTGATATAGATGTGATAGGAAAAAAGGATAGATTATTGAATCTACTTTTAAAGAGCAACAACTTGTTCAAAATGTTTTACATTGCTACTGATATTAGTTTATTGATACAAATTTAATGTTAATTTTGTTATACTGTATGTATATTTCTACTCTTGTTTCAGGTATTATGTGTGTACAGCTCATTGAAATTATAATGTATAATTAAGAAATACAGATTAATAATGAATCATTTATGATAATCGACCTTACAGTCATGTTAATTAGGTTTTCTAGATATGCAGAGATACATTTCAGATAGATAGGTAATCTTCAAACACTTCAAAGACCTATAGAATATGGCATTTAAAATGTTTTAAAAAGTTAGACTTTCCTGGATAATTAGACACGTCTTCTCCTGGCAGCACCAATTTACTTCAAAGAGGAAGATGGGCATTGAAGACACTCCATATAGAGTTTATTTTCTCCTTGGCAGAACTGGCTATTTGGGCAAGAAACTACTCTTGCCTGGACTGTTTAACAAAATGTTGTATTGACTGGACATGCAGGACCCATGGAAAAATGACCACTAAATTCTGCCAAAACAAGATAAGATGGTCCTTCAGGTCTGCTTCGCAGAGGAGACTGCCAGATATTCTACAGGACACAGGGAGAAGCAACTGACAGACTCTAGGCCTATAGGCTGATGATGGATGCCCCAATGTTGCAGAGGAACTTTGGGTGACTATCCAGACAGACAGCTGCCTCTGTCATTCTAGATTTTTGGAAGTTGCTTACAATGCTTTTCCTGTTTACTTAGGTAATATTATATCCTTCTGGGGTCTTTGATGTAGTTGAAGATTAGATAGTTATAATTGTTCTTGGTTATGATGAAAGATAAATTAGATATGAAACTTTAGATTCACAAGTCTAGTATAGATAACAGAATGTTTTCATTAACTTTGCCAAATACAAATAGACTAGATATTGTAACTGTAATTCTTGCTTGATAACTGTTTTATTATATGTAATTTTACTATGTTAAAGCTAAAACCTTCCATTTTTGATTAGATAGAAAAGGGGAAATCAGGGGGGATATCTTTCTGTATGCTGTGAATATGTGTTGCTCTAATTGGTTAATAAAGAAGCTACTGTTGCCTATGGCAAGTTAGGTTATAGCAGGCAGGAAATCCAAGAGAAGGACAGGAAGAAGAAAGGCAGAGGCAGAGAGACACCAGCCTGCTGCCCTAGGAACAATATGCCAGCAGATCGGTAAGCCATGGAACATGTGGAAACATAGATTAATAGAAATGGGTTAGTTTGCCGGGCGGTGGTGGCGCACGCCTTTAATCCCAGCACTCGGGAGGCAGAGCCAGGCGGATCTCTGTGAGTTCGAGGCCAGCCTGCGCTACCAAGTGAGTTCCAGGAGAGGCGCAAAGCTACACAGAGAAACCCTGTCTCGAAAAACCAAAAAAACAAAAAAAAACAAAAAAAAAAACCAGGAAGAAATGGGTTAGTTTAAAATATAAGAGCTAGCTAGCAAGAGGCCTGCCATAAATCATACAGTTTGTAAATAATATTAAGCCTGTGAGGGATTATTTTATAAGCATCTGTGGGATCTCAGGGCTGGGTGGGACTGGAGAAAACTTCTGACTACCACAAAGCATTTTTCATAGTGCATCAGTTTGTCACAAGAAGTATTTGGCTTTGCTAGTGTTAATAAAGGCTGTTGTGTTGGTATATTGGTATATTCATTGCCAGTTTGGTTGTTGAGAAAGCAGAGTTTCTAGAGGTATTGATTTCTACTTCAGTTTGAGTAAGCCCTGACTCCAGTTAGAGACACTTAGCCCATAGGAGAATAGGATGTTGGATCTCAGTCCACATTTCACTGCTGTTCTATAGTGTTCTAGGAAATGAATATGTGTCTGATTGAGGATTTCTTGGAGAGGTCAGATAGTAGGAAGTTGCATTCTGGGTTTGCCAAAAGGGGCTTCCCTTGTCTCCTTCAAAAATGATTGTTTTTACATTATAATGATTTTTCTTTTTTCCTTTTCCTTTTGGTTTTTTGAGACTGAGTTTCTTTAGTATACAATGTTATTTTGTAATTTCTTAAGTTTCTTTTTCTTAAATTTGAGGGAACTACACATCAAACCAGGCCTTTTTCAATGACAGCCTGGATTTGTAGCTTTTCTAGAAGATTTGTCAAGATCAACCTGGGTTCTAGAGTGATGGGGCCACTAGATGGGGCCATCCGCCCCTGCACTCTCCTGCCTCCTTCCTGATTCTTGTCTGGTGGCTGCAGGGCTCTGAGATTGTGATGTTTGCTCTGTTCTTCAGTGTAGCATGAATCTTTTTTTTTTTTCTGAGACAGGGTTTCTCTGTGTAGCTTTGCTCCTTTCCTGGAACTCACTTGGTAGCCCAGGCTGGCCTCGAACTCACAGAGATCCGCCTGGCTCTGCCTCCCGAGTGCTGGGATTAAAGGCGTGCACCACCACTGCCCGGCATAGCATGAATCTTAAAGAGTCTTATTAATAAAATCAAACCTGAGGCCAGTTATTGGGGTGAATGCTGGAAGATCAGAGAAGCAGAACAAGCTACAGCTACCTCACCTGGCCAGTTCCTCAGCTGATCCTGTTTTCTCAGACAGGAAGCCTCTCAGTCCTCATCCAGAATGAATCTCAGCTGAATTGTGCTGCTCAAAGCCTAAAAGCTTAACCAGTCAAATGCTTCTAGTTTCTGGTCCGCATGCCTTATATATCTTTCTGCTTTCAGTCATCACTCCCTGGGACTAAAAGCTCACTTCTTGGGATTAAAGGCGTGTGTCACCTTGCCTGGCTGTTTCCAATGTGGCCTTGAACTCACAGAGATCCAGAGTGATTTCTGCCTCTAGAATGCTAGGATTAAAGGTGTGAGTGCCACCATTTTTTTTTCTTTTTTTAAGTTTTATTATTATTGTTTTTTTGAGTGCCACCATTTTCTAGCCTCTGTATCTAGTGCTGTTCTGTGCCCTGACCCCATATAAGTTTATTAGGGTGTACAATATTTTGGGGAACACAATACCGCCACACTTCAGTCTTCCTATAGATGCCTGATAGACATGTAGCGGTCTGGTTGTTAAGTTATTATTAACGAACTAAAGTTCTTGTGGTAAATTAGCAGATTCCATAAAAAGAATCCTTCTATTTAAGTCCTCATTACCACTTTGTAAAGCCTGTATCAGTCCCATTAGTGTCTCATTTTTGCTGCCATTATTAAGCCAATTTTTCAATGGTATGAGATGGATCACTATGCTAATTGTTATTATGACAAACATTGTATACATCCCAGGAAATTCTTACATGTCATGTAAAATTTCATCCATAGTACAAACAAAAAAGTTTTAAAATTCCTGAGTGGTGATATTGTCTGCCATTTTTGAGAAATATTCAAAAATCTATAAAGAAAAAGTTTATTAATTTGTTTATTTATTAATTAGTTTAAGGTGTAAAATTATGGAGTAATTTTAACTCAGATGAACTCCTTGAGAGCTGGTCCTAACGGTCTTAGGTGTTCCAGAAGTCCCAGTTCTCATGGCGGTTTTTAGTGTAGTAGTGATATTCATCCAGCATGTGTCGCAGGTATAGCATTCAAGGCAACTCTGGTGTGAGCTGACTCAGCTCCCTGAATAAGCTCTGTGAATCAAACACTAACCCAGGCAACTGCTACTAAGGTCGACCCATCCCACTTTTCCCCCAGGGTACACTTGAGGAGGGAGAGGTGAGAAATATTTAACTATTTAAATTAAATAAATTAAATAAAATTTTAAATTAAATATTTGTCAGAGACCAAATATGGACCATGGAAAAGTATTAGCTAGGCCAGAGAACAAGCCCCTACCCTAAACCAAAGATAAAGAACAGGTCAGGCAGGTCAGGTAGCATAGCAACAGAACAATGGGCCCTGACCAGTGACCTTACCACCTAGCAGCCTCACGACTTGCAGGACTTGCACGTAGCCCTTCACCTGCACGTCCCCCTTCACCTGCACGTATGGCACATCGTGCACCCCTTCCCTCCTTCCTGCCCCCTCCCATGCTATATAAGCCTTGCTGAGGAGAATAAAATTTGCAGCTTGATCAGAACACACTGTCTTGCTGTCGTTCTCTCGTGTCTCCCCCGTCCCTCTCATTCTCTCCCACAGGTGGGTCGCCCCCGTTGACACCCCGCTGGCCGGGGCAAATATTTAAATACTCAAGTAAACAAAACCCATGCTAATTATAAGACACTTTTACAAACTAACTGGATTGTAGGAAGCTTATCCCTTTGTGGGAGGCCTACACCTTTCAAAACAGAAACAGAAGGAGCTGAAACTTGTAGGAAGAAGACAGAAAAACTCCGCTAATTATGACACCTTTGTTAATTGTATTTTGGGCTATCATAAAAAGTGTTCAAATATATCTGAATATGAAACACATTCCTTTAACAATTAATGTTACCTAATTTGTCTAAACAGATAGACAAATTGATGGAGAAATTTGAACAGTTCTAGTATGAACTTACATTAACATTTATATGTTTTACAGACTAATATTCAACATTGACACTTTACATAGAGCTACATTCAACATTTACATCCTTCACAAACCCACATTCAACATATACTTATTTATACTTTTTACAAACTTATATTCAAAATGAAATTCTGTAGAACTATTTTACAGGCTTTATATTCAAAAGGAAACTCTATAGGTCTATTTTACAGACTTTAGCACATATCTAGAAGAAATTCCTTAGAAGAACTATTTACCAAATTTATATTCAAGAAGAAACTCTATAGAACTATTTTAGGGATATCTAAAAAGAATCTCTTAACAGAACTAATTTACACTAGAAAGACTCTCATAACAGAACTAACTTATTTCCTTTCAACAAGATAGAAAGTACACAAATTATAAGTTACCATAGTAAAAATTATAAGTGAATTCAGCATTGCTTTATTTTTAAGTTCGGAGTTCATAGTCAGCTTTGATATGAGACTCCTGCGGGTAGCCAGCAAGCTTCATTTGGTGACTAAGAGGATAACTTTACTAAGGGTACAATTTTCCCCCCTTTTACTTCTTTAAAGCTGCTTTTTAAGATTACCGTGGGAGTTTTTTAATGCTGTCAATGTTTCCCTCTTGTGTCTTAAGCACAACTCAATCCCTTAAGTTCTTTTTTTTTACACCTGAAGCAATTTTCCAGTGTAAGGATCACTTTCCCTTGTTTTCTAAAATATTTTAAAGTAGCTTGTTGACAAACTGTATTAGGACTTTAATTATCTCCTGAGAGGCAAACTGTTCACCTGTTTCTAATACTTAGAAGGTAAGACTAAGCTTTCTAACAGGGTTTTTGGGTAGTATTGCCATTTTGAGCTGAAAAACTACATTTCCCATAATGCCTTTGTCTATATCAGGCCATGGTTAGGAACAGACTACATTTCCCATACTGCTCTTCTGGTACACTGTCCTCCCATTTTTGTTACATGGTTTGTATTCATGCTTTTGCATTTACCACAGGAGGTTTTTGAGTCAAGGTCTTGTTCTTTTGCCACAGGGGATTTCCAAATACTTGGTAACTACACACATGGTCAAGCAATCCTCTAATGCAGCTCTGCTGGGTAAAGCAAGCTCAGATCTTACTAGGAAACCTTTGTGGGCCTCCACACCCTACCCATGAATAGTGGGCAGAGCTGACAGGATCACCACAAATGAGGTAATACACCAAACAATGGAGGCGGATGTATAGGGAATGGCATAGGTAGCAGTGGTGGTGGCTTAGGAGCAGGACTCCAGGGAGGGCACACTCTCAAGGGCAGTAGTCCAGGGTGTCCTGGAATTGGAAGCAGCTACACCAAACTGTTTTATAAATAAAGGAACAGTCCTCTTGTAGTCTCTAAACAGGCAGGACTGTGACCACTACAACCACAGTACTAGAAAGGCACCTTTTTCTCTAACATGGTGCTTCTGGCAGTGGTTATAACAACTGTAGCCATGTGAGCCACCTGGCCTACAGACTCCCCTCACAGCCACTGTATGCAGGTGGTTACCTGCATACAGGAGTCAGGCAGTTCCTGGGAGGTTTGGGCTGTATGAGGGTTCTGCAAGGCAGAGAAACTCACCAGCAGCTGCCTGAGGGCATTAGGTTTGGTCATGAAAGTTGCCCCAATAGGGGCACATGGGGCTCGGATCCACAGGGTTGGGTGCCAGATAATGTGATAAATCCATGGGAGTCTGCTTAAGGAGTGTTAGGGAAATTTATTAGGGTAAATTTAGGAAATACACTCACAAATACAGAACTGAGCAGACAGCTGAAGTCCTACTCTGATCTGACAAGAAGCAAATCCATCTGGCTGTTCCATTACACCAGGAAGAAGGAGCAGGGAGAAGGGGTTCATGACCACTCTCCCTTTCCTTTTAAGAGGTCATGTATAAACAGCCAGAAGCACCACCTCCTTTGGGCCCTGTAGCCCAAGGTCATGGGCAGAGCAAATACTACTACATACAATCTTAATCAATTTATGTAAAAAGAACATGTATGCACAGACTCAGGTTTAAGTAGATATTCCAAGCAAGGTTTTCTAAATTTGATAGCACGTACCTGCAACAACACCTGTCAAGAAGCTGAAGCAGGAGGATAACTTGAACATTGTTGACCCTATCTTAATTAACCCTACACAACGACTTACATACATTCTTTTAAAAATTATTCATTTATTTTTATTTTCTATACATTGGTGTTTTGCCTGCATATATATCTGCATTAGGAAGTCAGATCCTCTGGAACTGAGGTTACAAACAACTGTGACCCACCATGTGAGTACTGGGAATTGAACCTGGGTCCTCTGGAAGAGCAGTCAGTGCTCTTAAGCACTGAGCCATCTTTCCAGCACCCACTCCAACCTATATTCTTGAATAAAACTAAAGTTTTTAAGCAGAAAAAATAATAATAAACCAAAAGGGAAGTGAGCATTGGAGATCTACATCCAGTCTCAGCATAACAAAGTTTATTAGTAAAAAAGTCTGAATAGGTCATCACATTTTACTTGTGCTTCAGTTTACCCATAAAATAGGAATAGCTGTCTTCATCTGGCACAGTTTTTGACAAAATACCATCCCACAGTTGAGCACAATGCTAAGCAGTTTCACTGTTTGGTATTTCCTTGAAAGAAATGAAAACATGCCACTCAAGACTTAGCTCTTAATGACCATAGCAATCAATATTATTCTAACTAGTCTCAAACTAAAAATGACTTGAATGTCTATACAATAATATGTAATGCACCAATAAAAGAGAACAAGATGCTGATACACATAATACATTATATATGTACACACATGTCAATACATGTGTATACTATATGTCAATTAAAATAATTATATTTTTAAAAACACCATGTCAGATGGAAAACCCAGACATGAAAAACTACATTATGTACTATTATGTTCACACAAAATTCTAGGACTTGAGATCTAGCTTAGTGACAGAGTACTTATCTACCATGCGTCAAGCCCTGGATTTTTTTATTTAAATAAAAGAATTACTTATTTTATGTGTATGAGTATTTTACCCACAGGCATGTAACTGAACTATGTGCTTGCAGTACCAGAGGAGTCCAGAAGAGGACATCAGATCCTCTGGGAACAGAGTTAGAGAGGGTTGTGCATCACCCTGTGGATTCCAAGGATCAAACCCAGGTCCTCTGCAAGAGCAGCTACTGCTCTTTACCTCTGAGCCACCTCCCCTAAACCATGAATTTAACCCCCAGCACTGCATAAACTAGGTATAGGGGCACACATCTGTAATCCCAGCATTCTGGAGGTGGAGGCAAGGAGATCAAAAGTTCAAGGACATCCTCAGTCATAAATTTAAGGCCAGTCTGGACTATATGGGACTCTGTGTCAAAAAATTAAATAAATGAATACATAAATGAGATTAAAGTTTTAAGCATGTGCACACACTACCCATTTCATATTACTGAGATAAGGGAGGATTTCCTGTGAACATACCAGTTATATTTACAATAATACCTCTTGTTATGCTAAGCACAGGCATAATTGTTCCCTGTCTCTTCTTTTAGCTATGCTATATATGACATCACATTACAGGCTTGCAGAATATATACCTCCTAAATTACTTTTATACTCCCTTCAGCTAAATATTTAGTTGAAAAGTAGAGAAAGGAAAAAAAAAACTTTTCCAGTTTTAGCCTGAAAAGCCTGGCAACACAACCATCAGATATGAAATATTTGAAAAATGTTCAGGTTTACCCTTCACATGACAAGGACATTTTGGAGTAACTGAATGTTGGGATTGTGAATAATGTGCCTGATGATGTGTGCTAGGACATGTGAGGGTGGGACACTCCCCTGACTCAGACAGCATCTACACAGAAGGTTATAGTTTGACTCTCCTGTGGGATAACCAGCAAGGCTGGAGGAGGAAGTGCTTTAGAAATGAGAAGTGGTAAAGGTGTGGTGGCCACATGAGAAGGAACCCTGAGAAGTGGCAAGGTGCCAGAAGCCAGGGCTGCCTTTCCCATCTGTTGCCCAGCTGGCTTCTGATATTCCTTACCACAGATGGGGGAGGGGTAGCCACATGACATAGTCTGGACTGTGTCTAGGGTGACTGCCCAGTGTGTCTGTCATGGGGTGGAAATCAGCATGCTGGGGGCTTCCTGAATGTCTGTGTGGGGTGGAGCAGCAAACCGCCCTGCTTGTTATCCTGAGACATTCCTGTGATTCTTTTCTTTGTTTGTTTGTTTGTTTGTTTGGTTGGATGGTTGTTTTGTTTTGTTTTTCTAGTTTGTTTTGTTTTATTTTTTTTTGGCAAGGGTGCACGGTTGAGATAGGGTTTCTCTGTGAAGCCCTGGCTGTCCTAGAACTCTTTTTATAGACTAAGCCTGCCTTCAACTCACAGAGATTTACCTGCCTCTGCCTCCTAAGTACTGGAATTAAAGATGTGTGCTACCACTAACTGCCCATCTTCATGTGCTATTTCTAATTCGAAAGATTTATTTATTTATGTGTTTTATGTATATGAGTACTCTGTCTGCATGTATGCCTGCACACCAGAAGAAGGAATCTGATCCCATTGTAGATGGTTGTGAGCGACCATGTAGTTGCTGGGCATTGAAATCAGGACGTCTGTGGGAGCAGACATTGCTCTCAACGGCTGAATCATTTCTCCAGCCTCTAGTGTTTCTAACAAGAGGGAGAATAGGCTTTGACGATCTCTGACTGAATGACTGGGCACTCTTTTTGTTAGTATTCATGTTTGGAGTTTTTTTTACACTGTACATAACATAGCTAGCCTGAAACTCACTATGTAAGCCAAGCTTGCCTCAAAGTTACAGCCATCCTCTGGCCTCAGCATCCTGAGTGTTAGGAGTACAAACATGAGCTATCAAGCACTCTGTAACAAGCATAATCAGAAGGTGTGGAAGAACCTAAGAGCCATGGAGTGTGCACCACCATCACTGTTAGTGTCTCATGGATGGTTTTCTCAACTACCCTCCACCATTACTCGGTCAGCATTACCATAAAGTAATGAACAACTGTTGTTCTGCTCTACTTCCTTCATTTCCACTGAGGAGAAGGGACACAGTTCCAGATCCCAGTTCCAATCTATAGTGTGACACCATCCCTGAGTGTCATAATTGCATATAATATATCCACTTATTAGGCAATCAGTGACTGAAAATTCTAGGATATGGATTTAAGGGGGATGCTAAGATGGCTTGCTGGGGATAAAAAGTTTCTTAGGAGAGTTATTGACATCATAGAAAAACAGATCAGAGTCCAAGAGGCAGAAATGAGGAGATCTCTTCTTATAGCTCTTGGAAAAGTGGGTGGTCTCACAGCATGTTTCTAGAACTGATTTCTAAGCATGAGGTAAGAAAGAAACAGAATGTTTTAAGATAAAGTTGCTTCAATATAAACTCACTTCTCCAGGTAAGCAAACCTTATATGTCAGTTAACCAAAGACTCACACAGTGCCCAGCAGAAGCACATGGAGAACATTAGTCTCTTGATAAAGATATGGTGGGGTTGACCATCCGTTTTTTACCAAGTACAAGCAGAAGAGTGTCTGTCTTAGTTTTCTAAGGCTGTGAAGAGACATCATGACCAAGGCAACTCACAGAACAAAGTTTATTTGGGGCTAACAGTTTCAGAGGGTTAGAGTGTCATGGTTGGGGGGCATGGTAGCCGTCAGGAGGGCAGGGCACTGGAACAATAGCTGAGAGCTCACATCTGATCTACAAGCAGGAGAGAGCTAATTGGGAATGGCATAAGTTTTCAAAACCTCCAAGCCCTGCCCTAGTGGCACACCTCCTCCCAGAGTGCCACACCTCTTAATCCTTTTCAAACAGTTCCACTAACTGGAGACCAGGGATTCAAATGTATGAGTCTATGGGGGCCATTCTCCCTCAAACCATCACAGTTCCAATGGTCATTGGTACGAGTACGGCAACCAGCAGTCTCACAACGTGCTAGAGCACTGGCTAGGGAGGCTAGTCAGCACTGATTTACATCACCTGCCCCCTTTCAGAGGGACCTAAAGGGTTCCTTAGCTTCTGTCTTCAAAGAGAAGGAGGAAAGGGGAGGCAGGACTAGTGACCACTCCTCCCTCCCAACAAGTGGTATTCTAAAGGGCCAAGTGGCATAAAACAGCAGTGAAGACATGACAATCAGTGTACCCAGTTCCTCCCCGTGTGTCAGCAGCCCCCACTGCTGCTGAGATTTCACTTATACATACAAGATAGAGGTGGTTAGTCAAGATGCTAATGGAACTTGCTTTGCTTCTGTTCTTATTCCCTGGTGCCTTCAAGTCCAGGCAGAGAGCTGATCCACACCCATGCATGAAGGCAGGTGGGTAGAGCAATGATCCACACCCTTGCATGAAGGCAGAGGGATACAGAGATGAGCCCAGACCCATGCATGAAGGCAGAGGGATAGAGAGATGATCCCACACCTGTGGCTGGAACTATCTCCCGTCCAAGCCGGGCCAGCATCCACTCAGACTCAAATAAACACACAGATGCTTATATTATTTATAAACTGTATGGCCATGGCAGGCTGCTTGGTATTGGTTCTTATATCTTAAATTAACCCATTTCTGTAAATCTATACCTTGCCACGTGGCTCATGGCTTACCAGTATCTTACATCATGCTTCTCCTCATGGCAGTTGGCAGCATCTCTCTGCCTCAGCCTTCTACCTCCCAGCATTCTTCTCCTCCTTGTCCTGCCTATGCTATCCTTCCTGCCTGGCTGCTGGCCAATCAGCATTCTATTTATCAATCAATCATAGCAACATATTTTTACAGAATACAGGACATCCCACAGCACACACCCATGCATGAAGGCAGAGGAATAGAAAGATGATCCACACCCATGCATGAAGGCAAAGGGACAGAGATAGGATCCATACCCATGCTTGAAGACAGAGGGGCAAAGAGCTGATACTATACCTATGAATAAAGGCTGAGGGGTAGGGGGCTCTTCTTATACCCCATGCATGAAGTCAGAGGGGCAGTGAGCTCTTCCTACACCCTTGCATGAAGGCTGAGGGAGCAAGGAGCTAATTCTGCACTCATGCAAGAAGGCAGGAGGCAGATGGCTCATCCTCCACCCTTGCATGTAGGATGTCACCCTTGGACAAATGAGGAAGTATTAGGTAGTAATGCTACTCAAAATGGTCCTTGTGCTGATGGGAAAGCTTAACTTAATCTTGCTGTCTGAAAAATGGCAGAATGACGTGCTGTGATCACAGCCTCCCAACAATTCCAGGCTGCCCCTCCACCCTGCATCCTCTACACCACTCTAGACATGTTGACTGATGGGAAAAAATAAGTAAATTCAGAATCTGAGAATCTTGTATCCATTTTGTCAGGATTGTACCAATAACCAATCACCATAACAAAACTCAGGAGAGTCACAATTCAAATTGGGGAAAATATGCAATAACTACTGATAGATAGGAATCAAATACTGGAATCTTCTGACAAAGGTTTCACACCAATCATGATTTTAAAAAGTAAGAATTAAATGATTGCAAAGCTTCTTGGAACAAATGAATAAAAATGTGTGAGCTGACGCCTTAAATTTTCTTTTCAGTGTTTTTCAATGAGTCAGCATCCATTCTACAGCATGTTGCTTAGTTTTTATGTATTTGTACAATTTGTAAGTTTAATTTTGTTGTACAATGGGCAAAAAACACACATTCTGGGAATTCAATTTTCTTTTCACATGGAAACTTGTTTTATGACTTAATTCATGCTGTCCCATTAGGTGATAGAAGAAAGTGCTGTTGAATGTCAACTCCATTTGATTGACACTCTAGTTTAACTCTGATGTCCCTCTGTTGATTTGTGAAAGGTAAGGGAGAGGGAGGGTGTGGGGAAAGGACTCAGGATGGTATCTGTTAGTTGATCAATGGATCTTGAAGCCCCTCACAGCTATATTGCAGCCTGTATCCCTCATAATTCTTATCATCAAAATGGTCATACTACCAAAGTGCTTTACAAATTTGATGTAATCTCATCAAAATTCTAATGTACTCCTCTACAAAAACAAAATAGACGAAATTAAAATACAAATACATGCTAGAGAGGTCCCCAGAAATCCACAAAGATACCTCCACTATAGACTACTGGCAATGGTCAAGAGAGTGCCTGAGCTGACCTACTCTGGTAATTGGATGGCTGAACACCCTAACTGTCATGATAGAACTCTCATCCAGTGGCTGATGGAAGCAGATGCAGAGATCCACGGCCAAGACCCAGGTGGAGCTCCAGGAGTCCAATCAGAGAGAGAGAGAGAGAGGAGGGATTATATGAGCAAGAGATATTGAGACCATGATTGGACAAAAGCACAGGGACAAATAGCCAAACTAGTGGAAACACATGAACTATGAACCAATAGCCGAGGAGCCCCCATGGAACTGGGCCAGGCCCTTTGGATAAGTGAGACAGTTGATTAGCTCGAACTGTTTAGAAGCCCCCCAGGCAGTGGAACCGGGACCTGTCCTTGGTGCATAAGCTGGCTTTTTGGAACCTAGGGCCTATGCTGAGACACTTTGCTCAGTCTTGGTGTAGGGAGGAAGGGACTGGACCTGACTCAACTGAATCTGCCAGACTGGGCTGAATACCCAGGGGAGACCTTCCCTGGAGGAGGTGGGAAAGGGGGGGGTGGATTGGGAGGGAAGGCTGGGGGTGGGAGGAGGAGGACAGGGGAATTCATGGCTGATATGTAAATTAAATTAGTTATAAAATAAAAATATTTTAAAAAACACAAATACAAGCACAAAATATCCTGAACATACCAAAGCTGGACACATCACCATGCCTGATTTCAGTCATACTACAGTTACCAAGACTAGGCAGTATTAGCATAAAAACCTAGTACAAATTGAATGTAATAGAGATTCCAGAAATTATTTCATAAATCTACAGCCAACTGATAGTTGACAAAGGCACCAAAATCATATATTGAGGAAGGCCAGCACCTTCAATAAATAGAAGAGGGAAATGGGGTATCCATATACAGATCAGTCTGGCCTCAAACTCTCTATGCAGCTGAAGATGGTGCCTCTACCTCTCCAGTGCTGTGGTTACAGTTCAGTACTAGGACACCTGCCTGAAGAACAAAGGTTAAACACTCTGGTCCTCATACTATATTCAAAAACAAGCAGCCAAACAAGTGAACAACCTGAAAATGGATCTAAGAGCTCAATGTCAGTCATGAAAGTACAAGAATAAGACAAGAGAAACAATTCAAGGTATGGGTATGGGATCATGTTATACTTATTAAAATAAAAGATACACTCTTAAACGACATAGTAGTCATCCCATACATATGCAGGTTTCCTTTCCATGGCTTCAGTTCCATAAAGTCAAACACAATTTGAAAATGTTAAATGAACTAGTCCATAAATCAATAATTCATAAGTTTTTTGCTTGTATACTGCACTGAATAGGGCAATGAAAAGCCATCCTATTTTGTACTTTCCTGTTGATGTGAGTCCCTCCATTGCCCAGCATCATCATGGTGTATATGCCATATGGGATATAAAAGTGACTCCTACAGTATTACAGGGCTTGTATGTACCACCCAGTGTGACCCTGCATCTCAAGTGTCCACTAGCGTTTCTCTGCAGGGGGAAGCTATCATATTATTATTCATAAATGTGTTCACCCATTCTGTGGGCTCTTTCTATTTTACTTACTTATTTCTTTATTCAAACATTCATTTTTGTTCTTTTTTCCACTATTTCTTATATTTCAAATATTTTATTTATTTTTAACTTATTCTTTGGTGATTTCATATTTGAATACAATGTATTGAGATCCCATTTGCTTCCCTTCCCCCAACTCCTCTGAAACGCCTCTCAACTTCTGGCTTTGTTGGGGTTTGTTTGTTTGTTTGTTTTTGGTTTGGTTTGGTTTTTCAAACAGGGTTTCTTTGTGTAGCCCTGGCGGTCCTGGAATTTGCTCTGAAGACCAGGCTAGCCTCTAATTCAGAGATCTGCTTGCCTGCCCCTACCTGCTTAATACTGGGATTAAAGGTGTGTGTCACCGCACTCAGCTTCATGTATATTTTTATTAACCCAGAGACTAATTACTGTTGTCCATTTGCACGTGAACACAGGGCCATCCACGGGAGAATGGACAACCTACCGGGTGCTACATCACTGAAGAAAATTGATCCTCAAGTGATGCCAATCTTCTTTATTGTGCATGGGCTTGAGGCATCTCTCCCTGGCCATTCTGGCTTGATCTCACGCAGGTCTTGTCAGGCGACTACAGTTGCTGTGCCTCACAAGTGCAACAGCTCCATCACATTGAGAAGACACTGTCTTGCAGCAGTCTGCTCCAACCTCTGGGTCTTACAATCTTCCCACCCCATCTTCCACGATGTTTTGAGCCTTGGGGAGAATGGGTGTGATAAAGATGTCCATTTGAGGGCTGAGCTGCACAGTCACTTATTTTCCACACTTTAACCAGGTGTGAATCTCTGTATAAATCACCATACACCGACGAAAAGAGCTTCTGTGATGAGGGGAGAGCTGTACTAATCTATGGTTAAAGAAAACATGTTCAGAGGATGTCTTCACATTAAGTCCCTTTGGGAGAATAGCTGTGGATTCTCCCCAAAGACCTAAGACCTTCCCAGCCATGGGTTCCTGGCCAGGTTTACAGTAACACTCTCTTTGAGTTTGAGGCCAGCCTGGTCTACAAAGTGAGTTCCAGGACAGAATCCAAAGGCTACACAGAGAAACCTTGTCTCAAAAAAAAAAAAAAATCAACAAACCATCCCCCCAAAATCAAATGAAAGCTTTAATAAATGTTGGATAGATGAGGTGTGGTAAAAAATAGGAACCTGTGAGGGCAGGAGAGACATTTAGAGTGGGTATCATGCACAGCCCATAAATTCCAAATCCCCAGTCTTTACAACAATGAACAATAGATGCCCCCAGAATCTGCTCCACCCACTGGCTCAGGCTCAGTGGTACCAAACTCCAGTCTAACTGATCGTTGATGAGGTCTGTCAGGACTCTGAGGCAAGGCTCTGTCTCATTCTTTTCTTTCCAGCCTGAACCCAGCCTTCTGATATCTGTACCAGTTAGTGCCTGCCTGGTCCTCATGCTTTCCACAGCTATATCTCTGGGCCTTCCCTCACTGTAGACTGCAAGGCTAAACTGAGGCCTGTGTTTCAAGATGGCTCCTGGCTGAGGAACCTGAATCACAAGGTGGGCAAAATGGGATTTTTCTCTACCACTGAGCGATCTGCCAGAGGAATCAGTCCAATCAACACCGACAGCTGTGTTTGAGGCTTCTGAGGGCTGTGGGCTTGTCCTGTGGAAGGACAGCCCACCTCTCCTCTGGTTTTTGCTTTGGAAGCAGTTTCTACTTCCTCTCCTTATCAGGAAACTGCACAGCTGAGACCCCTGTTTTCCATACTTCTCTATATCACTTGTCATTTTTCTTCCCCCTTTCAGAGAACCTTTCCATTTCCTGGTGGACTTCTGAAGCCATGTATGTCCTTCTTTGAAATAAATTTTGTTTTCTCATATTGTAATTAACTCCTTCATAGGATCACAAGGATGCAGCCGCCGGTTGACCTTCTAATCTGCAAGTCCCTCCACTCCTTGATGCTTACCTAAAACAGTTGAAAACCCAACAAATAAACAAATAAACAAGCAAAAACCCTGCACCTGAATATTTACAGAAGCTTAGCTGAGTTTCCAGAACTTGGAAGCTCCCAAACTGTCTCCCACCAGCAGATGAATCAATGAGCTTTAGTACACTCAGACAATGAAATGAATGTATTCATCTATGAAGTCAGCTGTGCTGGGCATGATCATGCATACCTGTTATCCCAGCACTGAAGACTCTGAGGCAGGAGGATCATAAGGTAGAGGCTAGCCTACTATATAGGAAGAACCCATGT
Source organism: Peromyscus eremicus (assembly GCF_949786415.1). NCBI lineage: Eukaryota > Metazoa > Chordata > Mammalia > Rodentia > Cricetidae > Peromyscus > Peromyscus eremicus. The sequence goes on from NC_081423.1 coordinate 30,310,460, forward strand.
CAAAACAGTAAAAGCCTAGGGCTGGACAGAGAGCTCAGTGGTCAAGGGCATTTGCTGTTCTCACAGGAGACACTGATTCTATTCTCAGCACCCACGTGAGGTGATTCACAGTTCCATGAGATCCCACCCTCTTTTCTGGTCTCCTTGGGTAAACACACATACCCCACATACACATAAATGAAAATGTAAAATTTTCAATCCCCAAAAAAGAATGATGAAAAAAAGAAGGCCCCTCTCTCCTCTCTTCCTTCTCTTTCCTCTCCTTCCTGTCCCAACTCTCTCTTCTTTATCTTTCACTTTTGTTCTTTCTGTCAATGAGTAAAGGATGTGTGTGTGTGTGTGTGTGTGTGTGTGTGTGTGTGTGTGTGCGCATGTGTTGAATGGGGAAGGTAGTTTGTGGGAAATCTTTGTACTTTCCACTTAGTTTTGCTGTGAACATGAAAATGTCCTTAAAAAACAAAATCTGTTAAAAAATATGACTGGGTAATCATCAAAGTATTTTTAGTCTCCTGCAGGTGCAGAAACTGGGGAAGACAGCCAGTCCATATCAGTATTCTGCAATAGAGAATCGGGGTAACCTTTGAGCATTTCCCCATAGCACAATGGGAAATTTCTTTCTTGTATTTTTTTAATAGTTGTTGTGGGGGAGACTTTGAGTCCTTGAAAGCCCAGGGACAGAGTCAGCTAACAGCTGTGCCTCAGCTTTTTGGCAAGCCTCACAAAAACATGGGAGCACTCAGACTTTTCCAATACTACCTTCTGGAAGTTAGACATGGGACAGGTCTGCTGTCACAGGCTTCATGGCCCTTCCTTTACTTTGGTGTACACTGTTCTCACCCATTGTTGATATTGTCCTTTTTCATGTTGTGCATTTTATGTTCTTCTGCAGGACCTAACTGAGATATCCTGAAAGCATTCTGTCCTCAGTCCTCTCCCCTCCTAGGCTCCCTAAGTCAATGGGTTTTTCTCCAAGCCACACACTTAAATCATACAAATTGAAACACTCAGGACACCAACAGCTGGCATCTGAGATCCAATTACTGGGTCAGTGGGCAGTTTTCAGCTCTCCAGTTGTCTCAGCTGAGCAGCCAAAGTTGTAAACTACAGGTCTTGATGAGCCCTTGACATTTCCCCTAACTTCTACACTCTCCTCCAGGTAATCACAAAAGCAAAGTGACATGAATGTACAAAAGAGAATCATAAACACATGGAAAAATTAGAATACAATACCATGTTTAAAACCAAGTTGTAGACCATCATAATCCCTATACAAGGCAGAAGTTTGGTCTCAGCTCCTACTGAACACAAAGTAGATAGGGCCAAGTTTCCTATCCCATGTCTCTTCTTCAGGCTCCTTCTTAGGCTTAGATGACCACACCACACAGCCTGTAGATTACCATTTTCCTTCCCTTCCTTTCTGAAAACCTATTATAATCTCCAATATAAGATGCTGTGTAAATAATCTACTCTTCACCTACTGCCCCAAACCTAAACCAAGCTAGCTACCCTAGAACCATGCTGCTGAAGCAAATTTTAATATTGTAATATAAGCTGTACTAGGTATCAGGTATAAACCTTTAATATATTAAAGTGCTATGAGCTGTGGGATGGTCTGTATGTCAAATTACTCTGATTGGTCAATAAATAAAACACTGATTGGCCAGTGGCTAGGCAGGAAGTATAGGCGGGACTAACAGAGAGGAGAAAAGAAAGAACAGGAAGGCAGAAGGGGTCACTGCCAGCCACCACCATGACAAGCAGCATGTGAAGATGCCGGTAAGCCACGAGCCACGTGGCAAGGTATAGATTTATGGAAATGGGTTAATTTAAGCTATAAGAACAGTTAGCAAGAAGCCTGCCACGGCCATACAGTTTGTAAGCAATATAAGTCTCTGTGTTTACTTGTTTGGGTCTGAGTGGCTGTGGGACTGGCGGGTGACAAAGATTTGTCCTGACTGTGGGCAAGGCAGGAAAACTCTAGTTACAGCTATGTTTTCAGAAAGTGGGACTCCTCCCAAACAGATGTGCTCCTTGTCCGTTTTCATCCAGCCCTGTGAGACTCTCTGCCCACCTCTCCAGTCTCACTCCTCCCCATCTTCCTCCCTCCCATAATGGCAGACAAACTGAAATCTTTAGTCCTGGGGACACAGCTTCCCCTCTGAATACTCCAGCTTCCCCCAGTACAGAGCCTCTGTATTTGGTAGACCTCTTTCAGGAGACATTTCCTTGGCTACACATGCCTTTAGTTTCATCTCTAATATCACTCTTTCCTAGGGACGGTCCTGAGACTGGGATAAAGCTGTTCCCTCCGACACAGAGATTCCCTGCAGGGCTGTCACTCAGCAGACAGTTCTAGCAGTCACAACTACAGGCTGTGATTGGTTCCCAGTGGGGAGACTAGATTCTAAGGTCTCTGCTCATCCCTCATGCCAGTTTCCTGGTCCCAAATGTCATTATTGGGAAGCTGAGTGCTGTCAGGACATCGTCTTCTCGGAATGAAACAGCAGATTAGTGGACCAGAATTGATGTCCTTTTCCATCTATTCCCTCCTGTCCTGCGGCTTCTCAGGAACTAGACTTCAGAAATGGACCCTAGCCCCAGCCCTGAGAAGGATATCTACTGCCTGATTAAATCATGGAAAATTTTAACTCAATATACCCATGTCCTGTGAGCCTACACATAGTAAGGTGGAGATGTCTAGCCAAAATCAACTTGTGAACTTGAAACAAAAAAATCAAGCCAGTTTTTGAAGTGAAGAAACAATAGTATTTATTAGTGAAAGTGCACACAGCTGAAATCAGACAACTACTCAATATCCCATCTTCATTTCTCTCAAAATTATGCACACAGCTCTCAGAGAAGGACTGGTAATGTTGCTTCATAAGATGTGCAAAGTTTCCTGAAGTTTAAATGTGTAGTCAAGATGGATATGAAGATGCCACACACTTTTAGTCCCAGCTCTTGGGATACAGAGGCAAAAGGATCTCTTTGAGATCAAGGACAGCCTGATATATATAGATAAGGAGTTCCAGCCAAGCTGGGGCTACACAGTGAGACCCTATTCTAAAAAATAAAAAAATATATATAGTTGTTAAGCATTGTAATGAGCTATTTCACAACAGGTTATAGGTAACAGAATCAATATTATCTTGAAAATTCCAGATTAAAAGAAAATTGAATAAAATCAACAAGACTGATTTATCTGTGGGGATATCAACAAAATTCATCTTGGATCTTTCTATCAATCCTTCAAGCTGATGTTTTCTTTTTTTCTATAGTATACCAAAAATACAAACACCAGCTATATCAAAGGGAAACATGATTGTTTTAAAGACGTATCAGACAGCATAAAAAAATTGATTCCTGGTTGTAATAATGTAAAGACCATTACTCAGCTCTAACTTGACATTGGCTGTAGTGGTATTTGCTCTGCCCATGACCTTGGGCTATAGGGCCCAAAGGAGGCGGTGCTTCTGGCCATTGAACATGACCTCTTAAAAGGGAAGGGAGAAGGGTCACAAGCCCCTTCTCCTTGCTGCCTGCTTCCTGGTATGATCAGACTGCCAGGTGGATTAGCTCCCGGTCAGAACAGAGGACAACTTCAGCTGTTTACAGGGCTCTTCATTCGTGAGTGTATTTCCTCAATTTATATCTTAAAAATAAATCCATATTATCCATTTAATAGACTCTTGTTGGATTGGTCTGAATAAGTGGCACTCATGTGACAGTGACAAAAAGACCCCACATTCCTGTGGCCAACATGGGAGGGTCACTGACCCTGCAGGTGCAACGTCCTCTGGACCAACTTTACCTTGACCTTTGCAGATCTGACTTGGGATCATTGATGGTGCCTTTGCCACTGTTTGACCTTGACTTTCAGGCTCTCCTTGTCTTTATACTCTTGCTGCTTGAGCTGATTCTGCCTGCATGTGGGCACCTCTTCTCTGTTGCTTTGAAGGAAAGCCATTGCCAGGAGGCCCCAGGGGCCTTGCCTCAGCACACAAAAAGTCTCAGAAAAGCCATTCTCCTTAGCACAGACATTCCCCAGAATACCTAGTTTAGGTTTCTGCCATTCAAGAAAAAGCAATGTGATCAATGAAAGCAAAGCTCTCCTTGGTGGGTTTGGAAGGCAGAGCAAACTGTACTAAGTTCATTGATCATGTTGCCCTCTGTTATCTCTTCCACACTGAATTCCTGCAGCAGACACTAAGGCAGTGGTTCTCAACCTTTTTAATGCTGTGACCCTTTAATACAGTTCCTCTTGTGGTGACCCCAATCATCAAATTATTTGGTTGCTACTTCATATCTGTAATTTTGCTACTGTTATGTATCATAATGTAAAGATCTGATGTGCAGTATATCTAATATGCAACCCTTGTGAAAAGGTCTATTGGCCCCCAAAAAGTTGTTACCAGAGTTTGAGAACCTCTCCGCTATGGTGTCCTTGCCTGTCATCCTAGCAGTCACATAGTCATCAAAGGGCACCAGGTCCTGGCACACCACACCCCAGTAATGACTCTATATTTCCTTGTGAAAAGAACAGTCCTCACTAAGTGTTCCTGAGCTCTGTCTCAGTTCCCCCATGCCCTATTTTTCTTCACTGGTGTCCCTCCCTGTCCTCTCCCCTGTCACAGGCACTCTCCTGCATCTGGACCTTTGTCCTCCCTCTTTCTCTTTCTGTGACATCTCTCTCTGGTTGGCCTCATCTTCTGCAGCTTTGCTCACATCCCACCTTCTCTGGGAAAGCATTAGAAAGTCCATGTAGCCTGGCAAGCCAAGTTAAAATTGCACCCACCCCTCCATCCTACACTAAAGCTCCTGTGGCTTGCTGTCTGCTGTCTGTGTCTTTCCCCTTTGTTCACTTGTTCATCCAAGAGGAAAATGGTTAAGACTGCTGTCTGTCTGCAGTCTCCTCCTGTGTGACTGAGGGTGAACTCCTTAACCTCTCTGAGCTACCTGCTGAATTACATTTTTTAATGTTTTTCTTAACATGTTACTTTTCTACATAAATACAAGCTTCATGAGATCAGAGGTCTTTGATTCACTGATACATACAAAATTCATAGAATCATATATAATATATTATAGCTATGCAATAAATGTGATATCAGTAAAACTTTAGTATTCTAGTAGTGTTTGCTATAGTAAACATGAATTTCTTGTAGTTTTATCTACCTTTCTGATTTATAATTATTATTTTAAATTATGTGCATATGTGTGTGACTGTATGGATATGTGCATGTGAATGCAGAAGCCTTCTTAACTGTCAGATTCTCTGGAGCTGGAGGTAAGGGTGTCTGTGACCTTCTGAGGTTGGCACTGGGAGCCATACTCAGGTCCTCTGCAAGAGTAGTAGACCTTTTCTGTTGATTGTTCTTATATACTCTTAATCTTTTGGGGGGCCTAGTTCCTAAATAAATCACACAGGGAGGCTTATTCTTAAATATAAAAGCTAGGCCTTAGCTTGGCTTATTTCTAGCCAGCTTTTCTTAAATTAACCTGTCTATGTTTTGTCTCTGGGCTTTTTCCTTTTCTTACTTCTGTGTATCTTACTTTCAGTCTTACTTTGTGGCTGGGTGGCTGGGTGGCTGGGTGGCTGGGTGGCTGGCCCCAGCATCCTCCTCTCATCCCTTTCTTGCTCCTTCTCCACCCTTCAGATTTCTCCTTTTATTAATTCGTTCTGCCTGCCAGTCCCACCTATCCTTTCTCCTGCCTTATAATTGGTGATTCAGCTCTTTATTAGAGCACCAGGTGTTTTAGACAGGCAACGAATCACAGCTTTACAGAGTTAAACAAATGCATCAAAATAAATAAATAAAATAAATAAAAGCAACACATCTTTACCTCGTTAAATAAATGTTCCACAGCATAAACAAAGGTAACACACCTTAAAATATTATTCCACAACAGACCCTCTCTACTCTGAGCCATCTCTCCAGTCCTAAAATATTTGCATTTTAATGTGAGTAGTAAGTTCAGAGAAATGGCTGGCTTCCGTGGTAAGCAGTGTTGTCAGAGGGCTATAGGACATAAGGAGACCATTTAGAGGGGATTTCAGGAATCTGGTTATGGATAGAGTCCTAACATAAAATGGTGAGGTTGAGGTACAATGGAGTGATTCAGTGAATACCTAGTAGTGGTGCAGGGGGGCCAATGGGTCTTGCTTTGGTGAAAATGAAGAGAATTCAAGCAGATGAACTATTTCAGAGAGGGCAGCAGAGGCTCAGGTGGGGTGGGTTTTGGCAGTGTGCTATCCCCATTTAACCACTAATGAAGCTCTTTAGTAAGGAACTGAGAATCCTGGTCTCATACCTGAGTCCTGTCATCACACCGTACTCCCCTGCAAGTGATGAGTAACCTTCAGAGGATGCCAAAGTTGACCCTAATATATGGTGACTCAGGAAGACTGCAAAACTCAAGTTAACAAATAAAAATTCCATCATCCTGACAAGGCTCGGGGATCAAAGTGCTTGGCCGACCAGGTACACAAGTTGATCCTGGAATCCTAATAATGGTGGATGAAAAGAAACAACCTCTGACAGTTGTTTTCTCCTTCACATGAGTGCCATGGCCTGCACACGTTCACAGACAGTAGTAGAGAGTTTATGACAAGAGTAATAAGTAAATAGTAAGAAAGTCCACCGGGTTATGTCCTCTGTGAACATTAGGGCACCACAGCTGGTCTTGTGGGAGCCCATGGGCTAGTGTTGGGAAATTCACCCCTAAGGATTTGTGATATTTAATGGCTCAGCTCCTCTGCTCCCATCTTCATCCTTTCCTCACTTCTGACACCTTCTGCCCTTCACCTGTCTCCCTTAAGCTCTTAGCCTCTCTTGTCACTTGCTTTGGTTTTGCTTCTTTATATTTTATTCCTCTTTTATAGCCCAGGCTAGCTCAGAATTACCAGTTCTTCTGCCTCAGCCTCTCCAATGCTGGGATTACACAACTATGCCACGTGCTGCTTTTTCCTTTATTAATAGGGTTTTACTCGATAGCCTTGTCTAGCTTGATACTAGGTAGACCAGGCTGCCCTTAAATTCATGGCAACCCTCCTGTCTCAGCATTATGGGTGTTGGGATCACAGATAGAAGCCATCACTCCTGACTCTCACATGTCAGTTTTTAAGGGAATGCCTCCTATTCTCTTATCCTGCTAACCCGGAATGAGGGAGTCATCTCTCCTCATATCCTTACGTTTCCATTTGTTCATCTCTTCAATCCGCACTTAAATTGCCTCAAAGGAAAATATAACCTATACTTGGGTGCCATCCAGCACTCTAGTCATGTGTAATATCTTTGTGATTAAAAATCAAATTAGAAGGAAAACTAAAAAAGTCTTCTCAACTGGAGGTTGGAGAGAGAGGTCAGCAGTCAAGAGGAGCATGTACTGCTCTTGTAGAGGATGTGTGATCAGTTTCCAGCATCTACATCAGGTGTCACAGAACTGCCTATAATTCCAGTTTTAGGGCATATAATATCTCTGGGCTCAGCAGGCATCTGCAAAGTAGTGTACAGAGCTGCACAGAGACATATTTAATTTAAGATATAATAAAAGTGACTCTCTAAAATTTTTCTCAATTTGCTGGATGTGGTGAAACATACCTCTAATCTCAACACTTGGGAGGCAAAGGCAATAGATCTCTGTGAGTTTGAAGGCATCCTGATCTTCATAGTGAGTTCCAGGACAGTCAGGGTTACATATAGAGACTCTGTCTCAAAAGCATTTTTTTTTTTTACTCACTTGTACTAGCCACTTTTTAAGTGCTAAATCAGTCCCTGGTGGCTACAATATTTCAAAGAGCTCATACATAATGACAACCTCATCAGAGAAGGTTCTGGCTGGTCATGGTGGCAAACATCTGTAATCTCAGCTTTGTGGAGGCAGAAGCAGGAAGATTGTCATGAGTTTTTACTGGAACTTTTAGTGAGTTTTGGGTAAGACATTATATATATATATATATATATATATATATATATATATATATATATATATGTTGGGTGTGTGTATCCATGTACACACACAGGCACACACACACACACACACAGACAGACAGACAGACAAAGACACAGACAGACAGACAGACATAGATAGAAAGAGGTAGGGAGGAAATCCTGTCTCAAAAAAAGAGGAGGTTCTAGAGTATTCCAGTATTCCTCATTTGGGGGCCTCTACTCTTGGGAGCTCCTTTTCATGTTAGCTCTGCTAAAGCAAAGAGAAACAACCATAAAGCTTCTACTTGGTGGCACTGTCCAGGAGGGGAGAGATGCAGAGACCAGGCCATCACAGCCACAGAGATGGAGATCAGGGACACAAGCACATGATAGCCATGAGCAACTGAGATCTGGGAGAGGGGCAGGATGGCTGCTTTAGACTGCAGGTGATCCATGGGAAATGTCCCAGACTTTTAAGCAGGGATCAGTAAGAAAGGAGAAAAAGTGAAAACTGTCTGTGGGGTTAAGGAAGAAGAGCCACGACAGAACACCACCCAGACAGACCTTCAAGATGAATTGGAAGGAAAGCCCAATGACTATAGAACAGGAGTCAGGAAAGCAAATCTGAGCCCTAGGCAGGGACTTTGTAAAAACACTGGCTAAGGAATTGGGTTCCCTGCTCCTTGAGAGAGCTGAGGTGGGGTTGTCAGAAGGACATGACATGGTCTGATTACACATTTACCATCTGTCTCATTGTTTGTAAATTTATTTGTTAGTTGCTCACATACCCGTGTAAGTTGCTTGCACAATTCTGGGTATTTTACATCCTTATTGTGCTTAATCATACTCCTCCATCCTTAGTTTATTAATTATAACTGCATTGAAATAAAAATCTCTCAAAAATCCTTCTTATGGACATTGGGATTTGGCCTGGTCCTAGGTCATAGTAAAACTAGTATTGAAAGATGTTGCCTTTCAAATGAAAAAGGCATGTTTAATTCTGTGTGAACCACACTAATATTTTTTTCTGCTATCTTTTGCCTGTACAAAATGCAGTCCTTGAGCCCATGAGATGCCTCAATAGATAAAGGTGCTTGTCACCAATCCTGAAGACCTGCGTTCAATGCTCAGAACCAGCATTATAGAAGGAGAGAACCAACTACCCATAGCTGTCATCTTACCACATGTGTCCCCTGGTATGTTCATGCTCTGCCTGACACAAAAAATATTTAAATGGAATGTTTAAATATTAGAAAAATTCTGCTCTTATTCCAAAGAAAATTCGGGATTATTGTGATCTAAATTGGAGTGACCAATGCTCGGGAACACAGTGTAGGTTATTTCATCATGAATATCATGTTCCACTGTGGTAGAGGCTACACAAATGTTTATAGTTCCAGAACAAAAGAAAGTCATTTTTCAAGTACCTTGGTGGGAACATTGGGCAGATGGGATACAACAGAATACAAAAATCCCTTATATAGATTTCTGATGTTCTATAATTCTTAGCTATAGGGTTGGTTGAAGCTAGCTGTGTGAAAATGTAACAGTACTTCCATAAGTTGTTCCTGATTGTCTTAAGGATGTTAGCCTAGATGCAGAGGTTGGTAGTAAATGGCTACTGAGGAGACCAGAGAGAAATAATAGTATTTTTGGCTGTTGAACTTCAACATTCCATCCCTTCACCAGTCTCCTGGCAGGATCTTCACAGAATGGATTCTACAGGGATTCTACAACTTTAGTAGTTGAGAAAGACTCTAGTGTTCTTCTCAAGCATCAAGTAGAGACAGAAAATAAAAGGATTTCAAGCCACCAGGAAGGTGCTTACTCCATGGTAGATCTCATATAGTCACTCAATTGGATTCCAGAATGTGGAGAAGGTTTTCTTTGGGAATCTAGAAAGCTATTAGCCATCACTGTCTGTTTCCTTCATTTTATGAGCAAGTAGGCCACAGGACATCCTGTGAGATGGCTCAATGACAGTGAGCATGTGTCAAGAAAGTAGCCAACTATGTGAGACAGTGAATGCCCAAGTACATGACCCTTCCTCAATAAAAATCTAAAAGGACAGAATGGTACCATGTAAAAAAGTAAGTTGTGTCTCATGTTGGTTTTGTATGTTCTGAAGTTGTCTTGCAAAAGAGAAATAAGATGTTTAAAATGTCCATGAAAATCATTGTTTGGCCACCACTTTGCAGTATTAGATTTCTGATGTCTTCTCAGTACAGGGGCTGCTAGTGTGAATACTGCAGGGAGCAAGGCCTGAAGATGCTGAGCTCATGGAGGCTTCATGAAAGCCATTACTATCTTTAAGACTGGTAACAAGGCACACTTTCCTCTCTGAGAAAAGTCATGGAATCTTCTGACTAGAAGTAGAGTTAATGACGTACTAGGCACGCTTATTCATGTTTTTATGGTTTACCAATTAAAAAACAAATGTTGATATCGAGATGTTGGAATCTGAAGATAGGTAACATCCATCATAAATGGACTTAAAAGTAGCTGCTTAGAGGTTCCATGAGGATTTGCTGCCTGCGGATAAACAGCCCAATGTCTCCTTCCTAGCAGATTCTCCTAAGAGCTGAGCAAACATCATTGCTATTTTATGTAGGATGAAATTTAGGCACAGAGGGGCTCTGTGAATGCAAAGTTTCAATATGTACCAAGTGCTTTTCTAGGTACCTCTAGACATCCCTCAGGAAGATGTGGTCTCAGATACCATGTGTAGCAGTATTCTAGCTCAGGACATCTTGCTAGTTATTAAGGTGGTCAAGATTCAGGGACTAACCACTGTATCTACTGGGCAGAAACAGCTCTGTGTCCACCAGGAGGCAAGTGCATCTTTGCCATTAGAAGGCTGGTCTCTTTTAGAGTTCTACCAGAGAACACACTCTTGTCTCTGTCTTCAGTTTTCTCTGTTTGCTGCCTTATCTATCTCATGACCAGAAGTGAGATTGGTGGCTGAATGTGAGGGAGGACTGGGAAAGAAGGGGGGATTTGGGAGGACAGCTGTCCCTAGCAGAGAGGCCTAAGTGATTCATAGTCGAGTGGATCCACGCCCTGACACAGTGTGCTGAGTGCAGCAGCTAACCAGTGTCTTCTCGTTATCCTTCAGGTCAACACCATGATGCATCCTCAAGTCTTCATTTCAGGCCTCATACTGCTTCTCCCAGGTAAGTGAGTAGGTGAGCTGGGGGATGCTGAGGAGGCTAGAGCTGACAGAAGAGACGACAATCCTCAGGCCTTTTTTATTATGGCTTATGTCATGAGCAGAGAACCAGGATAAGTTGTAGCTCCAAAGAACTTTCTTAAACTATATGAATTTCAAAAGTCATGGCTAAATAAACATGATCCCCAAGAACATGTCAGGCAAGAGTGAGAACACATGCATGCATGTGATGGACAAGTAAGGGTGAGTGCATGTGCATGTATATGTGAGTCAACTGTTAACAAAAAATCAGAACCAGAATCTTCCATGCAGGGTAAAAGAAGGAATAACATAATTATCTTAGAGACAGGGTCTAAGTTAGTTCAAATTGGCCCCTGACTTCATAGCTAGCTGAGGATTACCTGAAACTTTTGAGCCTCCTGCCACTAGGTCTGACATTCTCCTAAAAGTTGAGGTCACTGGTGAGAAATAAAATATATTCCTGTGACTTAATTAAAATAGTATGTGTTTTATTTGTGATCCTAAAAAAGGTATTTGACAAAATCAAGAAATGAGTATCCCACAGAGAAATATAATACTCATTTTAAACAATTACAAATGTGCTTTCTAGATCATATCCCAAACTCACAGCCTAGGCTGCATATAGGTGATTGGTTAGGGAATCTCACAGTTCATTATTTTGTGCTTTTGTTTGTTTGTTTGTTCCCTGTGCTGGGATCCAACACAGGGGCTAGCATGGGCTAGCCAAGCACTGTATCATTGAGCTGCATCCTCAGCCCTCAGAGTTCCTTTAAAGGCCACTGTGGAAGCTGTTGGTATCATAAATTTTATTCCATCATCCACAAAAGATTTATATTTAATTATTTTAGTTTTAAATCGCATCATTAAGTTATTGGTTACATATTTTCTGACTATGTGGTCTTACTTTGCTAGTGGGTCTTGCTCAAGTTCTGGAATATCATCAACTCATAAGAAAAGACTTCTGTTTAATGTTTTTTTGTTTGTTTAGTTGGTGTTACGTTTTGTTTTTCTGTTCCTAAAGTGCTAATCGTAAAGTTGTGAATAAGCCTCAGCCCCTCCTGGTGGTTTTCTAAAACCGTTTCTGAAGACTGACCTTGAAGTTATTAAGATTCTGCCTTGAAGCCAACAATGCTTTTCCAAAGCCCTGGCTCTGCTCTTTGATTAGGAGAGGTGGGAAGAGTTAGTGATTTTGTTGTCATAGCACTGGGGGGGGGGGGGGGGGGAGGAAGGATGGTTTGAGACAGGGTCTCCAAATCCTTGGCCTGTCTTCCTCACTCAACCTCCTAAGTTCTGGGTATACTAGTGAATTCTGGGTATACAAATGAGTTCTGGGTATACAAGTGAGTTCTGGATAAACAAGTGAGCTCTGGATAAACAGGTGAGTTTTGGGTATATAATGGTATACAAGTGAGTTCTGGGCCTACAAGAGTTACTTATGTGCCCAGCTTCTGAAATAAAGTTTTAAATGTTTAATAATGAAACATTTGAGCTGATCTCAGTGGCACTTGCTATTTACCCAGCACTCAGGAGGCAGAAATGGGAAGATTGTCATTTTAAGCCAGTATGAGGCATATAGCAAGACCCTGTATCTAAAAGAAATACACACACTGAAGAAGAAAAAAGAAATGAAAAGTATCTGTGTGAATATCCTACCACAGAATCAGTTCTCTTGTTCACAAATGTAGCCTTAAGTAATCGCACTAAGAAAGAATATGCTAAGAGAAAACTGTTTACAGTCTTCAAATTCAAGCTATAAAACTGGACATTTAATATTAGGTTTGGGGAGGTAGAGTCAGTGGAGCTCTGGAAGTTTGAAGTCAGCCGGGTTTATACAGCAAGTTCCAGGCCAGCCAAGGGTACAAAGTGAGACCCTAGCTCAGAAAGCCAAATGATAACAACAAACATTAAGCTGTCTGTTCTCTTTCATGCCTTCCCCACAAAAAACCCCAAACCAAAACAATAAAACACAAAAACAAAACAGTAAATAAAGAAGGTCTGCAGCTGGGGTTCCACTTAAGTCCCCCTCCCTATATTTTTCTGAAATACAACAACAAAAGCAATAATATTTTAGGAAAATGTTGGGTACTAATTCTACATTTCTTCCCTTTCCCGCTTTTTTCCATCATAGGTGTTGTGAGTTCTCACAGAGTAGTGAAGGGGGTGGTGGGTGACCCTGTCACACTGCCATGTACTTACTCAACATCCCGAGGAATCACTACCACGTGTTGGGGTCGAGGAACATGCTCAGCTTTTCATTGTGTAGACGTAATTATTGAGACCAATGGATACCGAGTCACCTATCAGAGGAGCAGCCGATACCAGCTAAAGGGGCGTATTTCAGGAGGAATCGTGTCCTTGACAATAGCGAATGCTGTTCAGAGTGACAGTGGTGTGTATTGCTGTCGAGTGAAGATCCCTGGATGGTTCAATGATCAGATATTGACCTTTTCCTTGGACGTTAAAGCAGGTAAGCTTTCTTTCTTTCCTTTGTTTATTTCTTGCAAGTAAACTGAGTCCCCTGTTTGCTAATAATTTGTTGTTTTCATAGAACATGGAAACAGAGAGTTCTTAGAAATATGTTTGATTAAACACTTGCTTTTGAGTTGTTTAAAGACATAATTTCCTGTATCTCAGTCTATCCTCTGATGACCATGCTCTCCTGATCCTCCTGCCTCTAACTCCAGTGTTGAGAATACAGGCATGTACCAAACTCAGCCTTAAATATTCTCTTTTGAGGCACAGGATGACTTTATTTGCTTAGATGAAGTCCTAAGATCATTCTTAGCCATGAGCTAAGTCAGGATCCAGGTCCTAAGTGTACTTGGGACAGTCTTGTTGGTCCATGAAACTGCCTCCACTCTCCATCCTGAAACACAGTGGAGAGCTTTATTTAAGCTGGAAGTATGTGACTTTAAGAACTGTCTCTTTTCTGTGGGTCTATCTTAGAATGTTGAATCCCCATCCTCAACACTGTAAAGCCACTCCAGCTCTAACCTGAAAAGCAGACAGGGAAGGGGTCTGCTGCTCTGTGAGCTGATTTCAACAATGGTCAGCTGACCTTGCTGAGCACAGGCCACATCATAGGTGGAGAGTTCTGCTGCCTGTCTGCCCTGCCTTTGGGCCTTTGAAATAGGTCTCTCTCATCTTGTCACACTGGAAATGTCCATATAGAAGAAGGTTCCCTCCAACACATGTTCCCTGTCACTCAGCAGTGTACTAACAGATGAGCAGCAGTGGCTAGGCCATAAATGACGCTGACACACAATTCCCTCCAATGAGCTTTATTAGAATGAAGAGGCCCCAAGGCCGAGGTCAGACCTCCAGCTGGGAGGAAGAGCATTAGACAGAAACAATACCATCTATGAGGTTCATCCCTTGATGGGGTGTGAAGAGGCTTCCAGGGAAGGAGGGGCTTCTCTTTACAACCCAGAGAGGAGTTTCATTAAGAGCAGGACTGTGTGTGTGTAAGAGAGAGAGAGGGAGAACGAGAGAGAGAGAGAGAGAGAGAGAGAGAGAGAGAGAGAGAGAGAGAGAGAGAGAGCGAGAGAGAGCACTGCTATGACTAGAATGGTAGGTCTACAGAAAATCCTCTTCAGAGAGCAGCCTGCAGAATAATCCTCTCAGCATTCCCACTGAGGAGTCTCAGGCTGGTCCCCAGAGCAAGGAGAAAGTCTGACTTGTTATATTTTTTAGTGGTGGAGGTGTTAGCTGCTAGGTCTCAGGATGAAGGCTAACTAAGGTGTTCATTATCATATCAAAGCAGACACTGGCTGCCATTCTCTCAGCAAGACCAGTACCTGGCATACCCAGCCTCCTCCCTAAATTCTCCAGCCCAGAAACTGGGCTGGCCTGCCCCTCCCCCAGCTGCTCTTCCCTATGTAACCCAGTCATTTTGGCTAGGCAGGCCCTTTTGGGTTCTTGACCTCTTGGCCCCTATTCTTGGCTCCTGCTTTCCCCTGCTCTCACATGGGGAGTTCAGTTTGCTGGTCAAGTTCACTCTGGACCCTTTTGGATGCCTCTGTCTGTTTTCACCCTCATATCTCCAATAAATCATCTTCTCCATCTTCCTTTTATTAATTTTTTTTCCATTCAGGAAGGAAGTTTCCTATCATGTGGTTTAGTTTTCCATAGCATAAGTGACAGAGAGTATCGAACAGCCAGATGTTGGTTAGGTCCATAAATAGGGGGCTGCTGTTAGGGCACATAGCAGACAGCTTCTTAACCTTGTCAGAGAGCAGCAGGGAGGTGGGGCTTGACCTATTCAGACTGTGGAATCTGGGGATCTGGTCTACAGGTGTAAACCGTTGTTTTAACAGTATGAAGTTCATGGAATCCCCAAATCTGGACTCATTGCATTCTCTCTCTCTCTCTCTCTCTCTCTCTCTCTCTCTCTCTCTCTCTCTCTCTCTTCTACTCCTTCCTCCTTCCCTACCTTCCTTCCTTCTTTCCTTTCTTTCTTACCTTCCTTTTCTTTTGTTTTTTGTTTTTTGTCTTTGTAGCTCTTGCTCTCTTTGAACTTGGTCTTAGACATGTCGGCCTTGAACTCAGAGAGATAATCCAGAGTGCTGCGATTAAAGGAATGTTCCACAAGTACCAGGTTTTACATTTTCCTTCTTGAGTCAGATATCTTGATATTCTTGCATTGATTAAAAGAGTAGGTTCATGAGGACTTCCTGGCTTCTGATGCTGTTCCTAATCTCTTTTTACTTAAGGTTTGCACAAACATTAGAAATGAAGTTAGGTTTAATAGAAATATTCTGTCTCCATATTTTTTTAAGGCTTGTTTTAATTTAATGACTGATCCACCTGAGGCCACAGGCATCCCACTATGTACAGACATGAGGGAAGCTTTATTTCTTGGTCTCTTACTCCTTGGACAGAGTCTTGATGATCTCCTCTTTCTTGGCCTGGAGATGTTCCTCCTGGTGCTTTCGGCCTTCCTTGGTCTTAGACCTTCAAGCCTCAGCCTGGTCAGCCAGGAGCTTTTTGTGGGCCTTGTCTTACTTCAGCTTGTGGATATGTTCCATGAAATCCACTTGTTTTTTAAGACATTCCCCTTGACCTTCAGATACAGGCTGTGATACATATGGTGGTCAATCTTCTTGGATTCACCGTATCTCCTGATAAGTCGGCGCAGGATTCACATCCTTCTCATCCAGGTCACTTTCTCGGGCATTCGAGCGTTGGCAGTATCCTTCTGCTTCCCTATGCCCACATGCCTGCCCTTCTGTTGAGCAAAACTGTTTTTCTGGTATCGAGCCTGGGAATGGACAGTTACAGTCTTCCGGATGATCAGCTCATCCTTGATCAGCTTTCAGATCTGCTGACTGGAATTGGCATTGGTGATTTCATTGGTCTCTTTGGGGTCCAACCAGATCTTCTTTTTACTACAGCAGAGGATGCTAGAGGCAAGCCTCTTCTGTAGCCTGAGCATACTCATGGCTGCCCTGTCTCCATTTTTTTCAATTAAGAACATTATTCTTTAACCTATGAACTTATAGACTCTGTTATTTATTCATCCATTTACTTACTTTTATGTTGAATTTGATTTTTAAAACTACATTTATTTTTATGTGGCTGTGTGTGAATGATGTGTATGTGGTGGGTTTGCATACCACCTCACAGGGAACATATGTCTGCTGACACACACAAGCCTGAGTTCCTGGCTGACTGTTAGATTTCAGCGCAACTTTGCCTTGGCTCCTGTACACCGAGACCACCAGTAGCTGCTTGGATGCTATTGATTTGTGATTTGCAGGTTGAACCTGACTAATCCAAAAATACCTAGCCTTTGCTATTCAAAATCTGGAACCTTTTAAGCACAGACTTGATAATACACTTGAAAAATCCAACACCATGAAATTATCATGTGCAGAGTTATCAAAAATTTATAAACTTTCTTTAAAGCTGTATATGTAAAGTACAGACAACTGAATGCTACATCAATCCATGTTTATACTTGAGCCTGACCCATAAGATATTTTCTATATGCAAATATTCCAAATTGTTAAGAAACACTTAAATTCTGAAACCAAACATTTTTGGATAAGGGCTATTGACCTTGTCTCTCTTAGGTTGGAAGAAACCATAGAAGACAATGTCCACTCTCTACCCCAATGTCCAAATCCCGTTTGCATTGCAGCTTGTGTGGGATCTGCATGCTAAGATTCAGAATTGTATGTTGTGTCCTCTCAGGACTGACTGAAGTGATCGTGCTGGGCATGGAAGCTGTGGGTGAAGTCAGTCACCACTGAGAGCAGTCCCAGCATCCACACCCTCTCAGTCTCACAGAGATGCTTAGGGATCTGAGGATCTGACATCTGTCATTTATACAGTATATCCTTAGGAACACAAACTCTGTGCTCAGCACCATGTTGTCAGTGCAGCTAGTCAGTGACAGAAGAACAGAAGTTCAGGAGAGGAGCCTCTCAGGGTTCAGCTTCTCACTGGTGCCATAGCAGAAGTTGTTGTCTCTTCTTGTTGACTGATCCTTGTTTCATCTTGATTTCCAAATCCAGCAATTCCCACAACTACAAGAAGACCCACAACCACAAGACCCACAACTACAAGACCCAAAACTACAAGACCCACAACTACAGCAAGACCCACAACTACAACTAGACCCACAACTACAAGACCCACAACTACAATACCCACAACTACAACTAGACCCACAACTACAAGACCCACAACTACAATACCCACAACTACAACTAGACCCACAACTACAACTAGACCCACAACTACAACAAGACCCACAACTACAACAAGACCCACAACTACAACAAGACCCACAACTACAAGAAGACCCACAACTGCAAGAAGACCCACAACTACAGCAAAACCCACAACTACAGTAAGACCCACAACTACAGCAAGACCCCAAACTATAGGAAGACGCACAATTACAGGAAGACCCACAACTGCAAGAAGACACATAACTGCAGGAAGTCCCACAACTATTGCAACAAGACCCACCCATGTACCCACATCACCCCGAGTCTCCACTTCTACTCCTTCAATACCAACACACACACAGACTCACACACCAGGTACAACCCAATGTGGTTCAGGACCCAGAGTCCTTCTCATGAGAGTCGGTAGGACATAGACACTGAGTCAAGTTAGAAGCATAACATAGGTGAAGAGTGCTTAGCTGGGCCAACAATAGCTTCACAAAGTCTGTAATTTCCCAGTCATAAGTTATATTCACCCTCAGCCGTGCAAGAGCTTGTAGATGGAGGACACCTGTATCTCCATATCAGATTCCTTAGGGATTCACTACTGTGGTAATATATTGTGTCCCCCAATATATTGTGCACCCTAGTAAAGCTTAATTGAGAGATCAGAAAAACAGAAAAAAGCCAGTCATGTTGTTACCACTTGATAATCCTCAGCGAAAGAGACCTACTTCCTATATACCCATGCCTATATGACTCTGTTCTGCATCTCACTTCCTCTTTCTCCCCAGCTACATTAGTTCCTGTCTGTCTGTACAGAACTCCAGGACTCTATGGCTTATTGCTGGGATTAAAGGTGTGTGTCACCATGCCTGGCTCTGTTCCCCAATGTGGCTTGTTTATTAAGGTGCACAATATATTGGGGGGGGGGGACACAATATATCACCACACATTACTAGCCAGACTTAGATGGATCATTGATCTAGGATAGCTGATGAGGATGATGGGAATCTGGTCCAGCTGGACATGACTTTCTGATAAAAAACTAAGGAATGACTGAGAACTAGGGTCAGGGTAGGGAGACTCTTGACCCTTTACATCCATCCTGGAATTGGGCCATCCAGCTGAGGCCACAGTTCAGCGAGGCTATCATTTAGCATTTCCTGAGCATTTGGCAGTATGCTGTGTGCTTCATGATGCAGAGTTTAATTCTCAGACACTGTTGATATTTTATAGTGACAGGAACTGACAGGGCCAGAAAGCTCATGGTGGAAGTTATGAAGACAGAAAGTGGCTCAGACTCTGTCCCTGTTCACTTGGGTTGGAAGCTGGCTCTTCTGGTTCCAGGGTCAGACCTTTGCCATTAGCATGGATGCTTGGAGGGTTTGTAGCATTTCCACATCCTCACTGGAAAGGCATCCTAACACTACCCTTTTAAAGAGGCAGTGGACGCCATATGAAGTTTACTTTAAGGATCTCTCAATTTATTCATGTAACATGAAAACACAAGTAAGTCCTTTGTAGGAATGAAAAAACACACACATCTATTAGAAGGCTTAGGAAGTGATTTAACATGCACATGCTTTTGATGAAGCCATGTAATACATACTTCATTTTACCTCCAGGTAAAGTTAATATTAATACATAGGAACTGAACTTACAGATGGGGAGAAGCATGCCATCCTGAAGGCAAGTCTGGGTTCAAACCTTCTCCATCTAGGAGTGAAAAGATAGCTGTGAGAGGGGCTCGAGCTTCCTAGAAACTGTCCACCCCCGCCCCCCCCGAGGGAGGGCTGCATTCTGACAAGCGGAAGAAGCCGCACAGCTTTCTGTTGTTGTTGTTCTTAGGGTAATATGATGGGTGATATTTTTTTCCCTGTCCTCTGATTGGCCTTCCAGTACTTTCAAGCAGGAGGACCCTGAAGGACTGGGCTACACACCAAGTGTGCAGAGAGCTCTAGGTTATAACTGGGATGTTAGAGCACAGGATTTGTGAGAACAACCCTCTCTTCCAGGCAGCTGCACACACTAGAGAACTGTGAGATCTCTCAGGATTGATAGAATGTTTCAATACTTTGTTTCTTCCTGCTTCAGGGGATGGGGTTCATGGGCTGAGTTTCAAGAACTTGGAGAGGTTATTGACTTTATGGAAACTACAACTGAGATTTAGAAGAGAAGTATTGGTCCATGAGCCTAGATGACCTCCTGGGAGGGGTTTAGTATAATCTTATATTTCTATTGTTAGTTTCCTAAAGAATTGTAGTTGAGGTTTGACTATCCAGTCCAGGGAGAAAGTAACACTCTGGCTACTGTAAAAAGGACACATATCCTCACATACATGTCTTATCTCATCCTAGTTGCCCCAGATACTCTTCATGGACTATAGGGTGTGATGTAGTAAGAACAGGAGAAAGTGACCCAGACACTTGGGAGGGAAATTAATCTCATGATGCCTTTTATCAAGAACTGAATTGGGTAATGTGTGACCATCTGACATTTGTGTTGTCCTATCATTAGTTCTGAAGGACAGTCACATTTTTTTACATGTTTCAGTGTCAGGACAAAACAGGACAGTAGTGCAGAACAGGAGGGTGTTGTTCAAATGTAAGGATCAGGTTGTAGTGAGGTAGGGGATCCATAAAGACCCTGAGGAGCCATGAGAAGTCCAGGTTTAGATATTCACGTCTGGAAACAACCAACTTACTCAAAGACCCTCTCTTGTTCTGAAAAGGGGATCATTTAGAGGACCCCAGAGAGGCAAGTGCTCAGCTCTGCAGGTGAAGTGAGCTGTGGGTGAGAACAACGTAGGGACTCCAGAAGAAAAGGGAAACACAGGCTGCACTAGAGTGTTCCATGAGGAAGACTTTGGTGAGCAATGGAAGATGAGTCAGAAAACACAGGAAGTCACTGTTAGTACAGGAATGGATGGAGGACAGGAGACCTTGTCTCAGTCTGTCACTCAACCAACAATTGACCAACCTCAAGAGAGAGAGAGATAGAGATAGATAAATTGATAGATGACAGATAGACAGACAGACAGACAGACAGATAGATAGGAATTCCACCACACAAGGCAGCCTGAAGTGTAGGATTCATGCCCTGGGTGATCCTGCTACCTTGAGAAGAACTCAGTGATGAAATGGTCCGTCTATTCCATGTTGTTCAGTGAGCACATCTCCATGGAAAGAAGTGTGAATAATCTGGGGCTTGACTAAAGCCTACAGTGAAGAGGGTAGTGAGAAACCTCCAGGTCCCTCTCCTAGAAGGTCAAATGACCCTTGTCTTGATAAAGTGTAATCTTAACTGAGTGTTCGATCCTCCATGTGTTAATATTGACTGTATGGGTCAGAGGAGTTCAGGAGTCTAGAATGGAAAGTATGAAATAATTCTGAATCCGGATAAAGCTGTCCAGAATATTAGGACACAGATCACTTGTTCAGACAGTGCCCTTCTTTGGGTACATTTCTCAGAGGAGTCAGCTGATGCAGAAATGGGTAGGAAGGAGCCATTCCTACTTAGAGGCTGAGGAAGGTGACAGTAAGTTTTGTTTCTATTTGCTTTGGTGGGGGCCAAACTCCAAAGCTGAAACAGTTCTTGCATTGTTCTCATTCCAGAACCCACTACGATTTATCCACATCAGACAACAGCTGAGGTGACAGAAACCGTATTCTATACTCTTGCAGGTAACTAAGTTCTCCTCCCTTATCCCCTTGGAAGGTCCAGATCTTGATGAAGCTGGTGAAGAATAGGTACCCTCTGCATCAATACAGATCTGACATTGTAAGTGGTGTCAGGGACAGAGACACAGCTCCATTCTACACACACAGCATCCTCAGTTGGTCTCTGCCCTCATAAGCTCCTCCATTCAGGCCAAACTAAGCTGTGTGGCTTCTCTGAAGAAAAGAATGTCAGGAACAGTTAATGTGATGGAGTGTTGATGATATTTAACTCAGGTCCTAAGCACCTGGTCATTATGAAGAGAGATGCTTAGGAAAGGTATAGGGCACCCTGGGACAGGTGTATGACTGCACCATGTAGAGCACTTAGGTTTCTTTACATTGAGTATACATGTGATGTGGTGGCTTTCAAGTCGAATCTCTGGAGGTTTCTAGGAACTGCCGCATCCTTCTTGTTGCTGTTGATTCTAAACAATGCTCCAAGATTTACAACAAATTTATAGTTAAATAATATTCTTCCATAATCAATATTGTAATTTGGATTTTCAAGGAATATTTGTTTATATTGAAGAATGGGATTGAAAGGCTAAAAACACGAGTGTCTACATCATTTGACCCTCAACAAATGTGACTTTTTTGTTGTTTATGCCAACTTTGTTTGCTATGTCTATGAACAGCATTGATTGCCTCAGTAGGAAATTCTGTCCTTAATTAGTGTTTCCCTGAAGCTTCTCGACTTTGTCAATAGAATAAGCAATACAGTCACCCTCCTGTTCATCCTAGAACAATGAACCATTTCCTTCCCCTGTGCCTCAGACTTCCCTTCTGTGGCTCATTGATTACTCCTGCCTTTCTATCCTGTTCCTGTCTTGGCTAACAGTTGTGTGACTTACAGAAGTAACCACTCTCTTGAATCAGTTCCTTTATTTTTTTTTCTGTTCCATTACTTATTCAATGAACATAATGCCACTTGATTTTTTAAATGTAAAATTAGTTTATTGTAATCAATTCTACAGAACATTGTGTTGTGAAGTGTGATGAGCGGCTTGGGTCATACTGCAAAGGGGGTAAGCCATAGACACGATGACAGCCACACTGTTAGGCATAGTGCCTGGAGGACTGGCAGCAAGCAGCTGTAGATGGACTTTCCTCTGGGCTGCCAGCTCACAAAAAATGACACGGAGACTTATTATTAGTTATGAAAGCTTGGCCTTAGCTTAGGCTTGTTCCTAACTAGCTCTTATAACTTAAATTAACCCCTATCTTTAAATCTACTTCTGTTTTTAATGTGGCTCAGTTACCTCTACTCTGTACTCTCATCCTGCTTCCTCTCAGTCTGGCTGGCACCTCTGCTTTTCTTCCTCTCCGAGTCCTCTCTGTCCCGAGAAGTCCCACCTAACTTCTTCCTGCCTAGCTATTGGTCATTCCGCTCTTTATTAAACCAATCACAATGACACATCTTCACACAGTGTCAAGGAATATTCTGCAACAGGTAGCTGCTATGACTTGGGAACATCTACATCCATGTGCCTCTTTTACAAAGCAAATGACTCAGTTTGATTCCCAAGCTCATCACTGGACTTGGTTCTTTGGGACTTAAACTAGCGAGCCTGCCTCCCTGGTGTCTACACTAACCTTGTCACTTAAACTTTCTCCAGTGTAGCAGGGTCTCCTCTTCAGCCTTGTCTATCTTAGGTCACATGGGAAATCTGAGGTTGCACTGTGGTCTGAAAGTTTGTGTCCCCATAAATTCCTTTGGTAATGTTTAATCCTCAATACAGTAGATTAAACACTGAGGTCATCAGGAAGGTGATTAGGTTATAAAAGTAAGAAGGTTGTGCACAGTGTTAGATCCTTTTTAAGAGGGCTGATGGGCCTGGTTTTCCCTTTCCTTCACTTGGGAACACACAAAAAGTATCACCTATGAACAGAGGAGTCTCAGCAACTGCCCAGTCAGCTTGTGTCTGGATCTGGGACTTCCCAGCCTTTAGAACTATGACCGGTGCATTTCTTTTGTTTCTAATTTACTCACTCTAAGTAATTTTGTTGTAGCAACCCAAATGGACCCAGGTGGGTTGAGCATACCAACGGCAGCACCAAAATAGGCTTGCAGCACTGAGACCCTAATTCTCACTCACTCAGCCCCCACTCTTCACACTCTGGTTGGTTCCTATAATACTTCTTATCCTTCAAACTATAGTGGCATGTCTTGCTTAATCAACTATGGTGATGCTGAAGTCTGCCATCTTTCTCAGCCAGCTCTATGCTATCCATCATGGTAAGCTGAGACTGCCACATGCTGGCCTTTGTGGTTTAGAGCTGTAGATGGATTGAGGCACATTCCAACAAGGCCAGGCCTTGCAGGACTCTGAGTGAATGTCTGTGCTTGAGTGTGCATGTATGTGTGTGTGACTCAATATTCTCAGGAGCTGCTTATCTGTGTTTTCCTCATCCCCATGTGGCCTACTTTTTTTCTAGGCTTTCCGAGACATTAGTTAATTTAAAGTCATATGCAGTGAACCCACAGAGTCAGGAGGGATTAGATAATTGTGACCTTTGGATGTTGAGAGGGAAATCCTCAGTGTGAACTGTTTCCAGGTAGAAAAACAAAAAGGAACAGATACAAACACAAGGCAGCAGGAGCTGCTGTCTGCCACTGTCCTTATCTGTGAAGAAGAAGGAAGGAGGGCGTTCAGGGTATGTAATGCCATGTCACCTAACCCTGGTCAGAGGGGAGCTTTCCAGAGCAGAGCAGGGACTGCAGTACCTGTGTCCCTGGTCTCCTTGAGGCATTTGGGTCTTGTAACTTGAGGCTCCTGGGCTGAGTCTTTTGTGGCTCAAGCACCCATTCCTTGATGAACATTTTGCAAAATCAAGAAATGTTTAGACTGAAAAGGATTTGGATGTCACATGGCCTACTACTTGCCTTTGATAGCTGTGTCTGTCAGGAATCTTACACACCATCCCATTTCATTATTTCATGGCAGTTTTGTTCCTCTTTAGAGACACACACCTTCCAATTTATTCTCCTAATTCTAGGTACACTTCTTTTGGCAAGTTGTTCAATGCTCCTCATTAGATAAACAGTATGATATTTTTAAAGTGAATTCCACAGTATTCACTTTCCTGCTCCCTGTTCCTTCCATCACATAACTATAATAACATCACCAGTGTTTCCAACCGTGTTGAGTGCACATGCACGTATTCCTCAGTACTTATGGGCAACACCTTGATGATGAAGGTCACTTTGCTAATGAATATGGTCAGCATTGAATTCACATTTGGTCTGATTCTGCTTTACCTTACTGAATCACTTTCTCCTATTCCTGAAAGTTTTTACTTATGGGTTTAAGTCACAAACAGAGCCTAGACTGTAGATGTTGCCTTAACCTAGTTATTGTCTTTGGCTCCTGGTAAGGCTATCACAGAGAGTAAAATGTACATAAACACAGTAAAGTGAGAATGAGGATAAACACAGTAAAGTGAGAATGAGGATGGCTATGAGTCACTCATCTTTATTCTGCTGGGCAATGCCAGTTTTAGCGGTAGTTGGGGACTCCCATAGACCTTTAGTATTTCCACTCATTGTGTGGGCACTGTGTGTATGTTACCAACTGAGATGTCTGTCTTTTGCTAAAATTAGAAGTATGGAGTCCTCTGATGTTCACTGCTTCATCTGTAAAGTGCACTTAAGGGAATCCTTGTCAGGATGTCACAACCCATATATGCCAGATATCGGCAAAAGGAGGATTCTGTGTTTCATTCTTAGACACATGGAAACAATGAAAACAATAGATCACTTGTTATAAAATAGACATTTCAAATGTACTTCAAATATCTAAATGTTCAAATCTTGCTGTTCAATGAATGTCTTGCCATATTTAATTCTAACCCTTACATATTATAAGACACATTGGCCTTGTGGGTAATATTTACAGATGTAGAATAAGATCTAAATTTTTGTAATTATAATTAATTTTCCCTCTTATTGAGCAGATTGGAATTACACTGTGACATCCTCAGACGACTTTTGCAGTAATTACACTGTAAGTATATTCCTCCCCAATTTATTAGCCATGTTCACTTGTATATCTTCTGGGAAACAATTTGTATTTAAAGACTTTGTCTGTAAAATTAGTTCACAGATATTTGCATCAAAAAAGAAGAAGAAGAAGAAAAGAAAAAGAGTCAGATATAGTGGTATATTCCTTAATCTTAGGACTCAGGAGTTAATACAAATATCAGAAGGTTGCAGCCAGCCTGGACCATTAGGCTACTTGTGACCATTCTCGATAGGGCCCACTGGTGATATTTTTTCCACACACAAACCTCCACATAAGGTATTAACGTCTTAGACATTATTAATTTTGCATAATTTTTCCTAGACTTTCTGTGTACTCAGCATGAGAAAAATCCTCTGCTTCCAGGATTCTTGCCAGAGTTCTATCCTACAAATAGCAGAGGGAAATCATCAATAGAATTTATTCTCTTTTGACTCGAGAAAGAAGCAACATTTGTCTTAGTATGTGTAAGTAGTGCAGGAGAAATGGTGGTTGAAGTAAGACAGGAGCCAGATAGGTGGTTGTGAGGATTATTTGGCTGTTGGAAGCAATAGAACACTTGTTAGCATGTACAAGGCCTTGGTCTGGAGTGCCCAAAAGCATTCAGCAACAATAAAACCCTCAAGACAAGGTGGAGATCTATATAGGGCAAAATAACCTAAGGCTTTTGTGCCTATTGACAGTCAGAACATAACAAGTAAAAGCTGAGTGTGATTTTTTTATTTGTTTGTTTTTTGAGACAGAGTCTCATGTAGTCCAGCTGTCCTTGAACTCACTGCATAGCTGAGACTGACCTTGAACTCCTGACCTTTCTGCCTCTGTCTTTCAAGAACTGAATTTATAGGCATGGACATAACTGACCCCCTTCCTTGAGAAATAATCTTATTTCATACCTCAGGATAGCCTAGAACTCACAATCTTTCTTCCTCAGCCTACTGAGTATTGGAGTTATAGGCCATTGTCACATGCCCAGGTTGACACTAAAAATGTAATAATCTAATTGACATTAGCATCCAGTGGTCTGCAGATATGGAAAGAATCTGTATTTACTAGTTAAATATCAGAAACCATTAAGTACATGTTGCTAAGGGAGCAGACTTCTGGTTCTGCATATCCAGGTTGTTCTTGCCCTCAGTTACCTGAGTAACAGTCATTCTTAGCAGCCTGAAGAAATAATTTAGAGTTAAATTCAAAATAAGTCATAGCAGAATCAGGACTCTTAAGATATCAAGCTACGTTTAGATGCACTGAAAACAATGTACAGCAGCACATGACTTTGTTTTCAGGGTGTTTCTTTGTTTGTTTATTTGAGACAGAATCCCATTGAACTCAGATTAGCTTTGAAAGGTCTACATTCCAAGTAGGCTCTGGAACTCCTGACCCTCCTGCTTCTATTTATCAGATCCTGGTATTAAGGTGTGTATGCCCATGCCTATCAGTTGTAGCTTACATCTTGAACCAATACATCAACTACCTGGACTCTGTTTAATGAAAAAAAATTCAACAAAATTTGTTAAGAACAATGAGAGAGGATTAGCATTGCTGTCATTCATAATCAGGAAAATGTTATGAAGTAAATATTCATGTGGTTACAGTAAACACACATACACTCCAAGTACTCAGGAAGTGTAGGAAGAAGGATCATAGATTCGAGTTCATTGTCAAATAGTTAGATTCAGGCCAGCCCAGGACCAGGAGACCCTGTTAGAATAATAAACAAACCTTATTTTCTTCTATGTTCTCCACAGAATCCCTTTCCTTAGAACCCTACTGAACAGGTTGTTTGGGGATGTAGAGACAGAGCTCGCAGAGCTTGAATAACTTGTCCATGGTCTCCCTGACTAGGCAGAGGAGCTGGGATTGTGACTCTAGAGATGAGGCTCATACAGGAACAAAGACCTGGTCTCTATTTCTCCACTTCCGTGCAGTTAAACCATCCCATGGGCACTGTTTAGTGTTGGTAGATTAGTGCTAAGCCATTAGAGGGGCCTCACCTGCTCCCCAGCCTGTCTCCTGCTTATTCCAGTATGTGGTGATCCCTGGTCACCTGTACTATGGCAGTAGGGGAGAATCTGCATTTCTGTCTGATCACACAGTGCTATTCAGGCTGCATCCCGTAAGAGAGTCTTCCTACTATTTTTAGAAAGTTATTAGATATAGTTGTATTGTTTCCTTTTTTCTCAACCCACTCCAAATCCTTCCACATACTCCCTCCTTCTTTTCTTTCTAATTCATGGTCTCTGTTCCTTTAATTGCTAATATATATATATATATATATATATTACATAAACATATATATACATATAATATATGTTATAATTATATAATATGTAATATATTAATATATTAATATATAATATATTCCTACCAACTGCATATGATGTGTTATATATTACATATATTCATATTTAATATATATGTATTCCTAAAAATGTTAATATAACCTGCACAGTCTGTATGTTATTTGTGTGTATATGTTTCCAGGCCAACCATTTGGTATTAGAAGTTTATAAAGACCTGGTATCTTGAGTTATGTTTACATGACAAGTAGGGTCTGTGATGGAAGACCAGACCAGCAGCGGAGCGCACTGAGAGCAAGTTAACTTAGAGATGGGCTACTCTTTTTTTTTTCTCTTTTAATATCATGATGCATTTAGGATACCCTACTGACTATTAAAGCAGACATAATCACATACATGATGAATGAACCTACATTAAGCATGAGGTTAGAATTTTGACTGAGGTATCCACCCATGTAATCACCACCTCAATCAACATAGAACACGTTTCCATCATCATCAAAGATATTGAATTCACACTGTCTTGGAGTTGTGCTGCCCGATAGCACTTCAGATCCTTGCGTCTTCCTCATATTTCAGAGTAGCCACAGTCCAGAAGAGATGAAGCTCTAGGAATTAGAGTCTAGGTTAAGGTCAAGCACATGTTTTCTGTTCCTCTCACTTGCTGTCCCTGTGTTTACTGCTGTTTATTTATTACTATTGTTGTTTTATTTATTGTTTCCTTAGGAATCAATCCCTTCACAGGAGTGGCAGAAGAACACGACTAATGGCTTCTATGTGGGCATCTCCATGGCTGCCCTGCTGCTGCTGCTGCTTGTGTGCACCCTGGCTGTCACCAGTAAGTGATTTCACAACTGTCCCCAGGGAAGGAGAGACAGGGCTCTCTGACTGTCTTTAGCAAGTGCACAAGTCACAGGGACTTGGAGTTCATGTGGCTTCCATATCCCCAGATCCAAGACACACTTGGTAAACATCTACTCCCCAAGGGATGTGTTAGGACCCACAAAACTCTGCAGGTGATTTCTGGTACCTGGTGAGTGCTCTGTTCAGTGATCTTGAACCATTGATGCTATGTCTCCAAAGATTCCTACTCTGTAAAACTTGGCCTCATGTGGTTGACATTGGTACTGACCTTACGAGGTAGCTGAAGATCACCTTAAACTCCAGATCCTCCTGCCTCCAACAACGAAGTACTGGGCTCAAAGGAATAAGCTGCAGTTCTTAGCTGCACTCTTGTTCCCAACTCTGTCCTTTGTATCTCAGTTGTTGCCATCATAAGGGAAACATATTTTCCATAAAATAAATTTCATGCACAAGAAATTTTGGATAGGCTTGATTATTTTTTAGGTCACTGTAAGACTTTGATGTGTTCTCTCCTTTCCCACCCATGGGATCTTTCTTGTTTCGAATGATGATACTGTCGAATATTCTGGAACATATTTAGTAGAAAAGTCAATTGAGTCATTGGTGGGAAACCCCTTGACTAATGCTGAACAGATGATTTGAACGTGGCACCCAGGCTTACATGGCCCTTTCCATGAGTTGTTCATCTGTACACAGTGTTTCTCTCTGTGTAGTCCATTTCCTGTGTAAGAACTTCAGCCATGGACTTTACAAAATACCATGCATGAGCCCATTACTGACTGTTTCACAGGAAGTGGGGAATAAGAATACGCCTGTCAGATTTCAGATATTTTCCTTAATTATTTAAAGCTGTTCATCCTAAATCATTATTTAAGGTGGATCTAGTGTCATGTGTTTATTATACCAGCATTCTACAAGTCTATGGCTAGCCTGGGCTACATATCAGAGCATGTCTAAAGGGGAGAATTATGTTGCAAGGTAGTAAAATTCCACAAATGTGTTCCCTTCCTTAGTCCAAAGTTGTTATCCTTCCCTTACTGGCTTTTTCTCTAGCAGCCCATTAGAAAAGAATACAGACTTTTTGTTTGTCTCAGTGAACAATAATTTACCAATCTCATTCTATCAAATTAGGCCATGTGGATGAATATACCAGAGGATGAATGAAAAGAATATCCTTCCTGCAGGGTACAGGAAGGAATTACCCAAATTTACCAGGGCATTGTTCAATCAAAAACAAATTCAATATCCTTGATTAGGAGAAAATATCATGAGTGTTTCTGATGGCATGTTCAATTTTTCTTTCAATTTCTCTCACCACCTTCCACACCAATTTAGGGTATATCTTTATGAAAAAGAAGTCAGAGTCTCTAAGGTAAGCTGGTATGGACTGTGTTGATTCTTTTTGAACTAACAGTCTTGAGAATGTCTCTCTATGCTCTCTTTTACTACTAAATCATTCTTTACTACTGTATTCATTGATTGGTTGGTTGATTTGAAGCATGGTCTTATTATGTGGCCAGGCTGGCCTGGAACTTGCTATTTAGCTTAGGCCAGGCTGGAACTCACAATCCTACTGCTTCAGACTCTTTGGTTTTGGGATTACAGTGTGTTCCACAATGCTTGACCCCCATTTTGTACATTGGATCCCAAAATAAAGTTTAGTGAGTCCTTTTCTTGTTTCCCTAATTTCTCAGAGATATTTTCTGCATTCCGTATTTCCTGCATTTACAGTAGGACAGGAACAGAAGGCTCTTGATCCTCATCTCTTATGGGTAGTCACTGAGTTCTAAGTTTTGCTTCCTGGAGCTGGTGTTGAAGGAGTTGACTTGATCCACTCTTGTTTCCTCAGTGTTTTCTTTCACTGAGTTCCTATTCTATTAAAAACTGATGAAGTGTATCACAGAGCATATAAGCTAGTAGACAGGTCCTTTTAGGTCCTTTTCGGCAAATATGGTGGGGATGACAGGGTTAGAAGGTGGCTGTTTGAGGAAGCCCAAGGGAGCAGAGGATTTAGAGGAAGATCATTTCTGAGGCCCCGGGAGTGTAACGGGATGTGGTATGGCCAGTGTCCCCACACTCCACACCAGTCCCCTCCACTCACTACACTGGTGTCCGCCTCACAGGCTCTTTCCTGCACTTGTCCTGTTTACTGCACTTGGAAGCTCCTTTACTCTCTCCAGTGTTATCTGCCCTCCTCTACAGCCATCTAATATTCTTCAATCGACTAAAGATTGGCTGTCCACAGGATTATGTCTTTAATTAAGTCTAATTCCATGTCCTTCAGGCTGCCTCCATAGACTTACCTGTGTCTGTGGTAAGCACAAGAGCCAAGCCATAGACTGGGTTGTGACCAGTGTCAGGTCATTAGAAGTGCCTGACACAGTTAGTTCTTATTAAGTGTCTGTCACACCTTCCCTTCACAGTAATAAATCTATAAGGTAGGAACTGCTATTAGTCTCATCCTACAGATTAAAAACAGGTCCATTAATATGAGGTCACACTATACTGGCCTCAACCTTAGGAGCCCATGCTTTTAAATCTAACTGGTAAATATAACAGTATAAAACAAACTAATTGTTTCTGCAAATGGAAAGGAACCATTCCTTAGAGTTGGAAGAAACACAGCATTTTAGTCCATACTTTTTGTTCATGTTCTGGTAAGGCATTTTAAAAAAATTTAATTAAATTTTTATCTTTGCATGTGAGATAGAAAGATAAGGGTAGGGGTAAGCAGAGGTGGGGCAGAAACAGGGACAGGGACAGAGACATGGAGAGGATAGACATGAGTGTGTTCAAGTACACCTGCAGGAAGGCCAGTGGAGGACAGGGAGTGTCCTTCTCTATCCCTCACTTTGTCCTTTGAGACAGAGTCTCCCTTGGACCTGCAGTTCACATTGTTTGCTTTGGCAACAGTCAGAAAGCCCCAGTGATCCTCCTGCTTCTGTCTCCCTCAGTGCTGGCTTACAGGGATGCAGGCGATGTTCTACCTGTTACCTGGGGGCCTGCATCTGAACTCTGGTTCTCCTGTTTGTGCAAGGACCATGCTTAACTGCTGAGTCATCTCTTCAGCCCCCAAAGTTACTTTTTAACCACTTAATATAAAAGAAAATATTGGAGAAAACACAACATATAAAGAAGAGGGGGAGAAGTTGGCGGAGGTGGCACATACCTGTTATCTCAACACTCAATAAGTAAATGCAGGAGTACTACGAGTTAATGTCCAGCCCAGACCTCTAGCCACGCCCTGTCTAAAAATAAGTAAATAACACCAGGTATGGTGGCTCACACCTTTAATTCCAGCTCAGCAGACAGACGCAAGTGGGTCTCTATGAGTCCAAGAATGTCTGGTCTATGTTGGAATTTATAGGATAGCCAGTGCAACATAGTGAGACCCTGACAAAACCAAATGAATGAATGAATGAATAAATGAAGGAATGAATTGAACAAATAAATAAATATATAAATAAATAAATAAAAATAAATAAATAAAAAGTAAGAAAAAAGCCACAAAACTAAACTAACCACTGCATGACTCACTCTGGGCATTCTCTCATGACTTTCTCTGTCAGTTATATCACACTGACTCAGGAGTGTCCTGACCCTCCACTGTTTCCCTACATGTGTGACTGTCCCAGGCAGAGTGGAGCTGGAGCTCTCTTGTTCTGTGTAATTCTCAGCACAGGCATGTTCCTTATGTGGCCGACTGGAGATGCTCATTTTTGTTCTGCATTTCAGTAGAAGAAATGACTGCTGTGTACAAATGGTAAAACTCCACTGTGTCAAAACATCACCCCTGAGTTCCTCTGTGTTCTTCTCTGATTTGCCCCTCCATGAGTTCTAGAAGCTCAATGTCAGTCCACTGTGCCTACCCTGACTATCAGGGGCACAGGATGAGCTCTGCAAGTGACGCCCCTTCCACAGCTGTGGGGGTGGGCCAGCTGTGAACATCTGCAGAGCTCTCCTCAAATTCCTTTCAGTCCGGTTCCTGATGTTTGTGTGCTTGTGACATCTGAGAATGTGTGTCATACAGTAATCTTTGAAACTGTGGCACAGACCACCAGCTCCAGTGCAAAGACACTGCTGTGTTGTTTTAATGTTTTTCTACTGCATGTTTAACGTCAGAGGATGAAGATGCTGTGTAGGTTTCAAGACCCTTTCTTTTTAAATAAAAACTTCTTTGTATTATTGTGTACATGATATGTGTGTGTGTGTGTGTGTGTGTGTGTGTGTGTGTGTGTGTGTGTGTTAGTGAAGTGCTGAGGCACCTGTGGAGGTCAGAGGACAGCACTGTGGAGCTGGCTCTTTCCTTCTGCCTTTTCCATGGGTGCTGGGGATCTCACTCAGGTCACAGGCTCCCTAACCCTTTCTAGAGTGTCACAGTGAAAAGTAAATGCACAGGTCGTTCAGGTTTAGGCCAGTTCCCTAATGCACATCCTGATTAGGTACCTCTGTTTGATGAGTAGATATTTATTTAGCTAGGCTTCTCAATTTGTGTTTTATTACATTAGTATCTGAAGGAATCCAATATGAACTACTGTTTTTAAAAATAATTTTTAGTTTCTCTGATGCCTGTTAAACAAACGTTTCTATGACTTAATAGGAGGGCCCTGTGTAGTGCTGGTCACTGTTAATAGTTTTTGTGAATGGGGCTCCTGGAGTTCTGAGCATACATCGTAAATGAAAGTTCTGCTCGGACCTGAAAGGTGACCTCTTGTTCTTTCTTCAATATCTCTCTTCTGCAGCTTGGTAACATTCCATGCATCTACAAATGGATCTTTGCAAAACATAGCAGATGTGCAGTCCCGAGCTGAAGACAATATCTACATAATTGAAGATAGTCCTTACCCTATGGAATGAGTCTCAGAGGCCCTCTGAGGGGCCTTCTGTCTGAGATTGGAAAGACAACGGCATTGGACATTGCAGACACCCTTTCCAGCTCCAGGGCTATTTTCATCCAGCAGTGGTGGAGAGGGTGACCCTCAGCTGTTTGTACTCAAACTCACTGCTAACATCATCTTAATTCTTATGTTTACACTGCCTCAGTTTCTCCACTCACTGCAATGCATTCTCTCAAACATGAACGCTTTTGAATTTTGTGTTTCATTTGTTCAACATAATCATCGGTAGTATAAGAAATAGACTCCTGCTTTGGTTATTGAAACCATTAAGAGAGGAATAGAATTGAAAAGTTAAAAAAAATAGAGTGAGTAGAGGTGTAAGGGGCATCCTGAATTTACAAGCATTTCATGATCATGTTAGATATTTTATTGTAATTTGAAATGTCACTTCCCTCCCCTCCCCAAGGGTAAAATCATGGGCACATGCAGGCTTTAGTTTCCCTAATAGATAAATAGAAGAAATTCTAACGTCACCATTAGAGTTGGTTATACTTTCTCATAGCTCTGGAAATATGATGCATTATTATGTGGTTGATCTAAGATAAGGACGGGTGTTTCATGTCAGGAGAGGTTGCCATGGTGAGATTGGACCAGGCAGACATCAGGGAAGAAAATAGTGGACCAAGGACTGAGTTCATTAGTGCTGTTTCCACTGCAGTCTGACTTGGTGCTCAGTGTCCTGTCCTCACCCACTGGACTTTGAATTAGGTGCTGGAAGGAGACAGTGCAGAAATGAAGGGGAAATGGGGGAGCAGGACCCAGGCTCTCTGCCTGAGAGAAGTCCTGTTCCAGGAGTGACAGAGTTTGGAATTATCACTGGTTTCATTCAGAGTTCTAAATTTATAATTGCCTCCAGATCATATTTATATTTAAATACATTTCAGAAAAACTAAGCATTTTTAATAGCGGATCAGTTTGTCACAAACAAGGAAATATTTGGGTTTGCTGAGTTAACAAAGGCTGCTGTATTGGTATATTGGTATATTCGTTGCCAGTTTGGTTGTAGAGAAGGGCAGAGATGCAAGAAGGTATTAATTTCTATTTCAGTGTGAGTAAGCCCTGACTCCAGTTAGAGACACTCAACCTGTAGGAGAGCAGGATGCTGGATCTCAGTCCACAGTCCACTGCTGTTCCACAGAGTTCTAGGAAATGAATATGTGTCTGATTGGGGGTTTTGAGGGGGAGGTCAGATGGTATGAAATTGCATTCTGGGTTTGCCAAAAGGGGCTTCCCTTGTTTGCTCTAAAAATGATTGTGTTTAAACTACAGTGCTTTTTTTTTCCTTCTTGGTTTTTTGAAGCAGGGTTTCTTTGGTATACAGTGTTGCTTTGAAATTTCTTAATTTTCTTTTTTTTTTTTTTTTAATTTGAGGAAACCACACATCAAAACAGACCTTTTGAAATGATAGCCTGGATTTGTAGCTTTTCTAGAAAGATTTGTCAAGATCAGCCTGGGTTCTAGAGGGATGAGGCCACTAGATGGGGCCATCCACCCCTGTACTCTCCTGCCTCCTTCCTGATTCCTGTCTGGTGACTGCAGGGCTCTGAGATTGTGATGTCTGCTCTGCTCTTCAGTCTTCCTAGAGACACCTGATAGACATGAAGGGGTCTGGAAATCTGTCTCGCTGTCCCACATAGCATTTCCAAATCTTGCTTGCACACAAGAACATGGTGAAAGCATGTGGGACTCAGTGGAAAACAGGTAATATATGGGCTCCAATGCTAATTGTCAGTGGTAACAATAGGACAACCTCTATGTCTGTTTGCTGTTATCATGTCCACACTTACCTTGGTGGACAGTGGGCATTGATAAGAGGTGACTGGTGAGAAGTCTTTGAGCAGTGGAAAACATTTCAGAATGCATGTGCCAACCCTAGCAGATGTAGCAATAGCCAATGTCGAGTTAGAGCTGAGTCAATGATTTTCATATTATTTCAACCAAGAACCTATTTTGTATGTTGTCTGACATGTCTAAAATAATCATGTTTCCCTTTGATATAGTTGTGGTGTTTGTATTTTTGTTATACTATAGAAAAGAAGTCATCAGTTTGAAGGATTGATAGAAAGATCCAAGATGAATTTTGTTGATATCCCACAGATTAATAAGTCTTGTTGATTTGATTGAATTTTTGTTTAACCTTGAACTTTCAAGATAATATTGATTCTGTTACCTATAACCTGTTGTAGAATAGTTTATTACAATGCTTAACAATTATACATTTTTATTTTTTTATTTTTTTTAGAATAGGGTCTCACTGTGTAGCCCCAAGCTTGGCTGGAGTCCCTATCTATATATACCAGGCTGGCCTAGCTCTCACAGAGATCGTTTTGCCTCTGCATCCCAAGAGCTGAGACTAAAAGTGTGTGGCATCTTCATACCCATCTTGACTATACATTTAAACTTCAGGAAACTTCGCACATCTTATGAAGCAACATAATCAGTCCTTCTCTGAATGCTGTGTGCATAATTTTGAGGGTAATGAAGATGGGATATTGAGTAGTTGTCTGATTTCAGCTGTGTGCACTTTCACTAATAAAAACTATTGTTTCTTCACTTCGAAAACTGGCTTGATGTTTTTGTTTCAACATCATCAGTTGATTTTGGCAGACAACTCCAACTTACTATGTGTATGCTCACAGGACATGGGTATATTGAGTTAAATTTTAAACTATGATTTGATAAGGCAGTAGGTATCCTTCTCGTGGCTGGGGCTAGGGTCCACTTCTGAAGTCTAGTTCCTGAGAAGCTGTAGGACAGGAGGGAATAGATGGAAAAGGACATCAATTCTGGTCCATCAATCTACTGATTGATTCCAAGGGGCCGATGTCCTGACAGCACTTAGCTTCCCAATCATGACATTTGGGACCAGGAAACTGGCATGAGGGATGAGCAGAGACCTTAGAATCTAGTCCCCCACTGGGAACCAATCACAGCCTGTAGTTGTGACTGCTAGAACTGTCTGCTGAGTGACAGCGCTGCAGGGAATCTCTGTGTCAGAGGGAACAGCTTTAGCCCAGTCTCGGGACCGTCCCTAGGAAAGAGTGATATTAGAGATGAAACCAAAGGCATGTGTAGCCAAGGAAATGTCTCCTGAAAGAAGTCTACCCAATACAGAGGCCCCTGGATGGGAGGAAGCTGGAGTATTCAGAGAGGAAGCTGTGTCCCTAGGACTAAAGATTCAGTCTGTCTGCCGTCATGGGAGAGAGGAGGATGGGGAGGAGTGAGACTGGAGAGGTGGGCAGAGAGTCTCATGGGGCTGGATGAAAACGGACCTAGGAGCACATCTGTTTGGGAGGAGTCCCACTTTCTGAAAACATAGCACTTTAATATATTAAAGATTTATACCTGCTACCTAGTACAGGCTGTTCAAATACCAGATTTGCTTCAGCAGCATGGTTCTAGGGTAGCTAGCTTGGTTTGGGTGTGGGGCAGTAGGGGAAGGGTAGATTATTTACATAGCATCTTGTATTAGAGATTATAATAGGTTTTCAGAAAGGAAGGGAAGGAAAAGGATCTACAGGCTGTGTGGTCATCTAAGCCCAAGAAGGAGCCTGAAGAAGAGATATAGGATAGGACACTTGGCCCTAACTACGTTGGGTCTAGTAGGAGCTGAGACCAAACTTCTCACTTTGAGGTGATGATGGTATAGTGGTTATAATGGTCTACAACATGGTTTTAAAAGTGGTATTGTGTTTAATTACTCCATGCATTTATATTTATGATTCCCTTTTATACATTCATGTTACTTTGCTTTTGTGATTAGCCGGAGGAAAGTGTAGAAGTTTGGGGAAATGTCAAGGGCTCATCAAGACTGGTAGTTTGCAACTTTGGCTGCTCAGCTGAGTCACCTGGAGTGCTGAAAACTGCCCACTGACCCAGTAATTGGATCTCAGATGCCAGCTGTTGGTGTCCTGCGTGTTTCAATTTAGATGATTTATGTGTGTGGCTCAGAGAAAAACCCACTGATCTAGGAAGTCTGGGAGGGGAGAGGACTGAAGACAGGGTGCTTTCGGAATGTCGCATTTAGGTCCTGCAGAAGAACATAAAATGCACAAAATGAAACAGGACAATATCATCAATGGGTGAGGACAGGTGTTCACCCAAGTAGGGGAAAGAGCATGAAGCCTGTGACAGCAGACCTGTCCCGTGTCTGGCTTCCAGGCAGTAGTATTGAGAAAGTCTGAGAGCTCCCATGTCTTCATGAGGCTCCCCCAGGAAGCTGAGGCACAGCTGTTAGCTGACTCTGTCCCTGGGTCTTCAAAGGACTCAATGTTTCCCCACAACAACTATTAAAAAAAATACAAGAAAGAAAATTCCCCCCTTGTGCTGTAGGGGAAATGCTTGAAGGTCACCCCGATTCTCCATTGCAGAGTGCTGATGTGGACTGGCTGGCTTCACCAGTTTCTGCACCTGCAGGAGACTAAAAATACTTTGATGATGACCCAGTCATATTTTTTAACAGATTTGTTTTTTAAGAATAGTTTTATGTTAACAGCAAAACTAAATGGAAAGTACAGAGATTTCCCACAAAACCACCTTCCCCATTCAACATATGCATGTGCGCACGCGCCTGCACACACACACACACACACACACACACACACACACACATTGACAGAAAGAGCAAGAGTGAAAGACAGAGAAGGGAGTTGGGACAGGAAGGAGAGGAAAGAGAAGCAGAGGAGAGAGAGAGACCTTCTTTTTTCATGGTTCTTATTTTGGGGTGATGGTGGAAATTTTTAAATTTTTATTTATGTGTATGTGGGGTGTGTATGACTGCCAAGGAGGCTAGAAAAGAGTGAGGGATCCCCTGAAACTGTGAATCACCTCACGTGGGTGCTAAGAATAGAATCAGTATCTCCTGTGAGAACAACAAGTACCCTTGACTGCTCGGCCCTCTGTCCAGCCCTGGACTCTTACTGTTTTGACATGGGTTCTTCCTATATAGTAGGCTAGCCTCTACCTCATGATCCTCCTGCCTCAGAGTCTTCAGTGCCAGGATAACAGGTATGCATAACCATGCCCAGCATAGCTGACTTTATAGATGAATACATTCATTTCATTGTCTGAGTCCCATCTGCTGTTGGAAGACAGTTTGGGAGCTTCCAAGTTCTGGAAACTCAGCTAAGCTGTTGTAAAGATTCAGGTGCAGGGTTTGTGTGTGTGTGTGTTTGTTTGTTTGTTTGTTTGTTTGTTTGTTTTTTGTGGGAGGGGGTTTTCAACTGATTTAGGTAAGCATCAAGGAGTGGAGGCACTTCCAGGTTAGATGGTCAACCAGAGACTGCCTCTTAGTGAGCCTGTAATGGAGTTAATTCCAATAAGAAAAAAACAAACTTGCCGGGTGGTGGTGGCGCACGCCTTTAATCACCAGCACTCTGGAGGCAGAGGTAGGCGGGTCTCTGTGAGTTTGAGGCCAACCTGCGCTACAAACAAACTCCCCCCCGCCAGATAGGGTTTCTCTGTGTAGCTTTGCGCCTTTCCTGGAACTCACTCTGTAACCCAGGCTGGCCTTGAACTCACAGACATCCACCTGGCTCTGCCTCCAGAGTGCTGGGATTAAAGGCGTGCACCACCACCGCCCGGCAGAAATTCTATCTTAAGGAAGGAAATACATGGCTTCAGAAGTCCACCAGGAAAGGGAAAGGTTCCCTCAAAGGGGGAAGAAAAATGGCACGTGATGTAGAGAAGTAATGGAAACTCATGGGTCTCAGCTGTTCAGTTTTCTGGTGAGAAGAGCTAGTAGAAATTGCTTCCAAAGGAAATCCAGAAGAGAGATGGGCTGTTCTTCCACAGGACAAGCCCATAGCCCTCAGAAGCCTCAAACATAGCTGTGGGTTTTGACTGGACTGATTCCTCTGGCAGATGGCTCAGTGGTAGAGAAAAATCGTATTTTGCCCACCTTGTGACTCAGAGTCCCTCAGCCAGGAGCCATCTTGAAACACCGGCCTCAGTTTAGCCTTCCAGTCTACAGTGAGGGAAGACCCAGAGATACAGTTGTGGAAAGCATGAGGACCAGGCAGGCACTGACTGGTACAGACATCAGGAGGTGCCCCGGCCAGCAGGGTCTTCAACGGGGACCTAAAGGGAGGGCTGGCGAATGAGAGGGACAAGAGACACAAAGAATGAGAGCAAGACAGGATGTCTGATCAAGCTCCAAAACTTTATTTTTCTCTCAAGGCATATAAAGGTAGGCAAAGGGGGTTGCAAGCAGGAAGGGACTTAACTATGGAGGTTGCAAGCAGGAAGGGACTTAATTATGGGTTGTTTGGCTAGCAGAGTATGTTGCTCTGGGGGTTATCTATCTACTCTTGCCTAACTGCCTAATTGCTTAACTGCAGGTCATTCACCTGATATCTGAGAAGAGGTTCTGGTGTCTGTGAGAAGAGGTTCTGGTGCTATGGAGACTTAAGCAAGGCCTAGATCTAAGAGAAGAGGAGAGAAGCCCAAATATGGCAGCATGTGTGTCAAGGGTTGCTTAGGCTTATGGCTCCCATCAAGGAGGCTGGGTTCTCACTGGAAAGAAAGGAATGAGAGAGATCCTTGCCTCAGAGTCCTGACATATCTCATGAGCTATCAGTAAGACTGGAGTTTGGTACCACTGAGCCTGAGCCAGTGGGTGGAGCAGATTCTGGGGGTATCTATTGTTCATTGTTGTAAAAACTGGGGATTTGGAATTTATGGGCTGTGCATGATACCCACTTTGAGTATCTCTCCTGCCCTCTGAGACTCCTGCTTTTTAAGATAGAAACTTCACATTTATTTTGTGCTGCCCCTGATCTCACCAACATTTATTAAAGCCTTCACTTTATTCTTATTATTCTTACTTTTTTTGTCATGCAAGAAAGGGTTTAGATTTTTAAGTAAGATCAAGCATAATCATGAATTTCAATAGTTTTCATTATGAAATGTTTCTTGGCTATAATACTTGAAGCATGAAAAAATTGTTGTAATAGTTAAGTTGAACTTTATCAAAATGTAAACCTTTAGTGTGTCAAAAGATGCTATCAAGTATGTGGAGAGGGTGGTACTGTAAACCTGGCCAGGAACCCATGGCTGGGGAGGTCCTAGGTCTTTGGCAAGAATCCACAGCTATTTTCCCAAAGGGATTTAGTGTTAAGATGTCATCTGAACATGTTTCCTTTTACCATAGACTAGTGCAACTCTCCCCTCATCACAGAAGCTCTTTTCATCGGTGCATGGTGGTTTATACAGAGACTCACACCTGGTTAAAGTGTGGAAAATAAGTGACTGTGCAGCTCAGCCCTCAACTGGACATCTTTATCACACCCATTCGCCCCAAGGCTCAGAGAGCATCGTGGAAGAGGAGGTGGAAAGACTGTAAGAGCTAGAGGTTGGGGTGGACTGCTTCAAGACAATGTCTTTGAAATGTGATGGAGACGTCTCACTTAGGAGACACAGCAACTGTAGTAGCCTGACAAGACCTGCATGAGATCAACCCAGCATGGCCAGGGAGAGATGCCTGAAGCTCATGAACAATGGAGGAGCTTTTCAGCATCTGAGGGATCCTTAAGGAGAGAAGGTCAATTTTCCTCAGTGGTGTAGCACCCGGTAGGTTGTCCATTCTCTAGTGGATGGCCCTGTGTGCATGTGCAGATGGACAGTAGTAATTATTCTCTGGGCTAATAAAAACATACATGAAGCTAGGTGTGGTGACATGCACTTTAAATCCCAGCATTAAGAAGGCAGAGGCAGGCAAGCAGATCTCT
Source organism: Peromyscus eremicus (assembly GCF_949786415.1). Classification (NCBI taxonomy): domain Eukaryota; kingdom Metazoa; phylum Chordata; class Mammalia; order Rodentia; family Cricetidae; genus Peromyscus; species Peromyscus eremicus. The sequence continues at coordinate 30,351,788 of NC_081423.1, forward strand.
GAATTCAAGGCTAGCCTGGTCTTCAGAGCCAGTTTTGGGACAGCCAGGGCTACACAAAGAAACCCTGTCTCAAAAACCAAACCAAACCAAAAACAAACCAACAAACCCCAGCAAAGACGTGAAGTTGAGAGGAGTTTCAGAGGAGTTGGGGGAAGGGAAGCAAATGGGATCTCAATATGTTGTAGTCAATATGAAATCACCAGAGAATAAATTAAAAAATAGACAAAATATTTGAAGTATAAGAAATAGTAAGTGGAAAAGGGAACAAAAATGAATGTTTGAATAAAGAAATAAGTAAAGTAGGAAGAGCCTTCAGAATGGGTGAACACATTTATGAATAATATACAGTAGCCTCCCCCTGCAGAGAAACGCTAGAGGACACTTGAGATGCAGGATCACACTGGGTGGTACATACAAGCCCTGCAATACTGTAGGAGTCAGTTTTATATCTCATACGGCATGGAATATTACACACCATGATGATGCTGGGCAATGGAGGGACTCACATCAATAGGAAGGTACAAAACAGGATGGCTTTTCATTGCCCTATTCAGAGCACCGTATAAGCAAAAACTTCTGAATTATTGATTCATGGACAATTCATTTAATATTTTCAAATTGTGTTTGACTTTATGGAACTGAAGCCATGGAATTGAAACCTGTATGTTTATATATAGGGTGACTACTGTGTCAGATAAGAGTGTATCTTTTATTTAAAACAAAGATTATGATCCCATACCAATATTCTGAATTGTTTCTCTTATTCTCGTAGTTTCATGACTGACATTGAGCTCTTGGATCTATTTTCAGGTTGTTTGTTTGTTCGACTGCTTATTTTTAAATATAGCATGAAGAGTAGAGTGGGTAGGTGAAGGCTCCATTGGAGAAGCCCATCATCAGCTGCATAGTGAGTTTGAGGCAAGACTGATCTATATGAGACCTTGCCTAAAAATAGTTCAATTTTCTGTATATGGAAACCCCATTTCCCCCCTATTTATTGAAGGTGCTGGCCTTTCTCCATATATGATTTTTGGCATCTTTGTCAACCATCAGTTCGCTGTGATTCATGAAATAATTTCTGGAAGCTCTATTACATTCAGTTTGCACCAATTTTTATGCTAATACTTCATAGTCCTGGTTACTGTAGTATGTCTGAGATCGGGCATGGTGATGTGTCCAGATTTGGTCTGTTCAGGATCTGTTGTGCTTGCATTTGTATTTTAATTTTGTCTATTTTTGTTATAGAGGAGTTCGTTAGAATTTTGATGAGATTATATCAAATTTGTAAAGCACTTTGGTAGTATGGCCATTTTGTTGATAAGAATTTTGAGAGATATAGGATGCAATACAGCTGTGAGGGGCTTCAGCATCCACTGATCAATGAACAGATATCATTCTGACTTCTTCCCCCACACCCACATCCCCACACCCTCCACAAATCAACAGAGGGACATCAGAGTTAAACTAGAGTGTCAACCAAATGGAGTTGACATCCAACAGTACTTTCTTCTATCATCTAATGGGACAGCATGATGGTCTGTGGATTAAGTCACAAAATAAGTTTCCATGTGAACAGAAAATTGAATTCCCAGAATGTGTGTCCTTTGCCCATTATACAATAAAACTAAACTTACAATTGTACAAATACGTGAAAGCTAAGCAACAGTCAGAATGAATGCTGACTCATTGAAGAAACTGAAAGGGAAATTTAAGGTATCAGCTCACACATTTTTATTTATTTGTTCCAAGAGGCTTTGCAATCATTTAATCACTTCTTTTTAAAATTACAACTGATGTGGAACCTTTGTCAGAAGATTCCAGTATTTGATTCCTATTTATCAGTAGTTATTGCATATTTTCCACAATTTGAATTGTGACTCTCCTGAGTTTTGTTATGGTGATTGGTTATTAATACAATCCTGAAAAGTAGATATAAAATTATGAGATTCTATTTGACTGCAGTGGTGCACCCCTTTAATCCCAGCACTCTGGAGGCAGAGCAGGCAGATCTCTGTGAGTTCAAGGTCAGCCTGGTCTACCGAGCAAGATCCAGGTCATGCACCAAAACTACACAGAATAACCCTGTTTTGATAAACCAAAAAAAAAAAAAAAATTTTTTTTTCGAGATTCTGTATTTACTTATTTTTCTCCAGCAGTCAACATGTCTAGAGTGGTGTAGAGGATGCAGGGTGGAGGGGCAGGCTGGAATTGTTGGGAGGCTGTGATCACAGCACGTCATTCTGCCATTTTTCAGACAGCAAGATTAAGTTTAGCTTTCCCATCAGCACAAGGACCGTTTTGAGTAACATTACTACCTAATACTTCCTCTCTTTGTCCAAGGGTGACGTCAACATGCAAGGGTGGAGGATGAGCCCTCTGGCCCCTGCCCTCATGCATTTTTGTAGAATCAGCTTCTTGCTCCCTCAGCCTTCATGCAAGGGTGTAGGAAGAGCCCCCCCCCCCCCGACTTCATGCATGGCTATAGGAAGAGCATCCTGCCCCTCTGACTTCATGCATAGGTGTAGGAAGAGCTCCCTGCCCCCCTGACTTCATGCCTGGCTATAGGAAGAACTCCCTGCTCCTCAGCCTCCATTCAAAGGCATGGTATCAGATCTCTGCCCCTCTCCCTTCATGCGTGGGTGTAAAATCAGCTCAGTGCCCCTCTGCCCTCATGCATAAATGTGGATCATCTCTCTATCCCTCTGCCCTCACGCGTGAATGTGGATCATCTCTCTATCCCTCTGACTTCATGCATGAATGTGGAATGTAGAAGCAAAGCAAGTTCCAAATATCATCTCATCTAACGACCTCTATCTTGAATGTATAAGTGAAGACTCAGCAGCAGTGGGGGCTCCTGACACAGGGGGTGGGGGGAACTGGGTACATTGACTGTCATGTTTTCACTGCTGTCTTATGCCACTTGACCCTGTTCACATGTCCCTTGTTGGGAGGGAGGAGTGATGATTACTCCTGCCTCCCTTTTCCTGGTTCTCTTTGAGGGTAGAGGCTAAGGAACCCTCTAAGCCCCTCTGAAAGGGGGCAGGTGATGTAAATCAGTGCTGACAAGCCTCCCTAGCCAGTGCTCTATCACGTTGTGACACTGCTGGTTGCCGTATTCGTACTGATGACCATTGGAACTGTGATGGTTTGAGGGAGAACGGCCCCCATAGACTCATACATTTGAATCCCTGGTCTCCAGTTAGTGGAACTGTTTGGAAAGGATTAAGAGGCGTGACACTTTGGGAGGAGGTGTGTCACTAGGGGAGGGCTTGGAGGGTTTAAAAACCTATGCCATTCCCAATAATTAGCTCTCTCTGCCTCCTGCTTGTAGATCAGATGTGAGCTCTCAGCTACTGTTCCAGTGCCCTGCCCTCCTTACTGCTACCATGCCCCCAACCATGACACTCTAACCCTCTGAAACTGTTAGCCCCAAATAAACTCTTCTATAAGTTGCCTTGGTAATGATGTCTCTTCACAGCATTAGAAAACTAACTAAGACAGGAACTCTTCCTGCTTGTACTTGGTAGAAAATGGATGGTCAGATGCGGGGCATTTACCCACCAACCCCACAGTTCCCCAGAGTTTTCTTGAGTGTGAGCAGCTGGAAATATTAGATAGAATGATTTAGATTGTGGAGATAAACTGATAGAAAATCAAGGATAGCCTCGAGAGGGCCTGGAACCTATTCCAACGAGCCCTGACTGTCTCTGCCTCAGGATATTTATAGAGATACTAAGGGGTGGAGCAAAAGCTCTCCCTCCAGCACAGCCAAGTGCAGACCATCTCAGACACTTGCACTCGGGCCTGTGGTCCTAATCATCCTCTCTATGCCGATCTGCTGAGTAAAGCAACGAGGAACCTGAAAACGGACCCCCACAGTCAGACCCACCATGTCTTTGTCAGGAGACTAATGTCCACCATGTGCTTCTGCTGGGCATTGGGTTCATGGCCTGCTTCTATAGGATAATGCGATGGGAGCAGTCTGGTAGGATTGAGTCTACACCATAGTGGTGTGTTTAGAAATTTCACACTGAGTATTTAGTATTTTAAGTTTTTGTTTCATTTTTTTGGTGTTTTGAGATACGGTTTCTCTGCATAGCCTTGACTGTCCTGGAACTGTGCAGACCAAGCTGGCCATGAACTCACAGAGATTCACCTACCTCTGCCTCCTGAGTGTGATATTAAAAGTGTGTGCCACCATTGCCTGGCTTAGTATTTGAAGTTTAAAAAAGATTTTGAGTCAAAGAGGTGTGGCCTGGGAGAGTTTGGGAAGCAATCTTTCCTCAACATGATTTCGAAAGGATGAACTGAGATGACTTCTTCAGAAATGCTGAGCACTAAACCAATAGTTTCTCTCCCAGCATTATTTAAGAGAAATCATAACTATCACATGTAAATGGTTAGACCAGGATGATTGTTTCAATAGTAGTCAGTTAATTATTTACTTAAATACTATTTTTATTTATTGTTTTGACTGATACATTAATGTATACTCATCACAAAAATTCATACAATATTTAAGTATAGAAATCGTTAAAAATACTTTGCTATCCATATAACTACCCTGACCAAAGTTTGTTTTAGTAACTAATTCTCCTAGGTTTGTATTGACTGGTAAATAATTGTAATCATAAGTGAGAGAGTCCTTGGTTTTACTGTTTCTTTTTTGTTTGTTTGAGACAGGTTCTCACTATGTGGCCCTGGCTACCTAGGAACACATTGCATACCCTTCAACTCACAGAGTTCCACCTGCCTCTACCTCCTGAGTGCTGGGATTAATTAAAGGTGTGTATAGTTACTCAATCTATGCATGTTGTTTCTTGATTAATTTTTTTAAGTTTGAAAGAATTTTGTTTTATTTTAAGAAAATTAAACAATACATTTATAAATACATTTTATAAACAGTATTGATGTAGCTGATAGTCCGAGAAACGAGGTGGGTAGCAGTTTACACAAAATAATGAGAATTATTTGGGAAAGATAGAAAGAAATTCAGACTTAGGAGATGGCTCGGAGAGTATATTGCTTGCCATACAAGCATCAAGACCTGCGTTTGCATACCCAGAACTCACATAAATGCTGTATGCAGTAGAATGCTTCTGTGTTCCCAGCATTCCTTGGATGATATGAGAGGTAGAGCCAAGAGAGTCCATGGATCCTCAAGGGCCTTCTTGCCTGGAGTACACAGCAGCAAATCATAAGAGACCCCACATCAAACACGGTGGAATGGAGGACAGACACTGGAAGTTGTCGCCTGACCTCTACTTGTACGCCATGCTTGTAAGTGCCTGTCCATAAGCATACACACACACACACACACACACACACACACACACACACACACACACACACACATCATAGATACACAGACACACAAAGGTAAAAAAAAGAATTGGGGCTGAGAGATAGCTTTGCAGTTAAATCACTGGCTGCTCTTCCAGAGGACCTGGGTTCTATTCTTAGTATTCACGTGGTACCTCAAAACTGTCTGTAGCTCCAGTTCCAGGGCATCTGACACCTTCTGGCCTCGGCAGGCACCAGAAACTCAAATGGTACACAGAAATACATGAAGCCAAATGATCCACATACAGACATACACATAATTTTACACATACTATAAAAATTAAAGTTAAGAAAATAATCAAAGTAATATTTTCAGACAGGGACTAGATGGCATTGAAATGATATTAAACTTGTCATCTAGAGTCTGTCATTTAACTTCTGGTTAACAATAAAAGGTTTATTAAACTTGATTCCGTTTTTCTGCATGATTGAAAAGCAAGGTGTAGATTTTTTTTTAAGGACTAAGACCCTTCTTAAGGTGAAGTCTATTTCTTTTTTAAGTGTTGGGTTATGTATCTTTAAGTACTAGAACACTTTTTTTTACATAATCACTGTTATTGCATCTCACCGAAAGTACTCATAAGATGATAATATTTTTGTGTGTTTGGTGCTGGGGTTCAACTCATGACTTTGTATATGTCCACTCAGCTACAACTCTTTTGGAAATTCTTTAATATGAATTATTACTGTGATTATTGTTATTACTATGGGGTGTGTGTGCGCGTGCGTGTGCGTGTGCGTGTGCGTGTGCGTGTGTGTGTGTGTGTGTGTGTGTGTGTGTGTGTGTGTGTGTGTGACTGTAGGCACATGCATTTCATGGTATGTATGTGAAAGTTAGAGAACAACTCTTAGGTGATGGTCTCAGGATTGAACTCTGGTAGAATTCTAGTAATTCTACCCACTGTGCCATCTCACTGGCCCATAGTAGGGATCCTCAGTGAAATTTCCTGTGTTCTCTCCCCTCTCTGCTTTCCCATCAGATATCTTTTTATAATTCATTCCTCGATGCCAATATGTAAGCAAGACTCATAGATTGTATTGGAGTGTGTTTTATGTTTCTTCTCATTTGCAATTGTGACACCCTCGTATTTCCATGGCACTGCCTTGTTGAAGAAACCAGATGAGTTCTTTAAATGCCTCCCACTGTGGACTTTTTGGATGGCTTCATTTCCTATAAACTGGAAGTAGGAGCTGAATGCTTGATAAGATTCTGTTTTAATATTTGTGTGAAGAATTTTTCATAAATGGTATTATTAAAGTACTGCTTTTAATAGAAAAATTGCAGGTGAAATACATCTAGTTAAACAGACTTATTTAAATAAAACATCACACACCAGTACAGTGTGCAACCAATCATAAAGATATTCAAGTGTTCAGTGGAAAAAAGGGTTTAAATTAAAAATCTAAGAATATTAAATATAGATGTGATACAGAAAATGAAAAAATCTAGTTAAAAGTAGATGTGTTGACAGGTGTGTCTGCTCACACCTGTCATATGTGCATTTGAGAGGTGGAGCAGGAGGATCAGGAGACCAAGACCATCCTGGACTACACAGCACATTCAAGGCCAGCCTTCATTCTCCTTTCCTCTAAGACATTGGGTTTTCTTGATCAAGAGGCTACCATCCTCCAGTATGACCTCAGTCCAACAAATTATGCATGCAATAACCCACTGCCAAAGACGGTCATATTCTGAGATCTTTATGGTTAGGATTCCAGCCTGTCTTTTGAGGTTCACAATTCAACCCACTTTTAAATTGTACATCTTTGAACACATTAAGTTCAATATAATGATTGCAACCTTAGAATCCAGACCAGACAGGCACCTAATAAAGGACACTATCTGTGAGTCTTTGGTTAACTGACTTACAAGGTTTGCTTACCTGGAGAAGTGAGTTTATATTAAGCAAGTTTATCTTAAAACATTCTGTTTCTTCCCTACCTCTTGCTTAGAAATCAGTTCTATACCCACACTGTGAGACCACCCACTTTTCTAAGAGATCTCCTCATTTCTGCCTCTTGGACTCTGATCTGTTTTTCTACGATGTCAATAACTCTCCTAATAAACTTTTTATCCCCAGCAAGCCATCTTAGCATCCCCCTTAAATCCATATCCTAGAACTTTCAATTACTGATTGCCTAACAAGTGGATATATTATATGGAATTATGACACTCAGGGATGGTGTCACACTATAGATTGGAACTGGGATCTGGAACTGTCCCCCTTCTCCTCAACGGAAATGAAGGAAGTAGAGCAGAACAACAGTTGTTCATTACTTTATGGTAATGCTGACGGAGTAATGGTGGAGGGTAGTTGAGAAAACCATCCCTGCGACACTAACAGTGATGGTGGTGCACACTCCATGGCTCTTAGGTTCTTCCACACCTTCTGATTATGCTTGTTACAGAGTGCTTGGTAGCTCATGTTTGTATTCCTAACACTCAGGATGCTGAGGCCGGAGGATGGCTGTAACTTTGAGGCCAGATTGGCTTACATAGTGAGTTTCAGGCCAGCTATGCTATGTACAGATTAAAAAGAAAAGCTCCAAACATGAATACTAACAAAAAGAGTGCCCAGTCATGTAGTCAGAGATCATCAAAGCCAGTTCTCCCTCTTGTTAGAAACACTAGAGGCTGGAGAGATGATTCAGCCGTTGAGAGCACTGGCTGCTCCCACAGAGGTCCTCAGTTCAATTCCCAGCAACTACATGGTGGCTCACAACAATCTACAATGAGATCAGATTCCTTCTTCTGGTGTACAGGCATACATGCAGACAGAGTGCTCGTATACATAAAACACATAAATAAACAAATCTTTTGAATTAGAAATAGCACATGAAGATGGGCAGTTAGTGGTAGCACACATCTTTAATCTCAGCACTTGGGAGGCAGAGGCAGGTGAATCTCTGTGAGTTGAAGGCAGGCTTAGTCTATAGACAGAGTTCTAGGACAGCCAGGGCTTCACAGAGAAACCCTATCTCAACCACGCACCCCTGCCAAACAAACAAACCAACCCAAACAAAAATAAACAAAACAAAACAAAACAAAATCAACCATCCGAACAACCAACCAACCAACCAAACAAACAAAAACAAAAACAGAAAAGAAGAGAAAAGAAAAGAAAAGAAAGGAAAGGAAAAGAAGAGAAAAGAAAAAGAAAGGAAAAGAAAAGAAAAGTAGCACAGGAATGTCTCAGGATAACAAGCAGGGCGGCTTGCTGCTCCACCCCACACAGACATTCAGGAAGCCCCCAGCATGCTGATTTTCCACCCCATGACAGACACACTGGGCAGTCACCCTAGACACAGTCCAGACTATGGCAAGTGGCCACCCCTCCCCCAGCTTGGTAAGGAATATCAGAAGCCAGCTGGGCAACAGATGGGAAAGGAGGCCCTGGCTTCTGGCACCTTGCCACTTCTCAGGGTTCCTTCTCATGTGGCCACCACACCTTTACCACTTCTCATTTCTACAGCACTTCCTCCTCCAGCCTTGCTGGTTATCCCACAGGAGAGTCAAACTATAACCTTCTGTGTAGATGCTGTCTGAGTCAGGGGAGGGCCACCATGCCATATCCTAGCACACATCATCAGGCACATTATTCACAATCCCAACATTCAGTTAATCCAAAATGTCCTTGTCATGTGAAGGGTAAATCTGAAAGGTTTCTAAATATTTCATATCGGATGGTTGTGTTGCCAGGCTTTTCTGGCAGGATTTCAGGCTAAAACTGTAAAAAAAAATTTTTTTCCTTTCTCTACTTTTCAACTGAATATTTAGCAGAAATGTATATAAAAGTAATTTAGAAGGTGTATATTCTGCAAGCCTGGAATGTGATGTCATATTTAGCATAGCTAAAAGAAATTAAAGGGAACAATTATGGCTGTGCTTAGCAATGACAAGAGGTATTGTTGTTAAATATAACTGGTATTTTCACAGGAAATCCCCTTTCTCAGTATTAAGAAAAGAGTACTGTGTGCACATGCTTAAAACTTTAATCTTATTTGTGTATTTAATCTCATTTATGTATTCACTTATTTAATTTTTTGACATGAAGTACCATGTAGTCCAGACTGGCCTTAAATTTAACACTGAGGATTACCTTGAACTTTTGATCTCCTTGCCTCCACCTCCAGAATCCTGGGATTACAGATGTGTGCCACTATGCCTACTTTATGCAGTGCTGGGGGTTAAATTCATGGTTTTGGGGAGGTGGCTCAGAGGTGAAGAGCACTAGCTGCTCTTGCAGAGGTCCTAGGTTTGATCCTTAGAAACCACAGGGTGATGCACAACCCTCTCTAACTCCATTACCGAAGGATCTGATGCCCTCTTCTGGACTTCTCTGGTACTGCAAGCACATAGTTCAGTTACATGCCTGTGGGTAAACATACACATAAAATAAGTAATTCTTTTATTAAAAAAAAAAAAAAAATCCAGGGCTTGATGCATGGTAAATAAATACTCTGTCTACTAAGATGTATCCCAAGTTCTATAATTCTGTGTGAATATAATAGTACACAATGTAGTTTTTCCTGTCTGGGTTTTCCATCTAACATGGTGTTTTTAAAAACATAATTATTTTGATTAATTTATAGAATGCACATGTATTGACATATGTGCACATGTATTGACATATGTGCACATGTATGAGGTATTGTATGTACCAGCATCTTGTTCTCTTTTATTGGTACATGACATATTATTATATGGACATTCCGGTCATTTCCAGTTTGAGACTAGTTAGAATAATGTTGCTGTGTTCACTGAGAGCTGAATTCTGAGGGGCATGCTTTCATTTCTCTCAAGGAAATATCAGTCAGTGAAACTGCTTAGCATTGTTCTCAACTGTGGGATGGTATTTTGTCAAAAACTCTGTGCCAGATGAAGACAGCTATTCCTATTTTATGGGTAAACTAAGGCACAAGGAAAATGTGATGACTTATTCAGACTTTTCTACTAATAAACTTTGACATGCTGAGACTGGGATGTAGCTCTCCAATGCTCACTTCCCTTTTGGTTTATTATGTTTTTCTACTTAAAAACTTCTGTTTCATTCAAGAATATAAGTTAGGGGGCAGGGCAGTTGGAGTGCTTAAGAACACTGCTCTTCCGGAAGACCCAGGTTCAATTCCCCTCACCTACATGGTGGGTCACTTTGTGAACATTGTAACTTCAGTTCCAGGAGACCTAATACTCTAACACATAGAGGCAAAACACCAATGCACGTAAAATAAAAATAAATGAATAGTTTTTAAAACAATACGTTAGTTGCTGCATAGGGTTATTTAAGATAGGGTCTTGGTATGTTTCCCAGCATGGTCAACAATATTCAAGTGATTCTCATGTCTTAGCTTCTTGTCTGGTGGGGTCACATGTTCATGCCACCAAACTTGGATAACCTTACTTGGAATATCTATTTAGACCTGTGTCTATGCATACATGCTCATCTTATAAATGATTAAGATTGTACATAATCTTTTATATCTCAGTTGTCGTATTTAGCTGTAAGGTTCTCCTATTCTGAATATATTTCTATATTATTAGATGTGCAACTACAGTGTGTGTGTATGTGTGTGTGGGTGGGGGCGTTTGTGTGTGTGTGTGTGTGTGTGTGTGTGTGTGTGTGTGTGTGTGTGTGTGTTGCCTGTGGGATCAACTCAGGCCTTCTTGCATGTAAGCCAAATGCTTTGCCATTGAGTTCCATTCCAAACATGCATCCTTTTAAATGGTTGCTGAATTTTTATTTGATCTTTCTTTATGAATCTTCATATTGATGTACATGACACTTAGGCTGCTTTCAACTCTTTGATAATAAGTATTATTTATATCCATATGCATATATACATTTTGTATTTCCAGATATTTTTAATATACAGTTTTACATTTGAGGAAATAATTTGGTCTCAAGATTTGCTAATCTTAAAAACATATCCTGAGTTTCTTAGGTTCTGTAGCGATGCTGGTGAGTGGTTTGGACATGGTGTGTTGATGGGGAAACAGAAGTCATTTAAGTAAGGAGCCATGCCCGTTATGCAAGATAGTCACCTGGAAAGTTGTGAATTTAAACTCAAATGTATTTTTACTTAAATGTTGGGGGGAAAAACTCTTTTCTATTACAAAGGAGCAAGTGTGAGTAACAATTTGGCAGTGAAACATCTGAAGAAATGAATATCTCTTAGCAATGGGACCCTGGAGTTTCAGTTCTCCTTCCAAGACAGAAAACACTTAGCATACACAGACCCAGTTACAAAGAGCTTCAGTACCAGAGTGGAGCCTAGAGTGATGACAAGAGCCAGTTCAGTATCCCAACATTCAGTCACATGCTTGTCTGTTTCTGTGACAATAGACCTGTGAGCAATCAACACGAAGCCGGAATGGCTCACTTTGTCATGTGGCTTCAGGAGCCTCCTCCATGGTCAGTTAGCTTTATCTCTTTGGCTCTGTGGTGAGGCAGAATGTCACAGGGAGTGGAACATAGAGGAAAGATACTACAGTGATCCCCAGGAAACAACAGAGAGTTGGGAAGGGGCCAGCACATAATATCTGTCCAAGAGCATGGCCTCAATTATGCAACTTCCTTCTGCGAGGCCCATCTCCTAAAATCTCTATCACTTCCCAATAGTGCCATAGGCTGACCACCCAGGCCTTTAACACTTAACCTCTGAGAGATATGTCAGATCCAAACCATAACAATCTTTGTGTTCCCTTAAAGAACAAATGTTCTTGATGTCTCTTTTCCTGAGGAAATGATGGTATAGGAATATCATGACTGGAGATCAGTCCGCACTCATGTTTTTCTATCTCTGCATTTTCCATTTCAATGAGGAATTTTCAGGTCTGGAGCTGATGGAAGCTAGATATCCTTCAGTGTAGTCTCTCCATTGTGCAGATGAGGAAGCAGGACGAGAGCATGCTCTTTAAATTTCTTTCTGATCTCCATTTTCCTTTTGCTCTGAAGGTTCAGTTCCCCAATTCTTAGTTGATGTGTTTTTGAAAAGGGTTGTTCCCTAGTTAATGCTTAATTTATAATGATTGACAGGGTTTTCCAGCTATGAAGTGTTTTCTCTGAGGTTTAAATCTCTCAGCTTGAGGAATAATCTCTTTGATGTCTCTCATATAACATGTTATATTTTTCTGTGTTTTTAAACTTTCTTAGTTTAATCCTTCCTGTTTTAATGGAAGAAATAGCCTGGTTCCTTTGTAAATGTTTTTTTTTTTTATTACAAATGACAGAAGAGTTTTAAAGTAGAAGTGTTGGGGCTGGAGAGAAAGATGGCTTAGTGGTTAAGAGCACTTGTTGCTCTTGCAGAGAACCTGGGTGTCTTAGTTAGGGTTTCTATTGCTGTGAAGAGACACTGTGACCATGGCAATTCTTATAAAGGCAAACATTTAATTGTGGTAGCCTGACTACAGTTCAGAGGTTCAGTCCATTATCATCATGGTGGGAAGCAAGGCAGCATGCAGGCAGACATGGTGCTGGAGCAGGAGCTGAGAGTCATTACATCTTGACTCACAAGCACCAGGAAGTGGTCTGAGACACTGGACATATATGACACCTCAAAGCCTGTGTGCACAATGACACACGTCTTCCAACAAGGCCACACCTATTCCAACAAAGCCACACCTCTTAATAGTGCCACTCCTTTTGGGCATCATTTTCTCTCAAAGTACTACACTGGGTTTGGCCCCAGCACCCACACTGTGGCTCACAACCATCTGTAGCTCTAGTTCAAGAAGATCTAATGCCCCCTCTTCTGGCCTCTGAGGGCATTGTACACACAGGAAGCACAGATATATGTGCAGGCAAACCACTTAAACACATAAAATAAAAAGAAATCTTAAGAAAATTAAAAACAGGCTCACTTTATTAACATCAAAGTTTGGAACAAAGCATTAAGATGATTCAGGGAGCTCTTCAGAGATGACCACTAAGATACAGTGTATGGGCAATTGAAAGTCATTGTTTCAGCTGCTAGGAAAACACCTAAGTGTTCAGAGACCTGGGTGTAGCCCCAGAACATCGGAGTCTTTAAAGGCAGAGACCTTGTCCAGACATCTTGCTTGGCAGCTACTGGGAGGGCTTTGCAGAGTAGACATTTTGAAGCAAGCAGTTTTAAAGGAAACTAAGATAAGAGGTTAGCTGGAAAGCTAAGATAAGTTAGCTAGGACATTCCGATTTTGGTTCCTAGAAGAGAATTGTGTAATTTTCCATGATATTCTCGATCAAGTAGACCTGATTCTAATTAAACCTGGAATGGCCTCAGCAAGAATACAAGATGGAGGAACCTCTGCACTGTCTTGTCCCATCACAATAAAAAGCTATGATACTGGCAGAAGAATGAAACATTCAGTGTAACAAGTATTGTATGTTGTGGAGTCCTGCTCCAAGGCTACAGATAAAGTTCTTAGAAGAAACTACAGCATAGCAAAACCTAATTTGGGACTTTTTTTTTTTTTAATCTGAGGAGTATTTCTAGCTCATCAAACTTTTTTATCTGAGGGTCTTTATGAATAAATTTTTATTTATCCGAGGGAAAAGACTTATGAGACCTTTGCAGAAGCATTTAGTTTAGTTTGAAATTGCTCTAAAGTTATGAATAAGCCAATTGTCTATAGCAAGTCTTAGACAGTGGAGAAACTGGTATTTTCTTATGTTCGTCTGAATAAAGAAATAAAACAGGAGAGGGATAGCAGTGGAGCAAAATTATTTTTTATGACTAGAGAAGATATTATCTATCTATCACCTATCATCTGTTTATCCATCTGTCTACCACTTATCATCTATTTATCCATCTATCAATCATCCGTAGTCTATTTATATTCTCTCTCAAATGAGGAAGAAGATAATGTATCAGTTTCTTTTCTTACAGCTATGTCTACACCTGACAAGAAGCAACTCAAGAGAAGAGGGGTTTATTTTGGCTTGTAGTTTGGGGTACAGACCATCACAGTGGTAAAATTCTTTTTAAGCTGTAGTGACCAGAACATGAGTCTGCCTGCTGACAAACGAGTAGGTTATGAAGTAGAGAAAGGGTAACTCAACTGGCACTCAACTGTTTCTCCTTTTGCAGTTCTGGATTCCATCCCACAGGATGGCACAACTCAAATTCAGAGTAGATCTTCTTTCCACAGTTAAGGGCATTGGCACTGCCCTCAAAGACATGCCCAGAGGTATTTCTCCTAGGTGACTCCAAATCCAGTCAAGTTGGCAATAAAGATGACAACCTACAGAGAATTAGGCAAAGATATGAGAAATCAATTCATTGAAGGAGAAACAAACAGTGAATAGTTTTGTGAAGAGATGAGCAAATTGACTTCTGAACAAAGAAATTCAAAGAGATCAGAAACAAGAAAGCATATCACATCCAAACTCATGGCAGATGATACAATAACTGATTATTGTCATCATTTTCACACACAGGTGGTATGATTGAAATTGGTCAGAATTTTCTAGGGGGAAATTTGGTAATAGTTATTGAAATCAGTGTGCACATTGCTTATGATTTAATCATTCCCTCTCTGGATATATACCTCTAACAAACTCTCCCACATTTCTTTGTTGGATACATATGAGGTTGTTCAATGTCAATGAAAAGTTTATGTTCACCAAACTTTTGTGTTAGTAGGGATTTGGAGGAGATGTAGAGATCCATAATTAATAGTATGGATACATATTATAGGTAATATAACCCAAATAGTATAGTATGTAGCAATGAAGAATATGTGTGGCAGTACAGCTAGGTTATGACAACTTAAAAAGAAAACAGAAATATTGCACACTCTTAAAACATAACATGCAAAGCCATACTGTGGAACTTCCAAAGACAATGACATTTACCCAAAACTTTAAAGTTCAAATATGTATGGAGATGCTAGAGAAAACTTGAAGACAATTAACAGACTGTGATGGTGTACACTATATTATCAGCTCAACTCTGCACTTGTGAAAAAATATAGATGTTCAGTCACATGAAGAAAATCTATTCATTCAACAAACACATAATGAGCATTGCTGTAGTAGAACACAGCCACTACCAAATCCAACCACCTGGAAATAATCTTTGACTTTTGACATTTTGTGCCTCTGTGTTCTTTTCTGTCTTTCATTTATGAATTCCTTCTTTAATTTATTTTAACGGAAACAGTTTTCTGAATATTTTATAATTGACTTATATCTTACCTTCAGACAGTGTTTTCAAGATTTTAAGCAAACAAACTTTCCTAATCATTTCTCAGTCTAGAATAATTGCCAATTGTTTTCACTCTTTCCTTAAAGCTGTTTTTGTAAGTGGTGCTTCCTTTGCTTAGTAAGTGTTTATTGGGTGTATGCCTTGCTTTGTAGCCTGATGCACAGTTTTGTGCCAAGGGCTGAGTGATTCTAGTGCAGTTCTGGCACTCAGGAGATCATACTTTATTTAGAAAATATATAATGGAAAAGATAATTATTTTAATGGTTCTTTAATTTATCATATTTAAGTTGTTATTTTTACACTACTACATTTACTGTGTGCTATATTTTTAATCAACATGTAAAGCTATATAATATTTGTGGGATGCTGTATAATTTGTATGTGCAGTTTATGAGTATACACTTATATGCCACAGTGCCCTTATAGAGGACAGATGACAACTCTGTGGAGTCAGTTCTCTCCCTCCACCTTTATGTGGGCTAAAGGATCAAATTCGGGTCACCAGGCTTGCACAGCCAAGGCCCTACCCACAGAGCCATTTCACCATCCCCCCAATATGATATTTTGATATATTTGTGATTATAGTTCAACATAGGCTTTTCATATTTATTTCCTTAACCATTTATCATTTCTCTGTGAGGAAAACATTCAAAATCCTTTCTTCTAGCTTTTCAAATATCCAATACACTATACTTGGAAATAGTTAATCTTTTTTTGTGTGTGAACCAATTAGTTTGATTGTGGTAATTTACAAGAACATGGGTGAAGGATTATTTACAGGATGGACAATTTACCAGTGGCTATTCTACTGAAAAGAACATCTCTTCTTCCCCCAGCAACCATCAACTTGCCTCTAGGTCCTCAGGATGGGGCGGAACTTTGTCAGCCTGCACTAGAAATGGGTGATCTAGATGTGATGTTCTAGTAACAGGGTGTACTGGCTGGTTGTGTACGTCAACTTGACACAAGTTAGAGTCATTAGAGGAAGGAGTCTCAGTTGAGGAAATGACTCCATGAGATCCAGCTGTAAGGCATTTTCTCAATTAGCGATCAATAGGGGAGGGTCCAGCCATGGTGGGTAGTGCGTCCCTGGGCTGCTAGTCCTGGGTTTTATAAGAATGTGGGCTGAGCAAGCCAGTAAGCAGCTCCTGTCCATGGCTGCTGCATCAGCTCCTGCCTCCTGGATTTTGCCCTGTTTGAGTTCCTGTTTTGAATTCCTTCAGTGATGAACAGCAGTGCTAAAGTGCAAGTCAAATAAACCTTTTTCTTCCCAACTTGCCTTTTGGTCATGGTGTTTAATCGCAACAATGGGAACCCAAACTAAGACACAGGGGTAAGGTATTCCCAGGTTGCTACTGGATATCAAGTAGGAACTTAGGATTTAGTGAGGCTTTGGGGAATGACACATTCTAAATGGTAAAGGATATATCAAGCAAATAAAATTGATTCTAGACAAGGAGTTCCCACCCCTACATGTATATTTGAGTGTTGGCCTCATACAAAGGTGACAAAATCACAACATCCAGAGGTGAGCTTGTAGTTTCTTTCCTAATGGTAAGGTACATCATGTCTGAGTACTGGAGCTCCAGACTAACAGGGGAACAAGAGCTGGGATACACAGATGTAGACTGGCTCGTCAGCATCAGAGCTCCCTATTCACAATGGGTCATTTCAAAGAACATTCTTACCTAGTCCCCATTACCGTTTCTGCATGACAGAGATGATGTTAGGGTGTATTATGATGTTGTGAAGAAAGATGGAATGGAGAGCTTTAAGACTTTTTCCTATTACAGATTTTCTTTAATTTTGTACGTGTATGTGTGACTGAGTGTATGTATGTGTAGTTGGCTTTTTCTTTCTCCCTTTTTTCCTTCCTTCCCCCAAGCCTAAATTCCTCTTCCTACTTACTGTCCCTGCTGAAAGTTCTGCCTATACTTCTTCCCTTGCTATTGGCCATTCAGCGTTTTATTAGATGACTCAGGTCCCTTAGGCAGTCAAGGTAAAACAGCAGCACATCTTAATATAATTAAACAAATGCAACATGTCTTTACAGAGTTTAACAATATTCTGGAACACGTATGTGCACAGTGTATGTGCAGGTATTTACAGAGACCAAAGGAAGGTGTTGGATTCCCTGGAACTGGAGTTACTGGCAGTTTTGAGCTGACTTGTGTTTGTGCTGGGAACTGAAGAAGCTGGGTCCTTGGCAAGAGAACAGCAAGAGCAAGAGCTCTTAACTATTCTAGCCTTATAGTTGGTTTTTGTTGTTGTTGTTTTTACTCTTTTACTTTTTGGGGGCCCACCACCCAGCTCCAAAATACACGGAAACTTATTCTTACTTATGAATGCCTGGCCTTACCTTGGCTTGTCTCTAGTCAGCTTTTCATAACTTAAATTATCCCACCTGCCTTTTGCCTCTGGGATTTTACCTTTCTCTATTCTATATGTCATTCTTTACTTTTTACTCTGTTGCTGGCTGTGTGGCTGGTCCCTGGCATCCTCTCTTCCTCACCTTTTCTCACTCTTCACCCTTCGCTCTATTTATTCTCTCTGCCTGCCAGCCCCACCTATTTCTCTCTCCTGCCTTGCTATTGGCCATTCAGCTCTTTATTAGACCAATCAGGTGTTTTGGAACACAGCTTCACAGAGTTAAACAAATGCAGCATAAAGAATGCAGCACACCTTTGCATCATTAAACAAACATTCCACAGCATAAATGAACATAACAGATCTTAAAATAATATTCCACAACACAGCCCTGTTTTGTTTCTCTTGTTTCTCTTGAGGTTTGGTGGAGGCAGGAAAGATGAGGCTGTGCTTGATGCCTTTCCTATATGGGTTTTGGGGCTTTTCACCATGTAGAATCAAGTTTCTGCCAGTGAAACAAGTCATTGTATAGAACTCTTAAAGCAGTGGTTCCCAACCTGGGAATGTCGAATGACCCTTTCGCAGGGGTCACCTAAGACCATTAGCAAACACAGATATTTATATTACTGTTCATAATTGTAGTAAAATTATAGTTATGAAATAGCAATGAAAATAATTTTATGGTTGGGGATCACTACAACATGAGCAACTGTATTAAAGGGTCACAGCATTAGGAAGGTTGACAACCACTATCTTAAAGGCTCTTTCTTGCAAATGATCTGTTTACCTGGAATCATCTGTTGATGCTGAATGTCAGGAGAATGAGAAATGATACTCTATTATCTGCCCAAAAAAGAACTGGAAAATTTGTAACACACACAAATAAATAAATAAATAAATAAATAAATAAATAAATAAATAATAAAAACAAAATACCCCCCAAAACAAACAAACACAAACTCCTACCATTTACTTAACTATCACTAATCTATATAAAATAAATTGATTACAGTTGCCAAAGTCCTCCAGTTTTATATCTGAAGTTTCTCACTACTGTGTGACCTGGAAGAAGCGATTTCACTATAATTGTACCAGCTAGGATCTCACCAAAGAAACTGAATGCCGTACCTTTTCATTCTTAGAACTATTGTCCTACTTTCAATTTCTTGAACCAGTCTATCGTAAGAGTTCAGTTTCTGATATTTCAGCATTTTCTGTAAACCTTCAAATAGAAACTCCAGTTCAGAGAGGAAAATAGATGCAACACTGACTTTTTGAACCTCCCAGAACATGGACCCACCCAGGCTCCATTTCTCTTTTTCAGCTCGTGGCTCCTGCTCTCTGAGGTTGGCATCTAATACCACATGACTCAAATCAGTTTCCTCATATCTTTGCTTCCTTTGTTTATAAATCATAACATTTCTCCAGTTCCTTAGGATTTCACATAACTTACCCATCAGTAATTTCATTCAATTTTCAAATCAGTTCTCTGGTGAAGAGATTATTCATTAGTATCTTACAGATTAAAAAAAAAAAAGTCAGGTTCAGAGTTAAGGTCAAGCCTTGCCAAAATTCCCGAAGTCACTCTTGACTGTTCTACTTTGTCGTATCCTCCACCTAATGGCTCAGGATATGAATCCATTCATCCACTCTTTCAATCCCTCTTTCCATGTATGTATAATGGAGAAGCAATTGCATCCTTTACAAGTTTATTTTGGAGTTTATATGTAAACAAGACACAGCGTTGAACACATAGCCATAGTGTAGTGAATGTGAGTTCCCTTTCCATTTTTCTAGCAGCTAGGTCTGGTGGAAGGTGGAACAGATGGCCTTGGGAGGAAGCGTGTGAGCAGAGGCTTAGCTGTACATATCATGCTTTAGGATAGATGTTTAAATTAAATCCTTTAGTTGCATTTGTTTCCCAAGATTACACACACACACACACACACACACACACACACACACACGCACATACACTTACACAGAAATAGAAGCAGAAAGAGAAAGACACAAAGGTGGGAGACAGAGAAAGACAGAGACAGAAAGACACACATATACACACACACAGACAGAGACAGAGAGACACACACAGAGAAAGAAAAAACTGTAGATGGATCACCCTTTGGCTGAGAGATTTCCCGAGCACTATTAGTGTTGTAGATAGCATCAGGGTCTGTAGAGAGTGAGGGGCTTCAGCCCCACTGGACAAAGTGGGGCACCTACTCTTAAAGGCTTCCGAGGCAGACATTGACCCTCACACCATGCAGAAATAGGCTAGTTAACAAGTGACCTGTGCAATGGGCATATGTGACACGGACTATGTGATAAGAGTCACAAAGACACTGGAGAGTTGAGTGGCGTTGGTGACTGTAATTAGGTTGTTTGAGGCGCCAGCAGCAGAGGTGGTTGGGCATTCTTCTACTCTTTTCACAGAACCAAGAGGAGAGATGATGGCAGGTGAGAATTACGAGTGGCCTATTCCTTCTTCCAGGCAGCACCAAGAGGAGAGATAGACAACAGGGGAAGTGAGCCCTGACGTGCAAGGAAGCAGTGTCTGGAAGGTCGAGGATCTGCAAGGAAGCAGTGTCTGGAAGGTCGAGGATCTGGCTCAAAGGCCTTTCTTGGTCTAAAATTCCAAAGGACAGAGAATCTATCACAAATTGCCTTAGCTCTAAAGGGAATTTATTGGCTCACTGAAGTCCTTATTTCAGGAGCCTAAATTAAATCTTAGACTCACGCCAGCCATGCTTTATTCTTCACCCACTTTCTGCTTGATCAGTTCTCTATCAGCCAGGCTTTACTAACTGGTGGCACAGTGGTTAGTATGTATTCAAGACCCATGTCCTTAGAGATCAAAGATCACGGGGAAAATAGGGAGAATCCCAACTTCTCAGAAGACCCCCAAATTGTCTCACAATTATTAATTCAGTTTGGGTTACTTATTTAGCATTGAGCCAGTCACCATGACCACAATCAAAATCACCTGCACTTGAGCTATGTTTACTGAAAACAAAGAAGGACCCATTCTCCAGAGGCAAGTCTTCGGATGTGGAGAAACATGATGGTAAAGACATGAAGCACATAGGACAGTGGTGGACAGTCAATAATAATGTGCTTTAATTCAAACTGGCCATGAGACTTTAGGATGCAAACTTCTCAAAGCCTGTCCATGGGCATTCCAGACACCAAATTGCTGTTAACATTGTGTTTCTTTAACGTTTCTAGAAACACTTACTATTGAAGGAGTGGACATGCCACGGTATGAGTGTGGAGGTCAGAGGATAACTTGCTGAAGTTGCTTCTCTCCCTCCACCATGTGGGCTCCAAGGATCAAACTCACGTAATCAGGCTTGGCTGCAAGCACCTTTACCTTCTGAGCTATCTTGT
The DNA here is from genome assembly GCF_949786415.1 of Peromyscus eremicus. NCBI lineage: Eukaryota > Metazoa > Chordata > Mammalia > Rodentia > Cricetidae > Peromyscus > Peromyscus eremicus. The sequence continues at coordinate 30,373,073 of NC_081423.1, forward strand.
CTGCTCACATTTGTCTTTCTTAAATAAAGGAATATGTGCAACAAACTTTTATTAAAGTTTATAAAGTATACAAGGGCAGTTTTAGATTTATATAAAAATCACAGAGAGAGCAAAAATGAATCTTTAAATACCCCATATATAGCCCCCTTTATATTGATCTTTTTTAGTGAGCATACAAAATAATGGGTTTCATTATGGCATTTTCATATGTGTGTATTATATTCTCCTTCCAATTGTGTTTCTTGTCACCCTTCCTTCTGTCTTTGGTACCCTATCTCTGCCCAAATAGTCCCCATTTTTCAATGTATATACACATTTAAATGTATACTTCAACATAGGCATTAAATGTATATTTCATATTTGTATGTGAATTTGTATGTGAAACATATATCTAAAAATAGATGCTTGAATATACATTCTACATATGAGAGGAAATGTGTTATTTGCTCTTCTTTTTTCTTTTTTAAAAATGTGGCACAATAGTTGTATAGCCTTGTTTTTAAATTTATTATTTATTTTGTGTATATAGGTATTTTGCTTGCATGTATGTTTGTGGCTTGTGTGTATGTAGTGCCCACAGAGGCCAGCAGAGGGCATCAGATATCCAGGGACTGGAGTTGCAGGTGGTTGTGAGCCACCTGATGTGACTGCTGGGAATCAAACCCATGTCTTCTGGAAGAGCAGATAGTGCTCTTAACCATTGAGACATCTCTCCAGCCCGACTTTCTTTTTTTTCCTTCCTTCTTTCCTTCCTTACTCTCTTTTTCGTTCCTTTGTTCCTTCCTTCCTTCCTTCCTTCCTTCCTTCCTCTCTCTCTCTGTCTCTCTGTCTCTGTCTCTCTCTCTCTTTTCATTTCTTTGCCATTACCCTCACTTGACTTCTTTAGATATCTTCCTTTCCCTACAGACCCCATTCAACTTTCATATAAACACTTATACACATGGATTCTGTGTATTAGAGGAAACAGGCACTTTATGATACTGCTGCTTCCTCCATGCTTAATATGACTATTGCTATCATGGTTGTTGTGATGAACTACAAAAGACCTTGGTCTTGCAGTTATTTCAAATAAAAAAAACAGCACAGTGATAGCCAGGTCTGATGTAATGGCCATGGGGCTGTTATCTTTCTTTCATCATGAGGGTGAGCAGGGAATATCACCAGACCCTCACCTGGGATTCCACCTTTTCCTGCCTCTAGCCTATGTGTGCTCTTGGGGGCTATGAGGGGAGGACTCAAGTGGTATAGCATTAGAGTCTTCACCCATGCTGGGGAAGGTGTTTAGGTGATGCAACAGCTCATAAGTCAGACTTATTCTCTAGTAAATAATCCCTTATCCTTGCTGGTATAGACAACCCCAATAAATTCATTGGTTAACCAAGTGGACTTGGATAGAATGATTTCTTTGAGGTGTCACTGTGCTTTTTCTGGGGTGAATAGAAATTTATTCATGGATCTCCACCAAAAGTCACAGCACCAAGCCATATCTGTCAGTCTGGTTGGTCTTATTTCACTTTATATGACAATCTCTAGTTCTATTCATTTTGTATTTCACTCTTCTTTATGGCTGAATAAAACTCTGATGTGTGTGACTACCACATTTCCTTTATCCAGTCACCTGTTGATGGACATCTAGGCTGGTTGCTTATTGTTTTAGGTGCTTTTCTATTGCTGTGACAAAGCACCATGGCCAGGACGATTTAGAAAGTGTTCAATTGCACTCATGGTTTCAGAGGGTTAAAGTTTATGATGGTAGAAGAACAAAGGCATGGTGGCAGGAACAGCTGAGAGCTCACATCCTCATCTGCAAGCAGGTGGCAGAGAAAACATACTGGGAATGGCCAGAGTCTTTGGAATCTCAAAACCTGCCCCATGTGACACAGCTCCTCCAACAAGGCCACACCTCCTAATCCTTCCCAAACAGTTCCACTAATTGAGGACCAAGTGTTCAAATACATGAGTGTAGGGGCTCATTCTGATTCAGACCACCACAGCCATCTTGACTGTTGTGAATAGTGTTGTAATAAACACGGATGTGCAAGTCTCTCTGTGGTATGCTGACTTGCATTTCTTTGGGTTTATACTCAGGGGCAGTTTATTATTAACATTATACATTAGGTTCTTATATTTATTATAATTAATAAATCAGTAATGAAACATCACAATGGATAAAAGTCCAAACTTTATTTAGACTTCTTTCACTAGACTTTTGTTTTCACTTAGTGAGTTTTTTCTTATTTTAGTAATAATTTTTAGTTTTATTTTTTTATGTATGAGTGTTTGTTTGCATGTATGTACATGCATCACACACATGCCTGGTATCCAAAGAAGCCAGAAGAGGGTGTTAGGTTCCCTGGAATTAGATTTACAGACAGTTATGAGCTTCCATGTGGGTGCTGGATCCTCTGCAAGAGCAGCAAGTGCTCTTAACCACAGAGCCATCTCCAACCTAAGGGACTTTTTCTGTTCTAGGACTCCACCCCTGTGTTTTGTCTTAGTTCTGGTCTGATTGGTGAGGGTTGGCCTGATTTTTCCTCTGCCTTGTTTAGGTAGAGTTGAGTATGCCATTGTGTTTATAGAATCCCAAAGAACTACAAAACCATCCCATCCAGGCCCTCTCATCCGATTTCCAACTTATGCTTTGTGCTCTTCCCTGTTGGTAGTGATGGGCTGTGGGTCTGCTTGAAGGCAGGCCTGTTTTGGAACCAACCTGGTGGGCTTCCTCTACTAGAGCTCTTCCTTTCTGTTCTAATAAACTCTGACAATGTAGATAGCATATCTCTTTCAGTGACTGATAGCACCCTACTTTTCATTTTCCATTGTGAAGGCAAGGGGTTGAGAGCTTCATGGTGAGTACCCAGGATAGGAGTGGAGTCAAATCCCAGTTTAACTTTGCTTTGGCTTCTGTAGTTGACACACACTCATACACATGACCAGGCACACACAGATGCTCACACATGCACAGGACAAAGGACAGAGAAGCATATTGGCACCCATGCTGTCCCTCCCCACATTTACACACTGGCCACCATAAGAAAAGTGCTCAGCACATTTGATCACACATCCCAGATCGAGGGAGGTCATTCAGGATGAGGGAACGGGAAGATTGTGAGGCAGAACAGGAAGTGAAAGTCCAATGTCCCACCCTGTCAGCAGTAATTATGATATAAGGCATGGGTTTTGACAGACACACAGACGCCTATCAAAATGTCCAAGGAGCTTCTCCTTCTCTGGCTGGTGACAGAGCTCTGGTGGCTTTATCTGAGTAAGTATTCTGGAGGCTTCCATTCTGGGGCCCAGGGAGGGTAGACTGTAAGGTGGGGGTCCTACTAACACCTGCCTCCTTCTGGACTTACACTTTTATAGGATATCATCCTTGCCTTGTTACGCAGGGATTTTTTCCCTAGGGACTAATTTGGCGTTCCAGGGGTGAGTTTATCTGTGCTTAGGTTAGAAGTAACAGTTTAAGCAATGGCATAGAAGAAACAAGGTGTCAAATGAAGGGCGTGAGAAATTTCATGCCCAGGCATTACAAAGCAAGAGGCAGGGGCTTTGTTCTACCAAGAGCTTTTTTTTTTTTTTTTTTTTTAATATGCTTATCGTTCCCTTTGTTTTCAGGAGATTTTATTTGCTTTTTATTTTATTTTGTTTTGCTAGCAGTGGGGCTTCATAATGAGTTCTCTCTCCTTTTCTTCTTCTTCTCTCTGCGCCCCCCTCTGATATTTTGAGACGAGGTCTCTATATTATGTAACTCTGCCTGTTCTGGAACTCACAGAGATCCTCCTGTTTCTGTCCCCAAAGTGTTGGGATTAAAGGCATGCCTCACCATGCCCTGCCATTGCCTCTGTTTCTTTGAGACAGGATCTCATTGTGTAGTCTAGGCTGCTTGGAAGTCAACAATCCTCCTGCTTCAGCTTCCTGAGTGTTAGGATTACAGGTGCCTGTCGCTCTGCCCAGCTACATGGAGGTTTCTCTTCGTCACACTGTTTTCAGATTTCGACTGACACAGATGAACAGTCAGTTTGGATGGAGACCCTGAGGTGTTCAGCAACCACTCTGCTTTGGGCTCCAGCCCTCCCAGTCACTAATGCTGACATTGTGAATATGGCTTGCATCACTCTGCCTCCCCCTCTTCCTCTCATTCTTGAATAGAGGAGGTCAAGCCAGGTCTCTGGTAAACAAAGCTTTTCCTATTCACCTGCAGCTTCCAGTCTGCTTCAGGGGTTTCTGCTGAGTTCTTATCATGGAGGTTCCTGTGTTAGAGAACTTGTCACCACACTAAGTGCTCGCTCTACTGCCTCTATCCTCAGATCTTCTGTACCACCCAGAAGGTGGATGGGGACTGCTACATCTCCTGTAACTTGGCACATGATGTCATGAGTACATAGACATTCCAGAAGCAATTCATGGAGTGAAGGCAGTCTCTGTTTTCACATCTTCTGTTTGAATTTTACCCAAGCACTTATTTATTACTTACTTACTTATTTACTTATATTTATTTGAGACAGTGTCTAACAGTGTAACCCAGATTGGACTTCAACTTGGAACTCTCCTGCCTCAGCCTCCTGAGTGCTGGGATAACAAATACCTTGTCTAAGAAGGTTTTTTGTTATATAGTAAAACTATGGAAAAAAATTGCTGGAGTTTATATCCTCATGTCCCATCTGTGGCAGGATAGCGTGATGGGCTGCTCCAGCCTCCCTTCAAGGAGACAGTGTCTGGTGAACTGATCTCTCCGTTTGCTTATTTAACTGTTGGATTTTGATACAGAGTCTTGCTAGGTAGTAGGGGCTCCCTTAAGCTTGCAGGCCTCCTGCTTCTGCCTACTGTGTATAGGGATTACAGGTGTGTATCACTCTGCCTGGCTGATTTATTTCTTTTTAATGTGTCTTTATTTAAATGGTCAACTGAGAAGATGGTGACCATTCAGAGTTTCCAAAGATCAAAAGTAGATGTCTCAAAAGAGGTGGTCCATGACATCTTCAATCCAGCAAAACTGAGGTTTGGATTGGGGAAAGGCCTAAAGGTCACCAGCTAGAGAGGAAAAGGGCTGGCAGTGGCAGAGAAGCTGTGTTCACATGCACCTGCAATCTGGGAGCATTGCACATGAGTAACTGATATGGTTGCTGTGATTTCGTTTCTCCCTGACACTTTCATAGCTGAAGGAAACGTTTCTCATTCTGTTTCTGCATCTAATGTGTATGGTTCCTCATTCTCAAACTTTTAGGAATTCTATGAGGTTAATTGCATGATGTTTCTTGGCATATAGACGTTGGAACTCCTTTTGTGGCAAGTACTGCTCTCTGTGACTTGCGATAATGAAGAGTGTGGCTTTCCTTCAAGAACCCCAAAACACACACTGATAGAAAGTGACGTTCACAATGTCACTCCAGTGGGGATTTTTCTGCCACACCAAGTTTCTTGCTTCCTTTTTTGAATAGTAATTTTTTTATTAGGTGAGTAATATGGAAACTTTGGGATGAAAAGAGAATAACATTATAAAGGTTAAATCCCTTTTGACCGCCCATGCCAAGTTCCAGTCCTTTCCTTTCATCATGGAGGCATTGGTGCCATGAGCTTGCTGTCTACCTCGGCAGATACTTTCTAGGCATCTGCTTTCATACATCAGTGTTTATAAGAAGACCCAATGGTTTTGTTTATTTACTTCACAAAAGAGACACAATCAGAGTAATAATGCATATTTCAAGTTTTCTAAATCATTTTTAATGTCTCATAGTTCAGAACATTATATTGTGCCCCACAAATATATATATGATGATTAGTTGTCCATTTAAAGAAAAATAAGTGGAGTCTAGAGAGATGATCTAGTGGTTCAGAGCACTTGCTTCCTTCCAGGGGACCTGGGTTTGATTCCCAGCACTCACATGACAACTTATAGCCAATCAAAACTCCAGTTCCAGGGAATCTGGTACCGTCTTCTGACTACCGTAGGCACTAGGCACACATGCAGTATGCTTACATGCATACAGGCAAAATACTTACCTACATTAAATAAAAGCACATAAATGTTCTTTGAAAAGAGTAAATGAGTGAGTCAGGAGCTGTGACTGTATGCATAAGACCCGCACAAGATCAAGCCAGCAAAGGCCTAGCATGACTGTTAAGCTGGTCATCAAGTCCCACCCCTAGTAGAGAAGCTGTTGGCAATTGATGACTGCTAGGAGAGGGACAGTCTGGTTGTTTTTTTTTTTTTTTTTTTTTTTTTTTTTTCAGGGCTGTGGGCCCTGACAGGCTACCCATGCTCTAGCAGTTGACGCCCCATGCATGCTCACTGGCAGCACCAAGTGGACTCTCTTAGGTTTTTACGCAAGGGAGCACATGAAGTTGGAAGGGTGTCGGGGCAATTGGGGAGAAATTGGAGGAGAAAGAATAGACAATAGATTTCATCAAAAATATATTATACACATGAGTGAAATTATTAAACAATGTTAAAAAGGAATAAATAAGTTAGGGCCTGCAAGGTGGCTCAGCAGGTAAAGGTGTGTGCTCTAGAGCTGTGGTTCTCAACCTTCCTAAAGCTGTGACCCTTTAACACAGTACCTCACGTTGTGGTGACTCCCAACCATAAAATTATTTTGTTGCTACTTCAAAATTATATTTTTGCTACTTTTATGAATCATAATGTAAATATATGATATGCAGGATATATGATATAGGACCCCCAAAGGGGTTGTGACCCACAGGTTGAGAAGCACTGCTCTAAAGCCTAAAGACCTCTGTTCTATCCCCAGAACTAATGTGGAAGTAGGGAGTAAGGAACCAATTCACAAACACCCTCTGAGCATCACACACTCCTTGTGGCATGTATACAACTTTCTACACACACACACACACACACACACACACACACACACACACACACACATTACATTTTAAACAGTAAAGAAGTGCATATCCATGAACTCTCTAACTTTGTATTACCTAGCAGCCAACAGATGATCCCGAGTAAGCAAGTTCCACCTCCATTTCTGAACATGGTGTAGGAAAATGGAGTCTACCTAAGAAGCTTTCTTTCCTGTCAGGATTCTGTCTGGGTTGGTTAACCCATTTGGGACACTCAATCAGCAGCATGCAATATCTGCTTAGTGAGATGATGGGAGCAGGCACAGGTTTGGGTGGCTTTTGGTGAAATATGTGGGCGAGACTAATGGAATGGTGAGCAGAGTGTTTAAATTGGCTTCAAAAGGTCTTGCTGTGGAGATAAGTTTAGAGATTTCGTACCACCTGTCACTAATTTTGGGACGGAAGCTTGTGGACTTAGGTGCCCAGGAGAACAGGCAAGCACATCAACATTTGTGCTCAAGGAACAAAGGACTCTCTTGTCTCCCTGGAAGCCTCTATTTGTACACAAATGGTATTCAAGCGTATTCAAGAGATTTTCATCTGCGTAACAGCTTTCTCACTTTTCCCTTAGCACCAGCTGCCTCAGAGGATACAGTAATAGGGTTTTTGGGCCAGTCGGTGACTTTGCCTTGTCAGCACTCATCCTGGTCCAGGAGCCGCAACAGCATGTGCTGGGGCAAAGGTGCATGTCCCAATTCCAAGTGCAACCAGGAGCTTCTCCACACAGATGGAACAAAAGTCATCTCCAGGAAGTCGTTCAGATACGCACTTAGTGGGAGTATCTGGCGGGGCGATGTGTCCTTGACCATCTCAAACACCAATCAAGAGGACAGTGGGGTGTACTGCTGTCGTATAGAGGTGCCTGGCTGGTTCAATGATGTCAAGAAGACTGTGCGCCTGGAGCTGAGGAGAGGTGAGGAAAGAATGGAGCTCAGCTCTGAGAAAGAGCTCCATGGTTTGTGGCAACAGATTCATTCAGTGGGTGCTGATGAAAAAGCAGTTTACCTGAGCAGAGGGTGAGCAGGCTGGATTTCAAGGGGTGAGCCACAGAGTGTGGGCAGGGAAACCCACATGTTAGTCACAGCCAGGACAGCCATGGAAGTGAATGAGGGGATCCAGCTGGTAAATGAAAGAGGCTGATGATGGGAGGTGCTATCTATCTGGATGGAGGCTTGTCCTCACCTTACAGAAATTTGCCCCCCCCTTTTTTTTACCTCCCAATCTTTATGTGAATCACATTTTTTTTATATTGACTGATTTCCACATAATAAGAAAAAATTATTATGTGAACTGAATAATATCCATGGGTCAATTTTAGCCAACAAGCAAATGATTTCTGATTCCTGGCAGAGGGAGAAGGGCATTGGGTACCACCCCTGGCTGGTCTCACGCTCTTTCTTTCCATTCCTATCGATGCTTTGGGTAAACTTTGGGATGTGAAGGTACTCTTAAAGATTGGGCTGTGTAGAACAGGCCACATGGAGCTTATGGCTGAAGTACATGAACAATAAACACCTTTAGGACATGGATGGCTATGTTCTTAGTCTGCTCAGATGGCTCTCACATTCCGAATTTAGAACTGGATGATTTTAGTTAGTGAGCTCCCGTGCATATTTGCATATTTATTTTACTCTTACAGCAAATTTATGATATCAAAGAAGAGGAAAGAGAAGTTTATTGACATTAACTTAGTCCAACAGGAGTCATCTCTTTATTTATGTGGTATCTTAACTAGTTACTAGTTTATAAAACATTGTTGATCTCAGTACTCTGCAGGATCAATTCCAAGCTAAGTAGAACAAATGGTATCCTTTTGCTTCATTAAAGCCTATAGGAATTTGCTATATCCTGGAGAGGGTGAGAGTCATACAGAAAACTGTGAATAATGAACCCCAAATCTATGTTAATGAAGTGAGTCTCACTCGAAGTTGCATACCTAGGGATCACTTTGTATATTTTAAGATAGATAGAGTCTCACTATGTAGCCTAGGCTGACCTTGAACTGGAGATTCTCCTGCCTTAGGCTTCCAAGAGTTAGGACTAGTGGTGTGCTCTGTGACTCCTGACTGTGGGCTCACTCTTATGCATGGACTCATTTGTATAATACCAGACACTGTGACAGGTGTCAGATTCATGGCACAGAACAGAATAAATGCTTTGTCTCCTTGTGTGTGATAGTATGGTGGGAGAAGCAGACATTAATCAGTGGTAAACAAACAAATGCGTAGTTATAAAAATACAATAGATGCCATGATGATCAAGTATTAGGGCGTACGACAGGGAAGACTTATTACTGCAGAGAGGAGAGCTTTTAGCTGAGATGTGAGAGCTCAGTAAGGGCTAGTCTACTGAAGAGGACCAACAGTTGGAGTAAGGATGAGGTAAAGCAGATGCAGACATTGCTGCAGCTGGAAGGTCATAGGTGCAGGGAAAGAAATACAGAAAGGAGAGTTGGCTGAGGAAAGCGAGAAGGTTCTCTTCCAGCAACAGGTGATTGGAATGACAGAAGCGGGGGTGGCCCCTTGCAGGGCAACAAGGAGGCCTAACCGGGTTTTGTTTTATTTCTTAATCTGATAGACAAAGAGAACTGCTGAGGAGTTTTCAGCAGGGCATGGGCATGCATAGATATTTTTAATAAGATTTCTGTAGCCAGAGCGTGACAAATAGGCCAGAAAGGATAGAAATGTGGCAAGAAACTCAGCTGTAGTGAGTGGTTCAGGCCAGTGGACCAACAGAGGCCAAGAGAAGTGGAAAGATCTTGGGTTGTGTTTGTGGTGTTTCCGATTCCCCATCTCTACTTGATGTTGGATGCACCTTTTGTTGCTTACAGCCACAACAACCCCCAAACCAACAACCACCACAAGACCAACAACCACCACTCGACCAACCACCACTCCTTACTTGACCACCACAGAAGAGCTTCCAACAACAGTCATGACCACACCTGACCTCACAACTGTAACATCACCCCAGCCACTGGCCACCATTGTCTTCACTACAGCAGTAACCACATGCCCCTCAACAACACCCAGCTCCTTCTCACAGGAAACTACAAGTTTTTCGACCACTGAGATCGTCACCAAGGGGTCTGCCATCACTGCAGGTGAGAATTGTCCATTCTTTCCCCTCTGCTGCTCAGAGAATGTTGTGGTTTCCCTTGGAATGGATTCTTCTACAGTGGCTAACCCAGTGACCTGCACGTGCGCTCATATGTGTGTGTTTCTTTTCCTTTATATTTGTGCAAAGTCAGCATTTTAGGCTCTCTACTTGACCTCTGTGGAGTCTTGCAGAATCTGTGTGTTGAAGGTTATCCAGGGTCAAACTCTTTCAGGAACAAAAATCTCTAAGTGTTTGAGATTGGTTGAAGTAAGATGGCTAATTAGTGGCCTTAAGATTTATACGAGGAGGGGGTTCATAATGCCCACCCTTTCCCAGCTCATGGTTTTAGGGGAGATATATTTTCTTCAGTAGACTACCCATGCTGCTGTAAATGACTTATCACCTATGCACCTATGTTCCTTTAAACAATTCTAATTGACTCCTTGGAACACGCATGTATGCACACACACACACACACACACACACACACACACACACACACACAGAGAGAGAGAGAGAGAGAGAGAGAGAGAGAGAGAGAGAGAGAGAGAGAGAGAGATTGAGAAGAGGAAGAGGATCAGCAAGACTGGGAAAGAGACAAGAGAAGGTAATGGGATGAGTATAATCAAAATACATTATATGCAGGTATCAAAATGTAATAAATCCATTATGTATAATTAATATATGCTAATAAAAACTTTTTAAAAGAATGTAAGATATATTCCTTAACAGTAATCAGTTATATATTTGTGTCTTAACTTCTATTTTGGTCTGAATTTTTCTTGACCCTGAATCTCATAACTCTGGGTGACCTACTCCAAGGCTTGGGGACTTGTTAAGGCTCCCACTATGCTTCTGATTATGGGGTAAAAAATATCAGAAAGTCATTGTGAAGTAGCTTGATTGCTTTTCCAGGCAATCCAGCTGCCTCCCAGACGCCTGGATAATTCAAACAGGTTTTCAATGTTGAGTTGGTTAATTCTGTTATATTCTGAGTAGTCACTAAAATCCGTGAGCTCCTAATTAATCAAATTTTGTGAGTATTTTTGTTCCTTTGTGTTTTTTTTCATGGATGATCTTTTTTTTCTATTTTTCAATTTTTTATTTTATAATATAATTTAATTTTACATATCAGCCACGGATTCCTCTGTCCTCCCTTCTCCTGCGCTGCCCCCCGCCCCCCGCCCTTCACCCCTTTGTGTTTTAAAACAATCATCTCATGTGTGTGTGTGTGTGTGTGTGTGTGTGCGCGTGCGTGCGTATGAGTGTGGAGGTCAGAGGTTGAGGCATTCCTCAATCACTACTCAACTTGTTTTTTGACAGAGGATTTCTCATTGAACCTGGCTCAATGTTTCAGCTGGAATATCTAGGAAGCATGTTCCAGGGGTCTGCCTGTCTCTGCTTCCCCTGCTGGGGTTACAGGCACGTATCATTATGACCAGCTTTTTACATGAGTGGCAGGGATCTAAACTCAGTCCTCATGCTTGAATGGCCAGCACTGCATATTGTCTCAGCCATCTCTCCAACTTTAAAATAATCATCTTAAAACAAAGGTTATAATCTGTTTTTTTTAATTCTAAAAATCACCTTTAATTATTGAGAAAAACTGGAAATGTATCGATAATAACAAAGACGATAATAAAAAGAGTCCTGAATCCCACCATCCACCACACTGTTGATAGTTATCATTATTTTTTTAGCAGCTTAAAAATCTTTTTCTCCCCCAGAATCAGAAACGCTTTCTTCATCCAAGCACTCTCAAAGAAGCATGGAGACCACGTCTGCAGACAGAGCCTTACTCATACCCACAGGTATGAAGACCAAACTCTGAATAAAAGTGATCCAGAGATGACCCCAATCCTTTGTGCCAGGATGTCCACCTGAGGCACGTGGACATCATGGCAGTGTGTGTGGTTGGTTCCTTCCTGTAGCTTGGAAGGAGGAGGGGAAGGGAGGAGGGAGGAGGGAGAGCACTCGCTTTAATTCATGGAGTTTTGGGGCTCGCACATGACATCTCCGTCATGTTTACTATTACACTTCTGGCTAGAAACTTAGGAGGACTTTGTTCTCTCTTTGTTTTCCCAAGGGTCCCAAGCTTGGGTTCTTTCACAGCGGATGACACAGAAAACGGGTGAGTTTGAGAGTTCTCAGCATCGAGGTCAGGGAGGGCTCTCTGCTCTCTGAGTGGTTTGCCTCTGGCCCTGGGAACAGTCTGTCATCTGTCTGTGGCTCTTGGAATCAGCTATTTTGGTTCCACTGCGGTTGTCTCCCACATCCTCCAGCTAGTCCGGAGGAAAGTGAAACATTCTTGCCTTCTGCTTTCTGAGGCCCCTCTCTTGAGGCCTTTCCTTTTCCTCAACAACTTCTAACTCAAAGCCAGGGATAGTAGCAAACAAATCGCCTTTCCATCTGTCAGCCCATTATTTATTGATTTTAAACCACACAGACATTATGCTAGTGTGCTTTTGTGAGGGGGACATAGAACAATGGGAAACAAAATTCTCTTGTACATTTTATACTCAATCCCAGCCCCTTCTCCTGACACAATCTGACTAGTTAGAACACTCTAGATAATTTTGTACTATTGCCTTATTTATATGTGTATTTTTCCCATTGAGGGTACCCTTGTAAAATTTATCTCCAGTATTGATGTTGTAAACTTTAGGGTCTTTGAGATATGCAAGCTTCTTGTATTGTACCTGGTACAAAACCCATTAGTTGGGCTCTCTTCATTGCTTTGGTTACTTCTTTCTGTGTCCCACAAAGCACTGTTATGTGACCATCCAGCAAACATAGAACTAACCTAGACAAAAACTGTACCTTCTTATAGTCTACACATTTAGTTTACATTTTTATTTATTTCCTATTACGATGTGTGAATAGTGACATTTGTGCCATGACATGCACATGAAGGCCAGAGGACAAAGCTGTGGAGTTATGTCTCTTCTTCCACCTCTATCTGAGTTCTGGGGACTTGAACTCATCAAGTTAGTGCTGCAAAAGCTTTTACCCACTAAACCATCTCACTGGCCCACACGGTACACTTAAAAGCTTTATACTGATTGACGTGTATGTGTATGTGTCTGTGTGAGTGAATGCCACACATGTGTGGGTGCTCATAGAGGCATTGGATCCCTTGAAGCTGCAGTTTCAGGCAGTTGTAAGCCACCTATGTGGGTGTTTGGAACTGAGTCCTCTGGAAAACCAGCAAATGCTCTCAACTGCTGAGCCATCTGTCCAGCCCTACAAGATGTGTTTGTTTGTTTGTTTGTTTGTTTTTTTAAGACATGGCTTCTCTGTGTGGCCCTGGCTGTCCTAGAACTCACTTTGTAGACCAGGCTGGCCTTGAACTCTCAGAGATCCACCTGCCTCTGATGCCCAAGTACTGGGATTAAAGGTGTGTGCCACCGTGCTTGGCTGTACTAGATACCTTTTTTAAAAGGCTCGTTATAAGGATTTTTCCATTGGAGTGGGCAGGTGGTTCCTGCTGTTTGCCTGTTTGTATTCGTTTCTGTCATGAACACCTTCTCTTCCACAGTGCCTCGCCAGTGCTGTGACCTCTAAAGCAGAATGCCACCTTTCAACTTCTTCCTGCTCTGCACCCTATAAACATGGCTGCCATCATTCCTTGCTATTTCTCACCTACTCTTCTTCCTTGAGCATGTCATTTCTTAAAAAAAAAAAAAAAATCCATTAACGCCACATGAAGCCTTTGCATTTAGTTTTATTCATTGCATTTGTACATCAGACCACTTCCTTTCTCATTCTGTGTAGAGGCCTGCCTTGTCACGTTAGCTGCTGTGAGCTATTTTATCACCTGTTGATTGGCATTTCAGTTGCCCCAGTGTTTTAGCCTTAGAGACAGCATAACTGTGCACTTCCTTCAGCCTGGGTACTTCCTTAAGTATTTATGCAAGTGTTTCTTGGGGCAAGCTGGCAATGAAGTAGAGATATTATGTTGAAAAATGTGCACTATTAAATTTAATAGCTATTAGAAAATTGTCCTTGGAAAAGGCTGAGCCAGTTTGTTTCTCCTCCCACAGATTATCTGCTTCTCCATATCCTCCCTCCACTTGATGCAACCATTTGTTCACTTTGTTCTTTCGGTCCCCCAAGAACGTGTCATCTTGATCCTCTCTTGTTCTCGTCAACAGAGCCGGAGCATCTTTCTTTGTGTTCGTTAGAGAAAACATCTATCCTTCAACTGTGTGGAGGAGGCAATGCAGCATCGCTCTTGGAGGCTTTGAAAATAGGATTGCAGGGGACAGACAGGCCTGAGTAGAGGGGAGACGATGGGTCTTAATGTAGGACTATGAATCAAGAAGAAATGGGAGGGGGATCTGATGTTGAGAAGCTCTGACTTGAGCCCACTCACGGAGGGGGTGGATAGAAATCTGGACTAGGAGTTGACAACTTAGGGGAGACTGACTGTCAAGATTCATCGCTCTTTGTTCATGAGTTGGGTTAAAGGTGGGTACCGTTTTCCAGTAAAAAAGCACGCAGGAAAGAGAAATGTGATGGAGGACAGGCAGAGTGCTTGCAAAACTATTACCTTTCATTCCACCCAAATCTTAAACTCATTTCTATTGAATTACAAGAGATCAAGATGTCATCTGATGTGTTCCCTACTATACTGTCCCTGATAATTGTCATTTCACTTCTCTGTGGCCAAATCTCAGCAGACAGAATTCTTGCTGCCCTGTCGGTGGGCTACACTGCAAAAGAGGACCATGTTGTAGGAGGGACTGTCTCCATGTCACCTGTCATTATGGAAGAAACTGGGGTTCACTTAGCATCTATTAAGTGGACCACTTCATTAAGGATCTCTTTGGCAGATATTCAGAGTCCTACTTCATCTAAATGTCCTGAGGCCACACATCTCTCAGATGCTCTGTCCTGGCAGTCCACTTGTAATGGCCACCTCTTAGTTGTTGCTTGTGTTACAGTTATCAAGTGTTGGGGGGCACCACACAAGCTCATGTGTCAGGGAGCTGGATCTCCAGCTATTGATGCTATTTTATTTATGTGCGTCTATGTGTGTGTGTGTGTGTGTGTGTGTGTGTGTGTGTGTGTGTGTGTGTGTGTCCGTCCATGTCACATGTGTGTGGGTTCCCACAGAGGCCAGAAGAGGGCATCAGATCCCCTGGAGCTGGAGGTCTGAGCAGTTGTAAGCCACCTCACTTGGGTTCTGGGAACTGGACTCAGGTCCTTTGGGAGATCAGGAAGAACTTTTAACAGAAAGGCTGTCTCTCAGCTTCTAGGTCTTTGGGGTTCCCTGCCTGTCACCCCTTTGACTCTCTGCTTGCTATCTGCAAGAGATGAATAACTTCATCTGCCGCATTAGACTCTCCAAAAACTTCTGCATTGCTTCAAATGGTTAGTAATTATGATTATAATTCAATTGTAAATACAACCAAATAACAAGAAAAACTCTGAAGAAGGTTGTACATGAGTTTCCTCTCTTCCCAGATGTAGACATTGCAGGATTCTCCAGTCCTTTGTACTTCATAGCAGAAATGTGTGACATGGTCCCTAGTTATCCGTTCTGTTCATGGATTCCTCGATCCCTTTTTGTAGAGCTCCTCACGGCTTTCTGCATAGTGTCCAGTAGGGGTGAAAAGAGGTCTATGGGAGCCTAATGTCACATGGTTATATCACCATTTTGTGGTGATTCATTTTCATTTTTAACAATCTCAGGTGAATTACTTTGTCCTTTTCTATATCACAGTTTCTTCAGACTATAAGATGTAGATGACAGTGGCGCTTGTGTCAGGGCTGTTAAGAACGGAAATGCAGGAGGAAAGGCTAGTGTGTAATTACTGACTGGTAAATGATAGTCATCATGAAAGCTCCCTTTTTCCTGGATTCTTTACTCCGCTGCTACAGCCCTCCCTTTCAGGCTGGTGCGGAGGATACGTAATAAGAGGCCATTTACACCGGCTCTAACTCGATATTCTTACTAAGAACAGGGATACTTTTTAGTTTTATGGCATTTTTAAAACTGCTAATCACGCTAGGGGAGCAGCCGATGAGCGACAAAATGACAAACTCTGGGAGGTTTCAGAAGCTTTTAGAAATCTTACAGTCGTAATTCTCGACCATCAGGGAGGGTGAGGTTTGGAAAGCTTTCATTGCCTCTTTTCTAGACAGCTTTGTCGACTTTGCCATCACTGGTTTTACCGCTGGTGGTGCGGTGGGGTGGGGTGGGGTGTCTTCAGTCCCCTCTTGCCTCTTGGTTGCTTTGTCCTTTTTATATGTCCTTTTTCTCGGTCTGTGGAGGTTCCGCTTTACATCTAAGGAGTGGAAATCAATTCATGGCTTAAAAAAAAAAATAAGACCTGCAGTTCAGTCTTTTCTTCAAGGACCTCTAGATTTCTGCAAATTTATTTTGTAAGGCAATTCTATGTACATATGTCTTCTAGTTCAGAGTTCTCTACTTTCAAAGTGTTTGGTCTTCAGGGGAAGAAGCCTTACCCAGGATGGCACATTCTCGCCTCCATGCTCTTGCTATGTGAAACGTACTAGGACTTGCCCAAGATCAGACAGCTACATTAACAGAGAGCTGGGACTAACAGCCACATTTCAGGGATCTTCATTTTTAACCCTAGCTCTAAAAACATAAGATTGGGAAGTAGCATAGAGGAGTACTACTTGTAGAATAGTGGGAAACTGAT
Source organism: Peromyscus eremicus (assembly GCF_949786415.1). Taxonomy (NCBI): domain Eukaryota; kingdom Metazoa; phylum Chordata; class Mammalia; order Rodentia; family Cricetidae; genus Peromyscus; species Peromyscus eremicus. The sequence goes on from NC_081423.1 coordinate 30,389,710, forward strand.
CTCATTGATTTTGAAAAAAATACTTTTTAGTGTGTGTGTGTGTGTGTGTGTGTGTGTGTGTGCGCGCATCAGAATGTGAGCATACAAGTACGTGTGTTCCTGTGTGTGGGGGGGTACCTGTGCATGAGAAAGCCAGATGACAACCACAGTTCAGATGTCATCTTCAACTCCACCATCCTCCTCTTTTTGAGACAGAGTCTTTCATTGGCCTGGAGATCATCAAGTGGACTAGACTGTTGGCTAATGAGCTTCAGGGATCCTCCTGTCTCTGCCTCCCAGTGCTGAGAGTATAAGTGCATACCATCATACATGCCATCATCATACATGCCTTTTTACACAGGTGCTGGAGATGGAAGGTCCTTGCACTTGGAAGACAGGTGCTTTCCAGATTGATCCCTTCCCCCACCTCTTCGAATTGACCTTTGTTCCTGGTCTGGCTACCATTTTCTCTCAACAGAGCTTTCTTGAGGGCAGGATATTGTATTCCTTTCTAATGTTTAAGTTTATTATTCTCTCAGCCCCTTAATGAATCTTTACACTATTGTTAGTGTTCTATGTCAGAAACATAGATGACAATGTCCTTCCACAATCTCAGAATTTATTGAATAACAGATTCACAAGATACATTGGTTTTGTTGGCTGTAATTTGCCAAGTGCTCCTGAATTGCCATGATAGCTGGCTGGTTGCAAGCCCTTTTATTTTAATTTTAAGTACAAATGTTAATTCTCGGATCACACATTACATATCACACAGCAGACGTATCCACATGTATGTACATATGTATATTACAGAATGGTTACAAAAGGGTTAGATGACGGGTTGGTGAAGACATTACGATTATAATGTTAAATGTCTTGTTTATGGGGTCCAGGGAGGGTGTTGTACTTGTCATGTCTGGTGTGTTCAGTAAGTTCTCAAGCCTGTTTTCTTTTTCTGATATGATTTTAATTGGCCTAATCTGCTTTGATAAGTTTAGAGTACAGTGTGCCAACCTTTAGTTATGTGTCTGTCTGGGCCTCCTGAGTGGCCTTGGACAGTTTGTGCTGTTTATACACAAGGTACAGAGTTAGCTGGCAAGACTGAGTCAAATGCTGCTTGTAAAGTATAGTCTCTCAGGGCATGGCATGGGATGAAAAACACTGTTTTACACAATACAAAGTAACTTCAAACAGGGCACAGCTTGATCTCAGCGTACACCCATCACCAGGTAAGTCAAAGCAGTGTGTGCTCAGACAGACTGAGAGCTGCAAGGTCGAACTAGTACAGCTCACAGCAGCAAACACTGTTCTGGTAAACGTGACATTTTTATTTGCTTGTGATTCTTACTTTCCTATTCTTGGCTCCAGAGACCAAGTATTGGCAATGTATGGTAAGGGTATTTGGGAGAAATGTTTCTTCTTTTTCCTTCTCTTATAGTAACTTTCTCTGCAAAGCCAGCCAAGCTTCATTTTCCAAAGCAAGCTTGTTTTTTTCATTAGGTCAAAGGATTCTCAGAAGAAGGCAAGGCTAGAGGTAGAATTTCATATCTTCATTTTACTCTTCTACATTTCATTTAGACCTAATGAGTAAAAATGAGTCAGTTGGGACTGAGGTTGTAGCTCGATTGGTAGAGTGCTTGACCAGCATGCACTAGACCCTGAGCTCAGTCTCCATCTCCATGTTAACCGGACGCTGGGATCCATTCTTATAATCTCAGCATTCAAGAAGTGGGGGCAGGAGGAAGTTCAGGTACTCCTCAGCTACATGGTGAGTTCAAAGCCAGCCTGAGAGATATGAGACCCTGTCTTAAAGCAAAATAGAACAAAAACTAGTTCAGTCCTGGTCACTTTAGTCAAAGGTGTCCCATGCTTTGGTGGTGTGGACAGGCTTATGTATCAACAGCCACCATCCATCGTGTTCTGTTTTGTTGCTGTTGTTTTTGTTTTTCTGCAAAGATACACTGGGATCCTGATCAGACCATTTGCTGTTCTTCCAGAGGACCCAGCACCTACATTGAACAGTTCACAATTTCCAGATGACCTTTCAGGGATGACTCAGGCTGGACTGAGACAATGTGGGGCGGGGATCACACAAGGACGTAGTTATGGTTATTTCTTGCCTTGGATTAAAACGATCACTATAGAACTCTGATGATGGACTCGAGAGGGGAGGAGTTATTGGATCTCTCTGTCCCTCCTCCCAAATGTAGCCTCAGTTTCTTCTTGGTATTAATTTAGCTCTTGAAACTGGCTTATGAGGGAGGGTGGATGAACTGAACCTGGCTTATTGGGGCCTAAGTGGTGACCCATAAGTTCAGAAACACTGACTCTGATCTTCTGCTCAAGTTTTGGCAACTTTCTCTCTGACCCGTTAGCTGGCTTTTCTTCTGTCCCAAATGTGATTCCCTTCACATGAGAGAGGAAGAGGAAGTCTTCCTTTTGCCATTCTTCCTCCTTCTCTTCAACGTCATCCAACTCTTCATCTCACACTGTCTGTAGGTGACCCAACAGGAACTTCACTTAGTCCCTACCTCTATCTCATGTAATAAAATGTTTAAAAGCCCAGGTTCAGAGAATCATAGAGGCCTATGCTTCAAGCTCTGATAAATTCCAAACCCGTTTCTTCTATACAGTGGACAGAATAATCAGATTTTCCTTGTGGATCTAGACAATGCCTTACAATGAAATAATGCACGAAAACTCTGAGTCCAGCTCTGGCATATAATAAGTACTTGATAAGTGTCTTTTATTAGCACCAACTTCCAAAATTACATCTCGACCTTGAACTACCCCTTAGGAGACAATACACGAGAAAGAATTGGCATGCCAGCAAGCTCTTGCTCAGCACTTACCCTGTGAATCATCACAATAATTATTTTGATCAGAAAGAAGAGCCAGTGACTAAAGGCACACATCCCTGCCCCACAACCGAGTCATTTGACACCAAACTAAAAAGCGCCTGTACAACAAAGACAGCAAATGGGAGAAAACTTTGGCCCACTATTAATGTGATGCCCGATTGGTATCGATCAGCCACACTAGCGGAAATCCATGAACTGTAGACCAATAGCTGTGGAGCCCCCATAGGACTGGACTAGGCCCTTTGGATATGCGAGACAGTTGTTTAGCTTGAACTGTTTGGCGGCCCCCCAAGCAGGGAGATCAGGATCTGTCCCTGGTGCATGGGTGGGGTTTTTGGAGCCCTGTGCCTAGGGTGTGACACCTGCTCAGCCTTGGTGCAGGGGGGAGGGGCTTGGACTTGCCTCAGCTAAGTGTGCCAGGCTCTGCTGACTCCCCCATGGGAGACCATGACTTGGGGGAGGTGGGAATGGATGGGTTGGCGGGGAGGCTGAGGGGCGGGAAGAGGGGGGAATCTGTGGCTGGTATGCAAAGTGAATAGAAAATTTCTTAATAATAATAAAAAAGAATGTTTAAAAAAACCAAAAAAATCAAAAAACAAAATAAACAAATGAACAACAACAACAACAAAAAGGAACTCAAACAAGGCAGAGTTGCTGACCTCACCAACAGCATATAAGCTCTCTCCCTCTCCTGACTCCTCAACAACTCTTTTCCCTCATCTCTTTGATCCCAGCTGGAGTGAGGTAAGATTTCACTGAATCTGGATCTGTGTTTCCTTGACTAGTAATGAACATTTTCTCATACTCATGGAGATATGTAGCTCCTCCTTTAAGAAGTGCATACCAGATCGTATATATTTGCTATTGAGTTGTTTGAGTTCCTTTTACCTTTGATACCAACCTGCCATCAAATAACTGTGCCAAACTTTTCTCCTATTTGTTTTCTTTGTTGTACAGGAGCTTTTAATTTGGTGTTAAATTTTTCTGGTTTTGCTTTTGTGACATGTAAACTGGGGGCCGAAACATCTTTATCCTAACACATTTCCCTCTGGTAATTTCATATCTTAATTTCAGTCTTTGATGTAATGTGCATTGGCATTTGTATACAGTGAAAGGCAGGAAAGGCTCTTCTTATGAAAATCATACCTTGAGGGTCTAGTGGATATTTTTCTGGAAAGGGAGGCACTATGCAGCTCACTACCATTCCCCCCTTGCAGAATTGCTTTACTAGCAGGTTCCGGAAGTCTCCTGTTCTGCAGTATGATATGGAGCTCAGGGCCTTCAGGACCTAAGGGTCTGGGAACAATTTATATGGAAAACAGTCTTGATGGGTCCAGCTGTGTAAACTGTTGACATGACTGATCCACAGCTAAGGGGAAGGATTCTATTGTAAATATGAGAGAGAGGACAGCCAGAGGCATCTGAAAGAGTCCAGAGCAGACAGAGAAAGAAGTAGACTGAATATGACCAGCAGATTGGACCTGAGAGAAGCAGAAACAGAACAGAGAGAGGGAGAGAGAGATCAGAGTTATGAGGAGAATGAGTAGTTGGGGAGGGGGGAAGCTCGTGAGCAGGTGGCAGTTTAGGGTAGAGGAGGAGGTGAGAAGTAGAATGCTAGCATGGACTTTGAAATGTGTAACATATACCTGTGAACTGAAGGAGGCCAGCATGCACTTTGGTATGCTAACAGGCACCACAGATACCCCTTTGTCCCTCCTGTCTTTTGGAATTTGGGGACATGGAGTTTTCTTTGGATCTGACACCAGCTCCATTCCAGATGGCTGGCATGGCTGCATTTCACAGGGAAGAAAGTAACCACTGATCTCTATCCTGTTGCTGTTTCATGTACAACACGGTGGCCTTGGAGTATGCCCCATGTGGCCTCCCACATTTTATGAAAGTGTGTGTGTGTGTGTGTGTGTGTGTGTGTGTGTGTGTGTGTGTGTATGGGGGGGAGGTGCGGTTTGGTATCATACCCCAGTGCTGGTGTTTGCAAAGTGTCTCTTATGTTAGACCATTCCAATTTAAAACAGATTAGCTCTGATAACACTGACCCAGGCTGGCTTTCTGTGTGATGGCCTCAATTTCAAGCTGATCCATCACGGATGATTACAGTACAATAGGATTTGGCAGAACAAAGGCAGAAGTTTTGAATTCTTACCTGCAATTTCCAGCTGTGGGAGACAGTAACAGAAAAATAAACAGCAAGGATAGTTGGAGGGGATGAGAACACACTGACTTTCCTTCTTGCATTTCTTTGTTCCCTGGAATTCAACAACCCATTTTCCCCAAAGAACAAATAAGCTCTCTGAAACCAATTGTGCATACTACAAAACCTTCTCCTTTAGTCTCAAGAGCTAGAAAGCTGGGGAGAAAATACAAGTGATTGATTTCAGAGATTTTTAGGCTGAATCCTTTAATACTCAGGCCCCCGTCTCCATGTTTCCTGTGTACATGCATGTGAATACATGGGTGCAAGTACCTGGGCACTCATAATGTGGGAATCAAAGCAGGATGGTGGCTGCTGTTCTGTTGCCTTCCACCTTATTGCCTTGAGACACGGTCTCTCGCTGGACAGGAAGCCCACTGGTTCTGCCAGGCTGCTTGGTTGGCCAGCTAGCTCTCTGATCTGCCTGACTTTACCCCCTCCTCTAATCCTGGGGGTTTTAGTAATTTGGAGATTTTAACTTGGGCCCCCACACTTGCAGAGTAGGTGTTCTTACCCAATCAGCCATCTCACCAGCTCTCTGTTTTTTTTTTTTTTAAATGTGGTATTTTTATTATAAGATCATATTGTGTTCTTCTTGGATGCTTTTCTCTGTTCTGGCTTCTGCATGGCTGTTACTTTTTAGTCTTCCTGTTGGTCTTTTCTGTTTATTTGCCTATTTTTTTTTCTTCCACCTCCCCAGCCCACCTCCTAATCCTGATATTCACCAGGATTTCCCTTGTTCTCATGGAATGTATGTTCTGAAGACTTTAACTGCTTGCTGGATACTGATGATTCCCCAAGAGTATGGTATCTCTGGCTGTACTGTTTTTACAAAATTGATTCAGATTCAAATAGATCAGCTGTTTAGTGGCACATAAAAGGTGTGTGTGTCCCACTGGTATAGTAAACACTGTGTCTTTGAGTGTGTCACATAACCTGTCTCCCTCGGGAATCCACCCCTGCCCTTCCCTCTTCAGTCTTTCTCAATAGTTAGGTAGTAGTCTTACATCTCCATTGGGAACTTGGAGTTACTTAAGGCTCTTAAATCTGTAGCCCACATTTAATGCCCATATTTAATTTCCTATCCCCATCAAACATTTTTGTAACCTGTCTCTTACCTTTCCTGTCTACCAGCACAGGACTTCAGACCCTGAATCAGATGAGGTCCCTCTGGACTGTTCCTTTGTCCTGATTAGGCTCTATCCTGCATAAACACCTCTGTGGCTTTTAATGGCTTGAGAACCCAGTGGAGTCTTAGCATGTTAAAATAAAGCCCTCCACAGCTGGGTCCTGCACACGAGGTAATCTCTGGCTACTCCTGTCCCTCATGATGCATCTTCACAGTTGCTTGCATGTCAGCATGGACGCCATTGCTGCTTTATGTCTCCATGGCTTGGCTAGGTGTGTTTCATCTGTCTGAAACACCCCACTGCCATTCCTTGCCCAACTAGTTCTTGCAAAACCTTACCTCCTCTTAGTCGTCAATTTGGCAAACATTTATTGAATACTGAGTATGTGCTAGGTCATGTTGGACAGGCAGATAGGGACTCTGTGCCTGTAGGGTGCATTCTCATAGACACATTGCTGAACTTTTATTCTTGAGCTGAGTGTCTTGCCTAGGCTTACCTTCCTCAGCAGCTTGTGAACATCCATCATTGCTCTTGGTCTGGTAGGCTAAATCAATCTTCTGCCTTCTGTCCACTGGCATACTGTCAATGTCCCAAGGGGCATAAGGTCTGTGGTGCAGTCACCTCAGCATTGTAAGCAGTTGGTGCTTTGGTCTTGAGAGATCCTGGAGGGAAGTATCCTTGGACCTCTGCTACTGGTTATGAATTTTTTGTTTCAGCTTTAATGTCTTCTTTCATAAGAGTTTTCCTGACCCTTCCAAAGAGTCTGCAGCCTCATGGTTCACTGTGGGATATTCTGCACTCTTTCTTCATGTAGTTCTGGATGGCTGTTTTTATCAACCTTCCATGATGCTTAATGATGAGGTGTCTTAAAGTAAGGTGACCCTTGTGATACCATCATAGAGTAGACTTCCAGATTACTAAATGGGTAGCTTACTGCATGCCTCAGTCACATGGTATGTCTATGCATTATGTGTACATGGACATGGTATATACATTATATACATATGTATATATGGTATGTATATGCATGTATGTGCATGCATGCATGCATGCACACACAACACACAGTATAGTGTATGAGGAGGAAACAAATCAAACACATGAGGACAAAAAGATGCAGTCAGGAGACATGGTCAGCACAAGGTGTATGAGGCTGCTGCTAGAGGAACAGGGTATATTGTATTACAGTAAACATATCATTCTAAGTACGAAGCCTATACTCTAAAATAACAATAAAAGACATAGGACAGTGAACATGCCCATGGCAGCCATCTGCTGTCAAGTACAGAACTGCCTTTGCTGTATGCTCATGCAGTTGGTGGCACAGCAGGTTCACAGCAGCGGTGGCAGCAGCAGCAGCAGCAGCAGACAGGTGAACCATGCATTTTGCAGTGACATTCTTCTGGCCAAGACATATTAGATGATCAAATCTTTTGACTCCGTAATAACTCATGGTACTATTGTTAGGTATGGGGTTCATCATTGACCAAAACATTACTATGTTATTATTTAAGTTTGATTTTTTTTTTAATGCATTATGTGGTAAGTTCCAACAGGTCTAGGGTATAGCTAGCGGAGTAGCTGATAATACATTCTTAACAAATATTTGTTAACTGAGAGATGGATAGTTTTCCTTGCTGGATAAGAGTTTTGAATGCATGGCCAGGGCTTTTAGAAAAGTCAGAGCCAGGTCTGTCGAGATGACTTATGGGTAAATGTACTTGCCACCAAGCCTGACAACTTGAGTGGATACTCAGGACCAACACAGTAAAAGGAGAGAAATGATTCCCATATTTCATCCTCTGCTATTCACACATACTTGGGTACTCAAGCAAGCAGGTTTGCATGTGTGCATATGCACATACATGCCTCCCCTCCCCCCCACATGCACACACACTAAATAAAATGTAATCTTTAAGATGTTTTAGGGGTTAGCCCGGCGGTGGTGGTGCACGCCTTTAATCCCAACACTCGGGAGGCAGAGGTGGGCGGATCTCTGTGAGTTCGAGGCCAGCCTGGGCTACAGAGTGAGTTCCAGGAAAGGCACAAAGCTACACGGAGAAACCCTGTCTCGAAAAACCAAAAAAAAAAAAAAAAAAAAAGATATTTTAGGAGTGAAGACACAGTGATTGAGACCACTTGCTGCTCTTGCAGAGGACCCAGGTTTAGTTCCCAGCACCCATATTAGGCAGCTCAAGATTTCCTGGAACTCCAGTTCTAGGGGATCTGATGCCTTCTTCTGGCCTGCATGGGCTCCAGACACAGATGTGGTGCACATACATACATGCAGGCATTCACACATACACATAAGATAAAAGTAAATCTCCTTTTAAAAAGTTGTAATAATTAAAAAAAAGAAAGAAAAGAAAAACAGAAGCCAAATACTTATTCTCTGGGTCACCTTTCACCCACCTGCAAAGTACAGATGTTTCGTTCCTCTGGGGTCATGCTGGAGAGCAGGTGGGCATTTGAGTAGAGCCATATCAGAGGAAATCTGCAAAAACCACTTATACAAACAGAAAGATGTTGTTGCAGAATTAAATAGATGGTTCTGGCTTAGCAGGTGGCTTTGTATAGCTATTTCAGCAGGTACCTTTAATTCTCCCACAGGAAGTCTAACTGTTTCCCTCTCTTTACCTCCCCAGCATTAGCCACAAGGGAACCTCGGTGGAGAAAGGTTGCATCCAACCAGGTAAAAGATCTAGGAAGTACTGGAAGCATTTGCCTTTGATTTTAGAAATCCCGGTACAGGTTTTCATGGATGGGCTTGGGAAAATAGAATATTGTTAAATGGCCCATGCATAGTAACTATTATGAAGTGGTCAAAGATTTGTGAACTTGTACACGTGGCAGAAGAACTATCGATCGTTACTTCAACATGCACAGATGCTCTGAAAGCAAAAAGAAAAAATATTTACGAAAACATGTAAAATCATTAAGTGTCCCTTGTGTGACGCCCAGTGTTATTGATGTGACCACCGTGCCAACACCTGCTCTCACCGTGGCTCTGCGTCTTTTGAGGTTTCCTTTTATGTATGTTTATTGCAAAAAGGATTCAAGTAGCTTCACATAAAAACATTAGGCCTCACAGATATCTGTGAAGGCAGTCTTTCCTGGGAGACAGTCATGTCTCTGCTTCTGTTTCTGGCTGACTCTGGGCTTCTGTGTACTAGAGAATGGGACAGGAAGGGAGGAAGGAAACACTTTAGCCTGCCCAAGGGAAGTGGGAGTGTCCTCCTAAGATGACTGAGTGCCTGGCTGAGTGCAATAGCCCTTTACATTCCTCAAAGTTAGCAGTGAGATATTTTTAAAAAGATGTATTCATTTTAAAACCAAAGATAGCAAGCTCACTACATGGCCACACAAGTAGCATATGTTTTTGTAAAAACTAACAATATCTTTCCAAATGAAAATGAAATTAGTGGGGAAAGTGGTACCCACACTTTGGCAAATCTCATTTGTATGGCTTAATTGTAGTGTTTAGTTACTGTGCTGCTTGACATGAACTGTCAACTTGACAGAATCCATAATTGCCTGTGAGACAGGTCTCTGGATGTGCCTGTCAGGGATTATAAAGATTATATCAACTGAGGTAGGGAGACTTACCCACTGTGGGTGGTGTCCTGGCTGTGTTAGCGGAGAAAGGGAGCAGAGCGGTGGCATGCATTCAATGCTCCCTGCTTCTGGGGTGTGGATGTGATGGGAGCAGCTTCTTCAAGCTTCTGCCACCTTGATTTCCCTGCCATGGTGGACAATACATTGGAACTGTGAGCCAGAAGAAATTCTTTTTCCCTTAAGCTGCTTCTTAACTATTTTTTATTACAGGACCAGGAAAAGAAATTGAGACAGTTAGCTTTGTTGTTGTTGCCTTGCCGGAATGCCACATAGAAACAACTTAGAGAACGAAAAAGTTACTCTGCTCAAGGTTTAGGTGTTTCCTTTCATCATGGCATAGAGAACATGGTGGAACTGAACAGCTCACATCATGGCAGCCAAAGAGCATGGGAAAAACAAGAGAGAGAGAAGGAAAGGGAAAGGGAGAAAGAGAGGGAGAAAAGAGGATGTCTGTGTTCTTGGCTTTTTCCCCCTTCCATTTTATCTAGCTCCTCAGTCTACTGGCTGGTGCAGTCCACAGTCAGGGCAGGTGTGCCCAGCTTGGTTAATCCTGTTTGGAAACATTCTCATGTCACACCCAGAGCTATGCTTCTCAAATCTCCTAGGTGCCCTTCACTGCAATGAAGTTCTAAAGATTAACCATCACAAGGAGACAGGGATAGGTCTCATGTCCATGCTCATGCTCTGTGTGATGAGTAATGAGTGAGGCTGCCTGGTGACATCACATATCTGTCTCCCTTGGGAAATTGCACTGCAGTGTTTATGAGAGAACAATGTTGGAAAGGGCCAATCAAGTTTCCTGGAAACATTTTGATGGGCTAGGCTCCCAGGCTAAGCCTTCAGAACCATCCTGACAGAAAATTTGAAATTGAGCTTTATCTTCCCTTCTATTTGGTTATCTAGAAGCTGAAGTCAACGATGAAAGAAATACATAGGTCTATGGAGAGCTCTGAGGCTTAAGGCAGTGCCCAGCAAAGAGATTTGACAGTGGAAACATAGTTATTGTGTTTTTAATCTCTTGATGTCTGAGCACAATAGCCCAAGATGCCTGATCTCTAAGATGGGGACAAATATGGGAATAAAAATGCTTTGGGTATTTAGTGGGAAAGTTACACTTGATTTAGAACTTTTAGTTTGTTTTGACTTAGAGACATATCAGAAAGAATATCATGAGATGTAATGACATCGTTGGTAACTAGAAGTCATCCTTGGGGTGAGATATATTCCAGGGTACCCTTCAGAGATGATGGCATTCAGCCAATCACCTTGCCTGTATTTTGGCAGAGCAACAGACAGACCAACATCTTGATCATTGCTTGCTGCGTGGGGTTTGTGCTGATGGTGTCAATATTTCTGGCATTTCTCCTTCGAGGTAAGGTGGGCAGGGCCAGATGTAATGGACCTGCAGGACTGGATGTTTGTGGGTGGATCAAAGAGCTGTGGGGACTCAGGAGTGTCAATGAAGGGGGGATATTTCTGTTTTCTCCTCTTTCCTTTTATCCCTCACTGTCCTCACCCCAGCCATGGGGGTGACAGGTGAATTCGTCACCACCAAATGGCTTTTTTTGTAAAGAAAAGCCTGATAATGCTGACACGTTGATAATTAAAAAATGGGACCAAGAGCATTTTCACTGATAGGACACAGATGCCATACACAAGTTTGCCTAATTTGTTCTCTTTGTTACTGCCTTATATAGAAAAGACTGTTGTTACTCCTCTCTCTCTCTCTCTCTCTCTCTCTCTCTCTCTCTCTCTCTCTCTTTCTCTCTCTGAGTTTTTTGTAGCCCTCACTCTATAGATCAGGCTAGCCTCCAACTCAGAGATCTGCCTGCCTTTTCTTGAGTGCTAGAATTAAAGGCATGTGCCACCACTGCCCAGATATTCTCTTTATAAAATCAATATTCACTTATTTTTTTCGTGTATGGGGGTGTTTTGCCTACATATATGTCTGTATACCAAATGTTTGCCTGGTGCTCACAGAAACCAGAAGAGGGCATCAGATCCTTTGGGACTAGAGTTACAGACAATTGTGAACTGCCATGTTGGTGCTGGGAATTGAACCTGGGTCCTTTGGAAGAATATCCTGTGCTCCTAATCACTGACCCATCTTTCCAGCCCTGATACTCCTTTCTTACAGTTTGAAACACCCTTGAACCCCTGTCATATATTTTCAAGGAGTGTCACAGGAGTAAAACTGTGAACAGTCTTGCTTTATGTGCACCTTTAGAGCAGGCTTGCTTAGGGATCACAAGTGGCCTTCAGGAGAGAGAATTCTCGGAAATGGTTTGTCAATATGTTCATGTTTCCATGCCTACACTTTTCAGGGGATAGGGCCCAAAGTTTTCTTAAAATTCTGAAGCTGGCCTGTGATTTTACACCTTCCCCACCTTAAAAGCAAAATTATAAATCCTGCAAAAAGGAGCTATGAAATAAGCATTATGGTTTTCATATAAAGCACAGGCACACAGCACCCACTACTGTTATAAAACAGGAAAACTGGTACTTCACAGCAGTCAGCCGTGAGATGAGATTATTCACAATTGAATCTGCCCTTGGAGAGTGCTGCAAAAACTACCCAGAACTTCCTGGAGGCTTGCTATTAGTGCTTATATGAAGTCATAGCTGCTGTTTTGGATGATTCTTGGTATATCTCATAAAAAGTGCTTTAAAACCCAAATGAGGTGTTGGGGAGGTAGGTTAATCAGTAAAGTTTTTGCCACTCAAGCATGAGGACCTGAGTTTGATACTCAGAATCCATGCAAAAAGGCCAAACGTTGTGGCATTTACTTGTAATCCCAGTGCTGGGAAGGCTAACACAGGTGGATCTCTGAGGGTCTCTAGCCAGCCAGCCTAGCTCATCATCAACTCTAGGCCAGTAACAAACTCTTTCTCATAGATCAAGGTGGGCAGTGCCTGAGGAATAAAACTCAAAGTTGACATCTGGTTTCCACATGCATGTACATAGATGTGCACAGATGCCCACATACACATATAAGCCTGCACATGTATGAATATCCACAGACATGTATGCACACACACAAAGTTAGATGAGCCCTTGTTATGTTACTAAATAACTGAAAAGTGCAATAGCTTACACCCGTTGAGCAGAACATTGTTCAACCCTCATCAGAGAGGCTCCTTCTTGCAGTAGATGGCAAATAACAAAGAAATCCTCAACTGGACAATGTGCAGAGAGTGATAGACTTTGGAACACTCAGCCCCAAATAAGATGTCTTTATCAAACCCCTCCTCTCAAGGCTCAGGGTTCTATTTGGAAGAGGAGGCAGGAAGATTACAAGAGCTAGAGATGGTGGATGACTCCAAGTAAACAGTATATTCCAGACACAACAGGCCTGATGTACATATGAAATCACAGGGACTGTGACAGCCTGCACAGAGCCTGCACATGGCATACACAGGCCCTATACAGATTCAAGCTGTACAAAAATCCCAGCCCTGAGAAGGGAAGTAGACATAGAGTCCCAGTCCTAAACTAGAAGCTATTTGCAATTGGTACCTGCTGGGAAAATTAGTTTTCTCCAATGGAGTGTCACTGGATATATCAACCATAGTCTAAGACAGGTCTCATGCCCAGGAATAGCTGGCCAACACAAAATGAATTCCATGTTTTTTTCTTTCTTGTGTGTGTGTGTGTGTGTGTGTGTGTGTGTACTTTGCTTTGTTTTGTTTTGTTTTTTGTCTTATTGCTTATTGACTTTTTTTCTTTTAGTGTGTTTATTTTGATTTTCATTTTTGTTGTTGTTTTCCAGGGTTTCTTTATGTTTTGAGAGAGAAGGAGGGAGAGAGGGAAGAAGAGAAAGAGGGAGACGAAGAAAGAGTGGGAGGGAGAGAACAAGAATATGAAGTTGGGTGGGTAGGGAGGTGGGGAGGAACTGGGAGGAGTTGGGGAAAGGAAAGAAAAATGACCAAAATACATTTTATAAAAAAACATTTTAAAATAAAAATTTAACAACACCATCATCAACCCGGGGAAGGAGAGGCTGTCCTCGCCAATGCCAATCTAGTCTATTTGGAAGGGGGTGGACTTTTCCCAGCAGTTCACAGAGCTCTGCTCACATCGTGGCTTTGTTTTTTCAGGGAGAGTCACAGCAGCCAATTGTTTGAAGAGACACAAGAGGTAATTCATCTTGCATGGCCGATTGTTGCGATGATTATACAGGCTGCTGCACATGATTAGATACTACTCAGTGGTTTAATGACTTGTGCTTATGTACTGATGAAACACAGGGTTAGAGAGACATTGCATTAGAGGCCAAAAAGGCTGTGGAGTCTTAACTCACATTAACCTCTGTCTCAGTTAACATTACATGTGTGTCCAAAATAGGACCAAGAAAAGCAGGGAGCATTATTGGAAGCATAGCATGAGAAAGAGGACGTGTGCCACAGTGTCCTCCACGTGAAGCTATTGTAGCACCGAGTGACTCATTTCAAAAGCACGTTGTTTGCATGGAGTCACTGAGAGGGTTAGCAATATGGAAATTAGATAAGGTGCTTGCAACATTCTTCCTGTGATTTGGTTCCTTTGCCCCATAGACCAGCGTGTTTCACTGCTTGCTTTTATTTTTTTAAGAGTATATAAAGAGTCTCTGGGATTAGATTTTGAATATCTGTTTTGTTTATAGCTTTTAGGGTGCAATAAATGAAAAGATTTGGTATAAATCATTGCAATAATTGATTGTATCAGCACCACAGCTTTTATTAACAATGCTGCGTTTATTAGGCAGGGGATCAGAGGCCCTGCAAGGTGACTTTCTGAGTTCAAAGCTTGGGGTCCCTTGAGACATCAATGCATTTAGATCATGATTTTATACTTTTCAAAGCAAGTTGTTTTCTCTTTATTGTAACAGGTTGGCCCAAGTCCTCTGTGCTCTATGGCCTCAGTTTTCCCACCTGTAAAATAGGAGGCTTGGGCAGGATAGAATCTGAGTCTGGTGTCCTCAGCCTGGGTTAGCACGTCCTTTGATCTTGCTTTTTCTGTTTTTTAATCAGCCTTTTCCTCTCTTCACAGGCCAGACAACATTGAAGATCGTAAAAGTGTCCTCAATGACATGTCACATGCACAGGATGATGAGGATGGAATCTTTACTCTCTAACTTGTCACCTTTTCTTAGGATTAAGCATGGGGGATGAAGTCTGAATTGTGTAATTATAAGTTTGGGGACATTGCAATTTTCTTTTAAGGTCTCACTTTTTTTTTCACTGATACTACGGATCCGGTCTCATTTTATCTTCCCGCATGAAGGTGCTTCGGAGACACATCCTCCTGCCTAGCACTTTAGTCCTCTGTAGTTTTGTGGCCAGGTGATCTTTCTCCACCGGGCTTGTTACTGTTAGTGATAGTGAACTCATTGCCACAGCCGTGGGAGTCCCTTCAATCTCTCAACAGTAGGGGGAGCTAGAAATACCCAAAGCAAAACTGCAGACAGCATAGCCTGTTGGTGGTAGCTGACCTCCATCAACACAGTGCTCATTTACTCTGTCTGGCTTCTTCCGGGTATCAAGTTACCTTTCTTCTGAGACACAAGTTCTGGTCCATTTCCTACCTCATGTGCCTGTGTCTCCCTTTTTCTGCCAGCTTTCTAAGTTCAGTGCCCACATTGGATGTAGTGTGAGCAGCCCAATGCTTCATTCCGGGTGCAGGTAATACCACAAAATCACATCGAAAGTTTGACTCGCTTCTAAAACTCCTGTTTTTTTTTTTAATGATATGAATTTCTTTTCATATTCAAGTGCTTTAAAACTGACCATAGTGCCACTTGAACTCTTGCCAGAGAAACTGGACTTTGGAAGCAGCCCAGTGCCCATCAGAGCAAGGGTATCAAATGACAAGGATTATGCGCAGATGAAACACTGAAGCCATCCAAGTAAATTCCTCTAAGTATAATTCATTGTAATTGCAGCCCAGGAAGAACAGATTTCTCTTAAAACTTTAATAATTACTAGTATGGGGAACCCTGAGAGAGAAATAAAAGCAAATAGCTGTTGAATCAATGAATGTAAGAAAACATATGTCTGAGTGAGGATGCTCCTGGCTGGCTACTATGGAAAGCTAGCTAGATCTGAAAGACATTTCTCAGACTTCCTTCATGCTCAGAGCAGCAATATCATTAAAGGAATAAGCCCCTGGTCCTCTATCTAACCCATCTTTGCATTTTTACTCCCTTAACATTACTTTTAAGAGGCAAACAGAAATTGTGAGAAGGATCAGCTGGGAAAGGAGCTTGCTGCCAAGTTTGATCTCTAGGACCCGTATGGTGGAAGGAGAGGGCCTATTCTTGTATGTTGTCTTCTGATGTCCACACCCTTGCCATAGCATGCACCTCCCCATATTATGCACATGCCCATACACACAAATTAGAAAATAAAACACACACACACACACACACACACACACACACACACACACACACACACACGACAAACAAAATCAGTCTCACGGTGCACCCTATAGCTCTGTCACCCTGTTACTTAGTTGACATGGCATCATCATCCAATTGGTAAGAACCCATGCCCAACCCTCTCGTTGGGACATTTATTCACCCTAGCTCACCCTGTTGCATGGAGCAAAAGAGATGGGAACCATTAGCCACAGAGTCATGCTATTTCTGTTTCTTTTTACTCATCGTGAGGCTAGCTTAAGCTGCTGAAGTCTGTCATTTAGAAACTAAGGTATGAAATAGGTGTAAAGTCAAGTTTAGGGTCTCAGTGTGGTCACATGGAAAGAAAAGAGGTAATCAGTTTTAAAAGTGTGTGATTCAGTGGTATCCCTCCTCCCACCTCAGCTCTGGCTCCCATTCCCTATCCATCTTTTAAAACCACTCCCACCATTAGTCTTCAACTTAAGTCTAACTAGAAAAAAGACAAGAGGGAGTGCCAAAAGAGCATTTAACTCTGCCCAATACCTATTGTCAATCGTTCCCCAATAGTGGTCTTGAGATTCCTAGGTAAGACTGATCCACATTTCCATGTACACCCATTACACTTTAGATGTAGTAATGGCCTCTGAGAGTCTCGATCCTAGTAATCCCCAAACTCAGGAGAATCTTGCAGTCAAGAGGAGAGTTTTTCAAATGGGAAGCTCTGAGTCCATGTTCTGAAGAGATTCTTTTGTGGTTAGTCCAGGGTGTGAGTTGAGCATCTGAATATTTTTTTAAGGACCCAAAGAAATTCTAATATGCATCCAGTACTGTTACCAGAATTTGGGGGGTGATCCCCCCAGAGTTGTCACATGTTACTGGGGAAATTGGGGTCTTAGAGTTCTTAGTCTAGTTAATAAAAGAATTTAAGAATGGACTCAAAAGGAAGCTTGAGGACAATTTTATTATATATATATATTTATATATATATAAATCTCACTAAATGTGGTGGCACATGCCTTTAATCCCCAGCCCTGGAGAGGCAGAGACAGGTGGATCTCTGTGAGTTTTAGGACAAGGCCAACCTGGTCTACATAGTGAGTTTTAGGACAACCAGGGCTACACAGAGAAACCTTGTCTTGAAACAAACAAACAAACAAACAAACAAACAAACAAGCTCTCAAGCCCTAAGGTAGAAAAGCTGCAGGTCTCCATGGCCACCTGGAGGAAGGACACAGAGAGGGTGAAGAGACAAGGAAGATGAAAAGCCTTTGATTTAGGCTAGCATGCAGACCAGTCACATAATGGATGGATAGCCACATAACAGACGGACGGCCTTATAGGGGATGCGCTTTAAAGAAAGAAGCCTAAAGTGATAGGGAAATGGTGCTTAGGACAGAGATAGAAAAAAGCAAAGGGAAAGTTATGACTTTTGAGTAATTCAGAGAAGTGGGCAGACTTAGGGAGCTGCCTGGTTGCATCTCTGCAAATGAGGCAGAGGAATTCTGGGAAGGAAAAGAAAAATATCTTTAAAGGGATCACTTTTCCTCCCTTCTCATTAGCATGGCTTACTATGAACCTGCCTTTCTAAAGGGTGGTCTCTTGGGCAGATGATTGACTAGTCCCACAGGATCCACTCTCCAGGGAGCAGAGGTGTGTCTCCACCAGTACTGAATTACGTTCTTTAAGGTCAGAGCACTACCCTCCGCTGTGCCAGCCAGGCTGTTTTTAAGCTGTGTGTTTTGATCCAGCAGCCACCACGCTGTCCGAGCTTGTTAGGAATATGAATTCTTGCCCTCATCCTGTACCTGCTGAACCAGAAACTTCAGGGAGAGCCTGGAGACCTGGGGTTTAGCAAGCTCTTACAGAGTAATAGCTCCAAACAGGTGGGGTCTCCCTTTCTCAGACTATGTGGTGGCAACCCAGAATGAACAAAGGGTCATGGGCTTCCTCAATCAGGAGGCAGGGGTACTGTAGATTCAACTCTCAGATGATCTGCCTGACTTTTGAAGTGTCTTCCTGCCAGGAACCAACAGCTACATTCTTTTCCCTGCTAATGTTTTCTCCATGTACCGCCAGGGACGTTTCTCCTCAGCACAAGCCAGAGAGTCCTGGTTCCTGACTTTCAGCTCTTAAACCCACAGAGAAGTTCTTCCTAGGGCAGATAATAAACTGATGACTTCAGCAGCCAGGCTGCTGAATGCAGTCAATGCAGTGAGTAGAGGAATTGAAGGCAACTGTGGACAATGAGAATGTGCATAGGTCTAATTAAAGACATTGCTGGGCAGTGGTGACGCATGCCTTTAGTCCCAGCACTTGGGAGGCAGAGGCAGGTGGATCTCTGCGAGTTAGAGGCCAGCCTGGTCTACAGAACAAGATCCAGGACAGGCACCAAAACTACACAGAGAAACCCTGTCTCAAAAAACAAAAACAAAACAAAACGAAACAAAACAACAACAACAACAACAAAAGACATAAAAATTCAGTTAGTTTAACTACACCCCATGCAAGCAAACATATGGCTGTGAGTTAGGACAAGGAGACCAGCTTTAGACTAGATTTATAAAATGATGAGCTAATTTAAAACCAAACTCTGGATGTAGCTCAGTGGTAGAGCATTTGCCCTAGCATGGGCAAGGCCCTGGGTTCCATATCCAGCACCCTTAAGCATACTAAGACTCCTTGACTAGAGGTGGGTTTTGGTATAGCTGTTTATTTCATTCTCTTTGTGTAGTCAGGATGAACTGGTAGCTTGTGCAAACAACTTTCTAGTATCCATTTTGTGCTAGAATAGAGGCCAGCGAGTGTGTGTGGGGGTTGTTATTAAGGAGTTTAAAGTCTAAATGAGACAAAACACACCTAGTAAAAGTGATGGACTGGAATCCTGTTGTTTCCCATTTCCACAACAAAAGACTTTGATGCACAGTGGCTCTTACAATTGGTGTGTATAGAGGAAGGCCACAATCTAATCCTGAGGGTTTATAGCAACCTAGTTTTTCAACCCTGGCCTTGGAATAAGAAGGCAACACAATTATCAGAGGTCTAAATTACATTTTGGGCACTCAACTAAGAGTTTCAAGACAACCATCGAATCTGGAAGTAGTTCATCAAAGCTGGCTTGTTACCCCTTATTCGGAGCTCAGAAAACTGAAGCATAGACACAAAAGAACTCACTCAAGGTCATGTAGTTCAACCTCCTGCAGCAGAGCCAGGCCTTGAACCAAGCTTGAAGGACCCCCACCTCTTTTTGTTTTGCTTTGCTTTTTCGAGATAGATTCTAGTGTGTCCCATGCTGGCTTTGAACTTGCTATGTCGCTGAAGATGACTTTGAAGTCCTGATTTTCCTGCCTCCATTTCCTAAGTGTTGGGGGTTATCTGATGCTCTAGCCTCTACCCTGAGCTTTCCGGTGAGGACTTGAGTTCATGACTTCATGCACTCGTCTCCAGCCTTGACCTTCATTGGGTCCGAATGGACTTCAGTTTACTGGGATCACTGGCAATTTGAATGTATTGACTGTTCACTCACGGCACCCCCTTTGCAGCTCAGTCTTCCTTGTCCCCCATGTTATTGACTCAGAACCCAATTTGCATTTGCAGAGAAAGCAGCAGTGGAGAACCTGGCAGGAGCCTTAATGAAGCCAGGTGGGACACATTTAAACGGGAATGTGAGGAAGTAACTCACAAAGAGCTGAAGCCAGCTGTCAGCAGGCTTAATGAAAGGTTAACAGGAATTCTGCAATGGCTGGCTGGGGAGACTCTTTGTCTCTCTAAAGAAAACAGAAAGCTGAGAAGTGGGCTCCCTGGGTGGACACAAGAGCAGAAGGAGGAAGCCACTTGAAACCACAGGATGGAATCTGTAAACAGAGTTTCATTTAGCTTGGTAAACCTGCCACAGTCTTTAAAGGGAAAAAGAAAATGCCTTGAGTTCTTGTTGCTCTGAGCATCGGAGGACAGCAGGGGGAAGTGTTCCCCAATAAAAGGAATGCTAGTGCTGTACTGAAGCACTAGCCTGGGGAGCCTGGAGATGATTACTGGAGATGATTACTCCGTGGAACAGAAGGTTGGTGGGAGCAAAAACATTCTGTTCTGAACCGGTGCACAGTCTCCATATTGGAAGTGGACTAGCTGGGCCAGAGGCCCTTACACTGTTTTCATCTCAAATAGTCAGCTGGAGAAACTGAGGCCAACAAAGGAGGCAATGAGTTGCTCTGGGCCAGACAATAAGCAGACTTAAAACTGTGCCCCTTAAACGTTAGTCTAGAAATGTCATTAACTTGATTCTTGGATACTTTCCAAGTTCCCCGGATCTGCCTGGTTACCACTGACCCCTGTGCCCACTCAAATCTACTAATCCATTATGTTCTATTGGTGTAGACACACATCTCAACATTTCTTTTCCTAGCTATGCATCGATGGCATCTTTCTCAGCACCCTCCTGACCCATGATGCACTACTGTTTCCAGAAAGAGGAACTGGAGTGTGCAAGTACACAGCCAGGCTGCTCTGATGCTCTCTTACCTCCTGACTATGAGGCTAATGTGTCCAGGTTTGCTCAGGACTTTTCCAGTTTTGAAAGTTCCAAACCTAGCATGCTGGAGAAGCATCCCCTGACCGGTCCTGGGCAAACACTGATGACTATTCAATCTATGTCCATACTAGAGATCAGCACTTACAGAATTTGCACTTGACTTTCTGATCATGATCACTTTTTCCTGTGACTCTGAAGTTGATGAGATTCAGTGTTTGAATGGACTACTATCAGATCTAGATTTTAGAACCTTCCAGTTTAAAAAAATGTAAGGCTCAAATCACCTCCTTGGAATGCAGAATCATAGGCCCCACTTTCACCCAAGTGAATTAGAACCTTTAGTGTAACTTGAAGAACTTCCACTAACTTATACATTTCAGTTCTAGGAGTTCTGGCTGAAGGCATTGATTTTCAAACTTAGCCACAATCATCTGGGGGACTTAAGAGAGTACTGTCAGGTGGCTTTTCCTCTGAGGTCCAGATTTGATTGGCTTGGGGAGACCTGGCTATCAGGAGTTCTGGAAGTACCAGTGCTTGCAAACCACTGTTCAGACAAAGGTAACTTTGCCCCAGACAGAAATGTCGATTAATCGGGGTAAGGCTTGGCCTTGAAGTTGCAAGATTTTGTGTTTTTAGTGCTCCCAAATGATATTGCTCAAAGAAATGATTGATAAAATGCTCAGAAAAATCTGAGAGACAAGATAATGACCAATTATTATGAAAGATTCGTGTTAAAGTAAGTAAAGCTGGGTGGGGGAGGTAACTCTGTGAGTGAAGTGCTTCCTTCACAAGTATGAGGACCCGAGTTTGGAGCCCCAACAACCATATAAAAGCTGCCTCTAATCACAGTGCTCTGCAAGCAGAAAGGGGTGCTACCAGGGCCAAAGCTGCTAGCTAGACAAGATGAATCAGTAATCTCTGCATTCAGGAAAAGACCCTGCTTCCAAAAATAAGATGTAGCATTTGAAAAAGAGACAGCATCAACCTCTGGCCTTCATACACACATGCACACATGTGCCCACCCACATGCAAACATTCATACATATATACATACACACACAAGCAAAAGCCAAGATCTAACATATATATACATATATATAGATGTATATATATTCTAATGTATAAGGTCTACCCTCATATATATACACACACACACACACACACACACACACACACATATATATATATATATATATATATATACATATTCTAATGTATAAGGTCTACCCTCTTAAATATAAATAAAGTGGAAGACTTTCATTGGTGAGCAACTATTGTCCTCCTGAGATCATGTTCAGCTGCAGGAAGAGAACACGAGATTAGTGACCAGTTAGCTAAGACTGGATTGATTTCATGTAACTAGCAGTTTGAGAATAGGGCTGTTTGAGGCTTGGTTTAGCAGCTTCACTGAGTTGAGTCATGATTCTATGACTTTCTTGGCTCTTGCCTCATGGTTGCAGGATGGCTGCCATAGCTCAGATAGGCTTCACACAAATGCATCACAAGCAAGGAAGGAGATGGCTCATGGGGATCTCCCTCAGATGTGACTCTATGTAAAAGAGAGCTCTCTCACGTAATTTACTAGAAGGTTTTCCCATATGCCTCTGGAACCAGGTAATGTCCTTGGCAAAGTGGTTGACACTGTATGGGCTCATTTACATCCATCAGTCTCTTTTCTTCCAGGATCTGCACCTGGCTACTCAAAACATAGGCTGGTCAGTGTAGGTGAAAGCAGGAGGCTGCTAGATAACCTTGACTTGGCTGTATGGACTCATTCACTGAGAGCGGACTGGTTGGCTCCTATGTGTCAAAGAGTCATGCAGGGCTCTGGGGTGTAACAAGAGCAGGAAAGCTCCAGGCCCTGTTCCTAGGCAAATTGAAGGCAACAAAATCGTTTTCTTTTTAAATCTTTATTCTCTGCTTCATGACTCCTAGTGGCTGGAACATTTATGATGTCCCCAAGGGACAATAAGAGGAAGAAATAAAAGTTCAGAAATTATGTGTATATCTTTTTATGAAACTTTTGATATGGGAACATTGGTGCATGTTTGAGAATGTAACCTTTCCTCAGAGAGCTAGGACTCCAGAAACTCAGTGGCTTTCAAAGCTGCCCAGACCCAGGGGCTTTCAGGTTCTCACCCCATGGATTCCAAGAATGAAACTCATGGACCATAACAGATATATTTAAGAGAGAAGTTTATTATAGTTAAAAGGAGAAAGGGAGAGAGAGAGAGAGAGAGAGAGAGAGAGAGAGAGAGAGAGAGAGAGAGAGAGAGAGAGAGAGAGATTGTACAGGTACACAGAGCTCTTGTCTAACAGGAAGGGTCTCAGGAAATAGGGTATCATCAAGCCACTAGTCTGGGGATTTTAAAGCACCTTTGACCGAAAGTAAAGTGAGGAATGGGGAGACCAATGACCCTCAGTCCATTTGGACCAATCAGGTGTCCAGGTGCCTCCTCTGGGTTCCAGCACTTTAGGAAGAAGGGCTCACTTAGGAAGTAACAAAGAAACAGGAACAGAAGACTCTTCTGGCATTTCTGTTCTCCAGCAAGGACATTCTTGGAACAGTACTTTGGAGTCTCTGTGACCAGCTTCTATCTCCTGTCCTCATTCCTTTGAAATCAGGCTTTTGATGTGTCCGTCATAAGGCATTGACTAAGTGGGCTAAAAGTTTAGACCAAGAAGGTCAAGGAAAATTCCAGCCAGAATTCTTATTTGTGGTGGAATATTAGAAGCTCTGAAGAGAGGAGGTGGTTTTATCAAATCACAAAGTTGGAAGGCTGGAAACCATCCCCACCCCTTCTATTTCTGTGCTGTATGGTATCTAAGCATTTTCAGACCTGTCACACAGTGTCAAAAGGATGGAGCCTCATTTGATTTTGGGGTAGGGAAGGGGATGGAAACACGCTATAGAAGCAAAGCAACTACCTGTGGTTCTCCAGTAGCAAAAATCAAGCAACTTGAGTCCTCCTCAGTCCAACGGATCAATATTGCCTCTGTGGGATGCTTGCGTGTCCAGCTCTGTCCTTTCTTATCCTAACACTGTCAAGCACCATCATTAGTATTATTTGAGCACTTAAAGCAAACCAGACACTTCTCTAAGCTGTGGAGTTCTCTGAAAACATCGAAGCCAGCAGAGTGTCAGTCTGCCAGAGGCAAGAAGGAAGTCCCGTTCACCATGACTTGGTAGCCAGTGTTGATTCAAACTTCAGGAGTCTGACATTGGGTAGTTTATTAGGCATATCTAAGCACAGCACAATTTGGAAAAAAGTCTCCTGGTGATAACTCACTCCTATGTGCACAACAAAGCTTAAGACATGATTACATTGAAGCTCTTTGTAAAGTACATGAGACCTTGTCCATAAGATGTGTTCTATAAATTGATTGAGTGTGACATTTAAGGGTCTGGGGGAGGATCTGGTGTGGTTTTGGTCATACCGATAGTACAAAAGTCACCAGGCTATTACTACCTCCACTTTCAACCTTCTGGGTAGAAAACAGGTCTCCCTTTGAAGACACAACCCTGCGTGTTTAACATTCTATGTTTCCCTAATGCTTATCTGTGAGCACAAGGAACTTATGTCACCTACATTACTGTTTTATTTTTGTAGTGGTGGATATAGCAAAGCCAGGGCCTGGCACATGGGAGGCATCATACACTCCATCACTGGGCTGCATTTCTACTCTATGATTTCATTCCCTCCTTTGAAGTAGTTGGTGGTTTCATTCTATTTATTTGACAAATGAAGAACTAGGAGCTGAGACAGATGCCTAGTCGGCCCACAGCCAAGCTGGAATTCAAACTTTGGTGCTGTGCCACCACACAGGACTTTGCTCCTGAGCCTCTTCAATTATGTAAAGGTACCTCTGCCTCCGTGCTAGCTGCAGCAGAAAGTGCCTGTCATCCTAGCTGTTGGGAGGCTGAAGTAGGAGGCTTACAAGTTCTAGGCCAGCCAGGAAAACTTGATAGCATGGGCTCAAACTAAAATTAAAAAATAAATGGTTGTAGAGTCATATAGTAGTAGAGTGGTTATGGAGAGGAGGCTCTGGGTTTAACCTCCAGTAAAAAGGAAAAAGAAGAAGAAGAAGAAGAAGAAGAAGAAGAAGAAGAAGAAGAAGAAGAAGAAGAAGAAGAAGAAGAAGAAGAAGGACAGAAGAGAGAGAAATCTTGGTAATTTCTTAGTGATTCTATTCCTGTCCTGCAGAAGGTGGGGAAGACCACTCAACCATGAGTTTTAGGGTTCCTCCACTCCTCTTTAGTCACCTTAGTTAGATGACTTGGTTTTCTTTATCCCTAGTTTTTCTGAATACTTCCAACCTAGCGGCTAGGGGAGTGGTAAAAAGCACAGTGTTAGGAGGATTGGGGCTGCTGGGTCTTACATTCTTGAGGAGAGTCAAGCTTTCTTACCTCCAAGTAAGGTAAGCTCACGTACCTCCAAGTAAGGTCACAGATTTGGATACAGAGAAGGGATGGTAAAATCGAACATTTGAATTCTGATATAAACTTAGCCGCCTTCAGCTTTGAAAATTATACCTTGAAAGACTTCACATAAAAAGGAGACCAGGGAGATGGAGCAGTTGGTAAACTAATTGCATGTACACATGAGGACCTGAGTTCTATCCCCAGCACTTTAAGGAAAAAGCTGGACAAGTCAGCAAGCATTTGTAATCTCAGTGCTGGAGGGTGGAAACAGCTGGGCCCCAGGCTTTGCTGCATACAGAGACTAGTCTCCTTGGTGAACTCCGAGTTCAGTGAGGGATCCTTTCACAACAAAACAAAACAAAACGTCAGGGTAGATAGCAACTGAAGAAAACCTCGGAGGTTGACCTTTGGTCTCCACACGTATGTGAACACATATGTACACATACATACAGTACGCTAAAGCTAGAGCCAGAGGAGATGGACTGGAATTCACTCCCCTGAAGAGACTCTTGGCTGGCAATCCTGCTGCCTGGCCTTGTCTTTATTCTGTCTCTTACCTCTGTTTCTACCTTCTGTATCACAGCTGCTGTGCTCCATTCCTCCATTTCCCGTGTCTCCTCCCTCAGGGATGAATAATGTCTTATCTCCCTTCCACAGCCCCATCAACAACACCCTATCATGTTTTTACCTCCTGATTCATGATGCTTCCTCAATCCTTTTAATCTGTTCTTCTGCCCTTTGGCTTTCAATCTCCTCCTAGACTTAATCTCAGGCAATGTGTTCCCTGAGATCAGAGGAAATGCCTTAAGGAGACGACAAAGGCTCTAGACACCTTCTGGTTAGGGGATCGAAATGATCAGAAAAGACAGTAAAGTCGCTTCGCCACAATTCCCTTTGTTTTATGGAGGGAGTGAAGTTTCTTAATTAGCCAAAGACTCAACGTCAACTACTGGTACAGCCACCATTATCCTTTTAAAGTCTGATGTTGAAAATGTTTGCTGCATGTCAGTATATAGATAGGACATAGAGCTTGGAGTCAAACTGAAGAGCCCATTTCCCAGCTGGGTGGCCCTAGAGAGTTGCTTCTTTTCCTTTGGCTCCATTTCATCATTTCCAATGAATATGCGGAAGGATCCTGGTACTCTCTAAATAAGGAAGTCGTGGATGGAATGATGCTGACCAGTCTGACAGTATGGTGCCTGGTCCAGGCAGGGATTCTGTGATGAGCAGGTGTCTCTGTCAGCTGCCTGGAACCATCAGTACATGTTTATTGATGTTTGCTGATAGGATCTATATGGCTTCCCTGAGGGAACGGGTGCACCTGCTGTGCTTAGGGAATAAGACATTTGGACCTGGATGTTGCAGGTCTATCTCGGAAGCTGAGTTCATGTCCATTAGTCTGTACACTGGTACATTTGAGAATCCTAGGATCATATGGGAAACACATATCTGGGCTGGCCCTCAGAGGCGCTGGTTTGAAAAACCTGGGAAGGGCCAGTGCAACCTGCATTTATGATAACACTATCTACAAGAGCTCTGACGCAGAGGTCTGAGAAGTACCATCTGAGATGCCGGCTCACGGTGCTCATGCCA
Source organism: Peromyscus eremicus (assembly GCF_949786415.1). NCBI lineage: Eukaryota > Metazoa > Chordata > Mammalia > Rodentia > Cricetidae > Peromyscus > Peromyscus eremicus. The sequence goes on from NC_081423.1 coordinate 30,416,425, forward strand.
GCCACACTCATCCCTGACCACTATCATCTTTCCATCCTTTCCTGAGCTCTTGTGAGCTTTTGGGACCTGTGCCTAGCCCGATTTAACTCTTTCTTGTCCCACTGTGTCAACCCTGGGATTTGTACCCTCTTCATCTCCGGTTCTTCCCCTCGCCTGTGACTTCTGGCCTATAGCTAGGTTTCTGGAACATTCCTACCTTCACTGATTCCATCCTAAGTTCCTTCACACACACACACACACACACACACACACACACACACACACATACACACACACACTGTGACTCTCCACCATGTAGCAGTCCCTCCTAGTGCTTTTGGATGACACCCTTGGTTTCTAAGCTCTGGGAGGGCTGCAAGTGCAGCAGGGGGTCACCACAGAGAAGCAAGCACACGTCTTTGCAAGGTTCCTTGCCTGGAATGGTCCCTAGTGGGACCATGAAGAAGGCCTGGGGCTTCCTAGGGAGGTAACTCAGGGGCAGGTCCACGACTAAAATCACTATTTCTCACAAGCAGGGTGGCCATGTTGAGGCTAGACACCTGGGAAGCGGCTATCCACTGTGAAATTCTTCCCAACTCCTCCTGCAGCTACTCACAAGGCTTTCCTGCCTTCTACACCATCTTCTTTTGACTTTCCTTTATGAATGGTATCAGCCAGCTCATACTGGGCTTCCAGTATAGAGGAAAATCTCAGAAGATGGCCTAGTGTACCATTCTGTATATGAATAAAGGTTGCAAAGCAGTAGATATGTAGAGTGTAGTCAATATGTTGAGTGTTCATTATCTCTAAGATATATTCTAGAAGTTATTTTTATAAAGATTTATTTTAATTTTAAATGTATTAATATTTCGCTTCCACATATGTGGGTGTACCATGTCTCTGCTTAGTGCCTGGAACTGGATTTACAGAGAGTTGTCATGTGGGTACTGGGAACTGATAACAGGCCCTCTGCAATAGCAACAAGTGATTTTAACTGCTAAACCTTCTCTCTAGGCCCTAGAAGTGATTTTTTACATTTCAGTATTTTAGATTTATTTTATTTTATATGTGTGTTTTCTTGCATGTATGTTTGTGCATGCTTGGTGGCCACAGCGGTCAGAAGATGTCAGATCCTCTGGAGCTGGAGTTACAGATGATCGTGAGCCAGCACACGCATGCTGGGAACCAAACCTAGAACCTCTATAAAAGCAATAAGTTCTCTCAACTGCCGAGCCATCTCTCTGACTCTATATTTCAATTTTAAATCCATCTTACACTTCAGTTCACTGTGGACTTTTCCATTCCCACTAAAGGATGGGGACTACAAGATAAATGTTCTGGGCTCTGTCTGGAGTCTGGTTATTTTAGGTTTTATTGTATGTTGAATCAGATATCATGCCATTATTTAAACTTACATTTCCCTGGAGACCTGAACAGTGGAAAATGGCACATAGGAAAAAGCAAATGAAAACTACAATCAAATCCCACTTTAAAAAGACAGATAAGCTAGGTATAGTGGCTCAGGCCTTTAGTCCCAGTACTGGGTAAGCAGAGGCCAGCCTGGTCTACATAGTAAGTTCCAGGAGCCAGGGCTACATAGAGGGACCCTGTCTCAAAAAACAAACAAACAGACAAATAAGCAAACAACAACAACAACAAAACAAAAAGACAATGACAAGCACTTCAAGGGCTGGGGGAAATCAGATCCCTCATACACCCACACCATAGGTAAGGTGGTACACACAACTCTTGAGTGTATATCTAAGACTTCTGCAATATTGTACCTTGTATTACTATTTGTAACCACCATCAGTAGAAATAACCCCATAGTCTGTGAACTGATGATTAAAGATAATGGATCTGTGCAAACAAGAAAATTCCACTCAGTATTAAAATGATGGGAAGCAACTGCAAGAAAGAGGAATCTGAAGACATGCTAAAGAAAGAGGCTAGGCTGGAAAGATGACCTGTGTGGCCTCATTTACATGAAATCTGCACATGTAAATCTGTAGCAGCATAAAGATTATGCTGAGCTGGGCTGAGTGCAGGAAGTGGGTATGATTACCAATGGGCACTGGGAAAGATGAACTTAGACAATTAAGGAGGGCCCATCACCTTCCTCTCCCCAAGGTGATGGAAGTCATAAACTACTTAAGCTAAGGAGCCTAAGTCTTCTGAGCAGCTAAGCTCCAGTAAGGAGACTCTCAGACCGGAGCTGCCTGTAAGTCTTGCAGAGAGCTATGGGCTTGCAGCTTTTGAGAATCATCACCCTGTTGGCTCCATGACTCAGCTGTATGTGAATCATGCCTGTCTCTGTAAGTAACCCTCTCTAAGTTGAACTTAGGTAGAATCATTACTTTGGTTTCTTGCAGGCCTTATCTGGGATGTGTAGATATGTGTATCATATCTCCCCAGAAAAAAATCGAACAACATTATATCTGCTGAGTTACAGGTAACATAAACCTGGAGTCAAGTCTGATGAGACCAACAGTGAGGAAACCCTTACCTGGGCCAAGAAGAGATCTGTTAATCCAACACATGCCAGGAGAAAGACCACCAGCTCAAATCATCATGGCCAAATTAATTAAAGCAAGCAACTAATTAAGGCAAGCTAATTTATTTGTGTCCGAGAGCTGTCTCTCCCTAAAGGTAGGGTTCAAGAGATCAGCATTGGACATGGGGAAGATAAGGGTCTTTGTAGTTCAGAAGTAGGGGGTTTTCAAATGGGGGACTTGATGGGCGAATAGACGGGGTTACAGAAGCAGAACATAAACATATTAGGTTGATTATAGTAACCTCCTGAAACAAACACATGCTTGCAAGGTGTCTAACAACCTTTGAAACAAAGACATAGTTGGCATTTCCTGGAACAGGCAGTACAGAACCATTTGTAGTTAAGGTTACAGGTGGGCACAGCCCAATCCTTGAGAAATAGGTTTAATCATAAACAGGAATGAATCTAATTTGTCTTTACTATAAGATGGCTTTCAAGCCTAAGATGGAGGCAGGCTGGTTAATCAGATTTACATGTGTCTTCCTTCTGGGAGGCAAGAAAATCTTCACTGACACTTTCCACTCTAAATCAAATTTAGGAGACTGAGAGCCTGTGCTTCTTTATTAACTGCAGTGAGTTCTTGTCACCTGAGGTCTCTGTTTAATGAAGAGTATCATATTTAATTTCTAGAATTTTGGTTATTTAAATAAATTGTTAAAACAATTTAATAAAACACTTGAATACAAAGTTAAACTTTTTTTTTAAAGATTTATTTATTATGTATGCAGTGTTCCGTCTGCACATATCCCTGCAGGCCAGAAGAGGGCACCAGATCTCATTACAGATGGTTGTGAGCGACCATGTGAGTGCTGGGAATTGAACTCAGGACCTCTGGGAGAGCAGTCAGTGCTCTTAACCTCTGAACCATCTCTCCAGCCCCAACATTTTTATTTTTTATTTTAACTTTTTGGTTTTTTTGAAACAGGGTTTCTCTGTGTAGTCCTGGCTGTCCTAGAACTTGCTCTGTAGACCAGGCTGGCCTTGAACTCACCTGTCTCTGAGATCCACCTGCCTCTGCCTCCTGAGTGCTGGGATTAAAGGTATGTACCTCCACTTCCTGGTTTAAGTATTTTTAATACTTTATCCTTTTCTTTCCTCCTGCCCAGAGAAAACTATCCTTGCCTTTTGGGAAATGTGTATGTCTAGTTTAATTCACAAACAAGCAAATTGTATATACTAATTTTTCTATTATTCACAAAGGGCTATTGTACAAATTGCTGGGTATCTTGTTCTATTCTCCGATATGATGAATGCTGGAGAGATCTGTCTGTCTGTCTGTGTATCTATCTATCTATCTATCTATCTATCTATCTATCTATCTATCTATCCATCTGTCCATCTATCTACCTATGTACCTATACATCTATTTTATTTTTAAGCTTATGGAGCATTTTATTAGAATGTGAGAGGAAAACAACATGGTGATCTGGAAATCCTAGCAGTTTCTGGGAGGAGGGAGCTGGATAACAGCCAGAGAGATAGCCATGTCTTTAGAGTTATGTTTGCGATCTTTTAAGGTCAGCATATTAAAATACATTCCATTCATTTATTATTGTTAAATAATGTGTCATTATGTATATTACTAACACTTAACCATTGAACTATTGGTAGTTCGACCAAGACCAGTTCTTTGCTACTACACTCTGCATTACAATGAATATTCTTATGTAGATTTTTTTTAACCTTTTGTGTGTGTGTGTGTGTGTGTGTGTGTGTGTGTATGTGTGTGTATGTGTGCTGTACATACATGCCACAGCATGAATCTGGGGGCCGGAAGACAATATATGGGAGTCAGTGCTCTCCTTTCACCATGTGGTTCTTAGAATTGAACTCAGGATGTCAGGCTTGGTAGCAAGAGCCTTTAACTCCTGTGACATCTTGCTGGCCTCAGTATCTTTTTTAAAGAAAATTATTTATTATGTATATGTAGGTGTGTCTTTGGGTGCACCATGCCTCAATATGCATATGCAGATCGGAGAATGACTCACAGGAATAAGCTTTCTCCTTCCACTATGTGGGTCCTAGGGATTGAACTCAAGTTGAGGGTCTTGGCAATAAGAGCCTTCCCAGCTGAGGCATCTCATTGGCCCTGAGTATAGATACATGGGATGGGAGTGTAACGGTGCGGTACACTCCTAGAAGCAGAATTGCTGGCTCAAAGTGTATGTTTACTTAAAATCTTGACAGACTATTAATGGTTTTGTCTTAGATTGTACTAGGCAGTGGTTTACCAAACTCTCTCATTGATGGCCCCTAGGCTTCTATCACTTGGCTTACAGCTCCATGATACAGCCAAAATAGTTCATTGTGCAGATAGCCCTTCCAGATTTTGAAACACTTAGAAGGCAAGTGGTCTGAGTTCTAAACTTAACTTTGTCTTTTAGCATTTTCTTTAATTCTGGTATGGTAATTTTTAATTATTTTGTTAGCCCTTTGATTTGTTAATAATATCTTGATTATAGGAGCCAGGAGACATGGAGGGTTGCCAAAAAACAGTGTCTTCTGGACACAACTGGCATGCAACACTCATGAGCCTCAACGGCTGTGGTTGCCTGTATAAGCCTTGCACACAATCACACAGCCAGCATTTAGGCATGGATGGAGGAAGTGCTCACAAAGTCCCACCCTTAGGTGAGGAGCCACAGGTGGTAGATGGTTGCAGAGGGAGGAAGAGTCAGGTTTCCTTCAGGAATGAACCTTCTGGTGGGTTGCTCATGCTCCAGTGGTTAGCCCTACACCCATGTGCTTGTGGGTAACACTAATTGGACTCAGTAGGTTATATAATAATAATAATGATAGTGATAACAACAAATACAGTAGAAGAAGACATAAGTTTGAGAGGGAGACTTGGAGGCCATACAAGAGGAATTGGAGAGGGGAGGAATGGGAAGATATGACGAAAATGTATTGTAGTCATGTAGGAAATCCTCAAAAAAATTCTGGTGTTTTGTTTTAGCAGTAGGCTCATTGGCCCAGACTACCCAGTGGGCATTAGCAGAGCTGGTTGCCCTTGAAAATGCATATTTCCTAAGGAGCTTTGGTAAAGCTAACCCTTATTAAATTTATAAAGGAAACCATTTTCTTCAAAGCAGAGATAAACAGGACAGACAGATAGATACATGTGTCCCTCATTATCTGTGGGGAGTGGCTCCAGTAGAATCCACTAGAATCAAAGGATACTCAAGTTCCTTATAGAAAATGGTGTCATATTTGCCTGTAGCCTCTGTTTACTCTTGAAATGCCTTAAGCCTTCCATCGATCATATGGAAGACCAGCATGTAGAATGGATAAGGAGAGAAAGGCTGTCTGAAGGGTTGAGCTTAAGGACATCCAAATATATATTCTTTGCTTCCCCAATACTCTTAATCTGTATTTAGTTGAGTATGGCCTCCAGAGCCTTGAGGCACCCAGCAGCCTGCATATGCTATAAAAGTTCTCTACTACTGAGCTGTACCCCATTCTCTCCAAAGTCCTCTTTTATTTTGTTTGGATCTGTTCATCTTCAGGGTAAATGCAGATGTAACACACCAGGTAGAGGACTTTATGAGCTGGACATAAATTCATGCCCGTTATTAGTAGACTCCAGTGGATTTGGTAACATCAAAGGGACTCTCATAACACTAGATTGTCCATCCTTCAGAGTCAAGTTAGACAGAAGTGATTCATATTTAGGCAGGGGAAGCCTTTTACGTGCAGACATTCATAATGCTTAATCTTGGAATGACTTACTTATAGAGAGTTGGATTATTCACTTTGGACTAAATTAAGTTATCTCATTTACAAAAAACAAGACTCCCTGACGAGATGTGCATCACAGCCGGAGCTGATTAATGAGTTTCTTTGTCGGGATGAATTATCGATTAGACCTTTGTATCATCTGCCTGGGAGGCGATGGAAAGTGATTTGATTTAAAAGATTTTTAAGTATTCAGACATCTACATAAATGAAGTTTTGAGTACTGTGCTTTTAGCTCTCCACACTTAATCATCCCGTGAATATTTATGAAAACTCAATCTGAGTTTATATCACGGTGTTGAGCTATTTTTAGGTCAAAATAAGTAATATTCTCCATCTGTGGTTTGAAATTTTTTTCCTTTGGTAGTTATAATTATATATGGTTTAGGTCCAGATGTTTATTTTTTAAAGTAGGAAAATTTCCTTTCAAATCAACTGAAATGCCAAGTACTTAACCATGATGACTCACATTTCTATGAGGTGTTTAATTCTGCAAAATGTTTCCACCCCAATTTCCGCAGTGCATAATAGTTAATTAGCATTTAGGATGTGCTGAGTACTTTGCTGGGGATGTTTTGTAGCTATATCATTCAATCCTTCCAAAATGCTACAAACTAGCTACTATTAATATCCTTGTTTTATGAATGAAGAAACTGAAGTGTTAGAATGGATAGCTAGCTTTCTCAGAGCCTCAAGAAGCCAGAATTTTAAAAATGCATGTTTTTACCTGGAACCTAAGCCTTTGACCTATATTCTAAACAACCCCTGCAAATCTCATGGCATTAAAAATTTTAATACAGCCACCTGCATAGCAATGTGGGGATTCTACCAGTGGTTTTAAGAAGTCACTATATTATTGTCTCCATTCTTCAGGAGAGGAAAGTAAGACATAGACATAAAAATGACGTGACAGGGGTCACACTGCTTTATATTGGTCATAAAATCATTTTATCACCTCATGACATTAAAGTATTATCTCCAATTAGATAGCTCTCACTAAGGCAAAGAAGCCTTTGAGTCCCTTCACAGTTCTAATGGAAATGGAAAGACTTTTTTTTTTTTTTTTTTTTTACAATAAATCGTGTTTTAAAAAAACAAAGTATTTATTTTATTTTCTCTAAATCAGACTCTAAATCTACAAACTGGTAGACTAGAGAGAAATAACTTTTACTCAACTTGAGAGGCTTTCTTCCCCTCCCCAGGAGATACTTCAAAGTTTTAGCAGCCAGGAAGTAGGGGAAAACATGTTCATTATTAGTCCTTCACAGAAGTCTCTACCAAGCCTCAGTTATGGAGGAGTTTGGCAAAGATATCTGGTACTTGTGTAGAAAGATTGGATCATAAATATTTATATAGAAGGGAGACCTGATCGCTAGAGTCAAGCCCACTGGCTCCCGAAGCAGATATTCTGAGATGGGAATCTTCCTGTCTTTCTTTCTCTCTGTCTGTTTGTCTGTCTGTCTGTCTTTCTCTGTCTCTCTCTCTGTCTCTGTCTCTCTGTCTCTCTCTCTGTCTCTCTCTCTGTCTCTCTCTCTGTCTCTCTCTCTCTCTCTCTCTCTCTCTCTCGTGTGTGTGTGTGTGTGTGTGTGTGTGTGTGTGTGTGTGTGTTCCTGTAGAGACCACAGGAGGCATCAGGTGTCCCGCTTTGAACTCAGGTCCTCATGTTTAGACAGAAAGTTCTAGCAGCTGAGCCATCTCTTCAGCCCTCTGCGTGTGTCTCTAAAGCACCGTTCTGGAGAAGGTCAGGACAGCTTCAAGTCCTCTCCACTCCGGAGCCATCTGCTCTTTTGTTGCCCCTTTCTTCTGGCCTCAGAGGCACTCCCCTCTCTCTGCTCTTCCTGTTACACCCATACCCATGCCAAGCTTCTCTCACAGAGATAAGATTCTAGAGCAAGCATGAACAACAAAGACCTGGTGATATTGTGCCCTTGACTTTGCATCAAGAATTCTAAGGGGAATGGGAGAGCGAATATTCTACTATCTGGTCTGGGGGTCACAGCCAGTCTGGATGAAAACATCATATGCTCAAGACATCACCTAGCCTCACAGTGCTTGCTTTCTCTTCTGAGTAGGGAATCAGCAACACAGTTCCAACTGAGCTCTCTTCTTGCCTGGACCAGGGACCTTTAAGTTCAAGAGATACTCTTTAAAAGGAAGTCGACACACTCAGGAGATATTGAACAGTGGTCCTGGGCTTGGTGAATGAATAAAACGCACAAAGCCTTTCTGAAGAAAAGGGTGTGCTGTGGGGCTTAAGGACAAAGAAGTGTCTAGAACAGAGATCTGCAATCCTAAAACTGAGAGAATTTTCTAGAGATTGGGGGGAATGTATGAGTTGCTGTAGAAGCAAATGTTTTTTCCTGGTGGAGGTTTCCCAACTCAGATTGAGAGATGACCTGTCAGTATATCGTAATTTATATTTAAGTATAATTTGGGACACTTAATCTTGATTTTGTGTATGGTGCTGGGGTTCAAATACAGGCATGGGTACATGCTAGACAAATGTTCTGCCATTGAGTCACAGCTCCCAGCTAAGACACTTGACATTTAAGGAAAATTTTTACCCTGGGATTCCTGAGAGTGTGAATGAATGGGTCTCTCTATATATATCTGTTCCTTGTGTCTTTTTGGACTCTTTCCCTTTTGTTTTATCCTGTCCCAATTTGTTTGTTTCTGTTTTTATATTATGTTCTATTTTATTTAAAAAAATATTTGTATCTAATCTGGGGTACCCTTCTGTAACCTTTAATTCTCCCGGTAGTAAAAGAACACAACCAGTGGTGAGTTTTTGGTTGTCCTTTGTTGGTTTGGGGAGGGAGCACTTTGATATGGATTGAGCTTTCCTAATGGGGTGTAGTACATGCTTGCCCTTTGGGAAATATGTGATAAATGCCAAAACTACAATGTGGGTTTCCTCTGTTGCATGTGATGATCTACTTAGTTACCATCTGACTAGGTTAAAAGAAAACCAGTACATATATTTTATAAAACGGAAAGTATAAATATATAACATTTTGAATCGTTATGTACCAATACCTCTTCACTAGTCAAATCAATATGTAGATTTGTTTTTGTTTTGGTTTTTTGAGAAGGAAAAAGACAGAGCAGGGGTGGTGGGAACAATTAGATGGGCTCACAGCCTGCGGAGGTTGTGGATGATTAAGATGGTTTATTCTACACGATCATAGCAGATAAGTCATTTGTATAAACTGACACTCTGAGTTTCTTATCCCTCCTTCTGAGAAGGAACCTGTCTGGTGAAAGCTCAGCTGTCCCAGGCAGCTGTTTCTTTAGAGTTGCTCAGTGGATTCATTTAGGAATGGCTAGGGGAACAATAGCCAGCTGTCTTCAAAGCAAGCAAAAGGTCTTCTTCGGAGGGGTCTTGTCTAATCCAGTGTTTAGTAGAAGGGCTAGACTGTAGGGCAGTGTTCTCAACCTGCGGTTTGCGACCCCCTTAGGGTCTGCATATCAGATATCCTGAATATCAGATATTCGCATTACAATTCATAACAGTAGCAAAATTACAGTTATGAAGTAGCCACAAAATAATGTCGTGGTTGGGGATCACCACAGCACCAGGAGCTGTATTGAAGGGTTGCAGCATCAGGAAGATCCAGAACCACTGCTGTAGGGTATTTTAATCTGTGATCTGGAGACATCTCAGAAGAGTCCATTCTTCTCACAGATGCAACTGCAGAATGTCATGGCTATCCAGGAGGGTTCTCAAATGAAAGTCTAGTTCCAAAGTGTCTGGATGACATGTGGGGAAAATGTGGTCTGAAAAGAACCAGCAACTCACTAGCTATCTGAAGGCTTGGCCCCCCAGCCTAGAGCCAAACCTTCCTGCTGCCCACAGTGAAGCCAAATGTCCTGCCTTTTTGCAGGGGTGTTTTCTCTGAGCATGGGTGTCATGCCACCATTTGAGAAAATGATGATTCTTGAACACTTCGTAAGGGAGATTGAAAAGGGGGACTCTTCCCTCATTGTTTGTATCCAGTGCAGCAAATAAGTCTCACTCATCACTGCTACTCAATATGGAAGTACTCAAATTGTATATGCCTGTGAACCTGTCCCTCCGCCCCACCCCAGGGCACTCTTGTTAAAACAGATCTGCCATCCTGCATCTCTAATAAGCTCCCAGCTGATACTACTACAACACTAGCCTGGCTTGCTGCTGTTTGGGGAAGGGGAGTTGTAATGGCAACATAGGTTCTGTTTCTAGCTTTCCTTGGCCACTCCTAGGCAGCATTGCCTCTGCCTCTCAATGACCTACACCTGATAGATTCAATTGAAGTAGGCCCGCATAGATCTCTTTACAGGGAGAAGGCGGCCAGTGAAGCTGCTTCCAGGCTTCTTTCTTTCCTGCACAGAGAGTGTGGCCCAGGTCAGAGTTCGGGACTAAGTCTAGAGGATCCAGGGAAGGTTATTTGGCAACTGCCTCCATCACAGATGACTCCTACTGCACTGAACTTCAAGTCTCTCTGACACCAAGGTGTACTGATGCCCAGCCAGTAGAATTAGGGTAAGTTCTAAGAGAGAGGCTTTGGGGTCTTCTTCATTGCTTCGTAAATCCAAATTGAGTCTGTCGGACTTTCACATTGTGAATGCTTTGCCTTCCTCCCCCTGCCCTCCGGTCTCCAAAGAAGCCCGGTTTGCAGCCTAGAGAAGTCATTATCCATGTGCAATTCATAATTTATTATTTAACCTTGGTGAACGGCAGGAAACGCAGTTTTGAACAGCCCTGCTGGAATAAGAATCATAGGGTTAATAATCTCTGCTCTTTGTAAGTAATTGGAAAAAATGGTATCCTGGTAACTAGACATTAGCAGAAATGAGTTTTTTTTTTTTAATCAATTTCTATAGGATATAAAATGGTAAGGAGTGACTAGAATAATTTCACCGTGAGTCTCTTTCCTCTTGATTCACACAGCCCTGGGATGAGCAACTGCTTTCTGAGGTTGACCTTTTATAATTTGAGAATCTATGTTTCTCTACTAGAGCTGTAGGTAACAATACCAGCTTATAGAGCCCGTTTCTGGGCTCCCGAGCTGGACTGTGATTCATACTGCTTCGTGCCTGGCTGCTTCGGTTAACAATGGGCAGGAGCTGTACCTTGTCAACGTCCATGGATCTGCCTTGCTGGTTTCAGGTGTCAGACAAGGCTCAGCTGTGTGGAGAATCTGCCTTGCTGGTTTCAGGTGTCAGACGAGGCTCAGCTGTGTGGAGAATCTGCATGTCCTAAACTGGTCAATGATAGAGATTTTGGGTGTTTCCCAGTATCTATAACTCTGGGCTTTTAAGAATGGGGAGAAAGGGGAAGGAAGCTCTGAGTTCCTTGGTGCTAGATGTGAGGGGGTGTCAGAGAAAGTGAGCCAAGTGTGAGCAGCAGTGTCTCCTGTTGAGTTTTTTAGAAATATTTATTGGGATGGACATACTTCTCTCCATCTGAGGACCGTGAGGACAAGGGAGAACTAGGCAATAATCTTGACAGGGAATGAAAAACCAGTGCGCAAGTGTGAGGCTGGCGCAGAGGAGGAACACAGTGCAGATGATTGGGAACGAACGAAAGCCGCCTCCCATTTCAGCAGTAGCGTTCAGAAGAGCACAATTCGTGCATCTAGAGACAGACGCCACAGGGTGGCAGGCTACCCCAGCAACTGGCCAGGCTGTAAGAGAGACTCCACTAACTGAAAAGTGCGGAGCTGTTTCTAGACACAGCTGACTGACCAGGGCTGCTTCAAAAAGCCATTTTCTCTTGCTCCCCCTGACCCCTACCCCGGTTTGATTGTATGTATTAATTGTTAGTTTTCTCGTTTCCATGATAAAATTCCTGAAAGAGGCAAGAACCTAGGGTGGAAGAATTTCTCTTGGCTCATAGTTGGAGAATGTACCGTCCACCCTGGTGGGAAGGTATGGTGGGGTTCGTGGCTATTGGAATTCATGAGGAGGACTCCTCATATCTTAGGAGGTGAGGAAGAGGACAGAGAAAGCCAGATTGTGCTCCACTCCCTGATGACCCACTTTTGGTAAAACTTTCACCCTACAGATTCCACAACCTCCTTAAGCAGTGCCACCACTTGGGGCACATATGCCCATGTGGGATACTTTACAGCTGCAGAAGTGTGTTTGGTTGAATGACTGAATCAACTATATTTTCAATACTGCTATTTTTTGTTGTTTCCTATCTAATGAAAAGTAGTGTGAGCCAAGAGGAAATTCGATGAATTTTACCCAGTTCTCAGAATATTTGCAACTGCCCAGTAGCCATTTCCTGTCTCATGTCTTGATGGTATTTGGAAGTCATTGTGTTGAAGCAAGAATTGTACCTTCCTGTCTGTCCTCACAGGGTTTTGCTGCATTTGTGTCTTATATCATGGCTGCCTGGTCTGAGTTAGGCCCTCATAAACACCTGCCTGTACTATTGCAGTGGCCTCTTAACTGATCTTTCTGACCAGGACATTTCCCACTAAGGTGTCAGTGGGGACAAATAGTTCCAGAGAACTTTCTCAATCAAATCTCCAAGTAAAGTCCCTACTTGTTCCAAAACTCTCAATGACTCCTCTTGCCCGGAGGACAGTGCCATTATTGGTGCTTAGCTGGTGTTCAGATGGGCTCTGAGAGTGTGGTCCCCCACCCCCTAAACCTGCTTAGCCCTTTCCCGGGCTTAGTTCTGATCATTTCCCCGAGCAGCTTCTCTGCTGACAAAATGGTCTCAAATGCAGATTGTCCACAATGCTCTTCCACTCTTTGTCAACTCATCTTCATCCTGTTTTGTTTCTTCATTTATTTCTATGCTTAATCGATCTCTCATTCTGAGAGAGAGAGAGAGAGAGAGAGAGAGAGAGAGAGAGAGAGAGAGAGAGAGAGAGGAGAGGAGGGACAACTTTGGGTGTTGGTTCTCACCTTCCATCTTGTTGGTAACTGCATCTCTCTTGTTATTACCAGCTGGGTATGTGAGCCTAGGTCACACTTGGACTTCTGAGGGTTCTCCTATCTTTACCTACCTCTGCCTTGTATGAATTCTGGGATTACAGACATGAGTGCTCCTCTATCTGCCTTTATGTGAATTCTGGAGATCTCAAATCAGGTCATCAGGCTCCTAAGGCAAGTGATTTACCCACTGAACCATATGCCCAACTCCTCTTCATCCTTAACGCAAGATAGTTTTAAAACCAACCTCACACCCTTCTCAAACCAGATGACAGCATGTTCAAGCAAACTATCGATGTACCAAGAGCATGTTCATGAATACTGCTCGGCCTCAGAGGGGAAGTAATTGAGTTGAGTATGAGTTGCATTGATTTTTGTCTGTGCACTTCTTTGATTTGCTGCCAAGTTTGGTTTTGTCGTTTTCCACCAGCAGAGAGTTTCACTTTGCTATTGTGCTTTGCAGGCAGAAGGGGGGGTAGATTGGAAGGGTAGGGAAGGGGTTATATGTTTCTCTGCTGCATGACTCTATCAACGATAAAACCAGATTTATAATTCAATCGCATCTAGACCTTTCTCTCTGTGTGTTTTACATTTTCCCATTGGAGCAACTGATATTTATATGCAGAGTAATTTAAAATAGTTATGACTAGCTTTAAGGTGTACTGGGTAATTTTATTTTCAGGATCTTTTTTTTCCCTTTACCTTTTGTGATTGATTGCTATTTTTACTCCTCTTGTTAACAGTAAATTTCACTGCGCTATTTTCTTGTTTGCAACAAATAGTCATTGAAAAATGAACTTAGTTAAACATTTTAGGTAGATCTTAGCTTTCCAGAAGGAAGGGGAACTGGGTGTGGTAGTATATACATCTATACTCTTAGGATTCAGAGAACTCGGGCCAGGAGGATCATGAGTGTGAAGCCAGCAGAAGAGGGAGAGGAGGAGGAGGAGGAGGAGGAGGAGGAGGAGGAGGAGGAGGAGGAGGCAGAGATAGGAGAGATTCAGGGAGCTGGGGAGAACAGTTTTGTATTTACATGCCAATATTTAAAGAACACAAGGAAATTTCTTCCATTTGCAGGGGGATTCTGAATGGAAAGAGCTTTTGGAACTGGAGGCACATATTGACTCACTTTTGGCAGGGGAAGAGGAGGGAGGCAGACTGTTGGTTTTGTTTGAAGTGACTGATGTTATATGAAGGAACATTTGAAAAAAGTATGTATATATCCCTGAACAACAAAACCATAAATGAGTATTACAGAGAAATTCAGTGGCTCCTAATAAGCTCTTAGTATCACTATTGAAAATATGAAAAAAACAAACAAACCCCACTCTCCCATTGCCATGGATTCTGTTAAGGGTGTGCACAGTTTTTCTTTTCCCTGAAGACTGTCAACCATAAATGAGCATCTCTGTGGAGTTGTATTTATTGTTTTAAGTATATTTGGCTAAGGAGTATCCCAACTCAGACTTTAGCTTTGACTTTTGTTCATAGTGTGTTAAACTTTTGAGTCAATCCATTAGTCTTGTCTTTAATACCCTTATGCAGAAAAAGTCTCCTTTTGGAACATGAAGGAGCCTTGCTATTAAAATGCAGTTCCAGATTCACTGGTCTTCCAGAACTCAGAGAGAGGCTGAGCATCACTTGCTCATTGATCATGTGGCTTGTCTGAAGTGCATCTTGGAAGAGGCTGATCTGTGAAAAGAGGCTCCCAAGTCGCTCTGCAAATGCCCAAGAACACAGGGTCTGGAAGGTTCTATCCCTTTCCACCTTCAGAAAAAATTGATAGGTCAGGCATGTGTGAGCGTGAGATGGTGTCACAGCAGCTTTCTCTCCTTGTTACCTGTGACTTTGCTGTCTCAGGACAGTTCGACACAGACACAACCTCTAATGGAGTGCTTTTGTTTTTTTTTTTTTTTTTAAATCATACTTGTTTATCTTTTCCACCAACACTTAATAGTAGGCGCTGTATCTAGGCAGTTACAATAGCGGAATTAGCCACAGCATTTTATTAGTGCTACAAACGGGCTCACCTCCTGTTAAGCAGTAGAAGCACATGACAGGAGCAATGAGGAAGAAGACCAATCAGGACTATAAGTGCCACAGAGGACAGGATTTTATGGGTTAAGTGGTTTCTTGAGTAGCTGCATGTACTTGATCTCTGTTTTCTGGGTATATTCTCACTGACTCATCTCTGCTCCCGGAGAAGAAATGGGTACATGCCACCATTGGATTCAGTTAGGCTGTTCCTTGTCTAGTACCAAACACAAATGTGATGAGTTATTTATAAAGAAGACCTCTGTGAATCTGAAATAAGCTGCTCAGTAGAGTTAAGAACACTGTGTGTGTAATTAAAATCATAGTTGGCAGGTAGTGTTGGTCTTCATATTTAAAACTTGGTCCTAGTTTTATAATGGTGCTAAGTTACATAATTGAAACATGCAGATCTCAGAGATGAAGTAAGGTAATATAAAGGTCACTAGAACTAAGTGCTACCAACATGCAAACTGTGTTGCTTCAGAACCATCTGTAGCCCCGATTTGCTTGAGAAATTGTGTCAGATGTCTGAACCTCAGTGAAGCCATGATTAAAAGAAGTTTAATTCCAAGCCAGTATTGGACCTCGTCCTATGACTACAGGAGATGCCTGTGACAGTGATGGTGACCATACTGCTGACACTCAGTAGGCAGGAAATGCTGTCAGTGCAGTGGGTGTTCAAGTCCTGAGAATTATCTAGTAGACTAATAGCACCCAGCTGAGAAACACTGTGATGTTCTTGGCATGTATTGTAGTTCATGAGAAATGGGCTGAAGGGGAGGAACCAACAAAGTATTGCTAGTGAATTTCTTCTACTAGTTTTAATTATTAAATTAATTAAGGCAGGATCTCAGGTAGCCCAGGTTGGTCTCAAATGTGTTACATAGCCAAGGATGACTTTGACCTTCTGATCCTCCTGCCTTAACCTCTGACATACTGAGATTATAAATGTGAACCACCACACTCAGTTTCTCTGGTGCTGGGAATGGAACTCAGGGCTTGAACTCAGGACTTCAACTCAGAGCTTGAGGGTACCACTAGACAACCAAACTATGTCCCCTACCCTTTATTTTCATGTTAGTACATTGTTTTTATAGATTAGGAGGAAATAACACTTTGAATCAGCTCTGGAGTTCCTGGTAGGCCATTCTGGCTTCTGAGACATTTGGATGTGTTCTTTTCTATTTTCTTATTTCAGGAAGCATCTGGGTTCCTTCATGAATAGCTGTGCTCCAAGGCAAAGCATCCCTCTCCCTAGGGCTTGTCCATGCCTGGACAGTAGAGGCCGCCCAATAGCAGGGTTCAGTGGACACAGTGTAAACAGCAGACTCCTGCTCTGCATGTGCCTGAGAGATTAAAGTTCCCAGAACAAAATTCAATACTGCTCTGTGAAAACAGATATCTTGGCCCCAGAGTAGCAGACTCAAAAAAAAAAAAAATGTTCTTCTTTGTGTGTGTGTGTGTGTGTGTGTGTGTGTGTGTGTGTGTGTGTGTGTGTGTAAGAACTGAACAGTGAGTTAAGCACAGGGGTCAGTCAGAGAGTGGGGAAAGCCCTCTGGGAAAAGCCCATTTCTGCAGTTCACAGATAGGAAGAAGGAGGACCTGCTGGAGATCACATGTTATGTTTGTACCTGAGCCATACTACAGCTGCTAAGACGTAGAGTGCCCTAGTCATGTGTTAGGTCCATCTCAGGATCCTTCTGAGCAGAAACCAGTTACAGGTACAGGCTCACATGTCTACTGCCCAGCAGGTATTAGGAATTTCCTTGGTGTAGACTGAAGACTAAATCCTATTGGCTTTTAGCTGTAATGAACCCCTAATACACCAGGCAGATGAACAAGAAGAAAATAAACAATTCTATTAGCGTGGGGAAGGGAGAGTTCCTGAAAAAGAGTAGTTCTCAATAAGTCTTTGAATTCAAGTTTATGGGACATATTTTTGGGTTTGTTTCTTTTTGAGACAGAGTCTGTCTACGTAGCACTGGCTGGGTTGGAACTATGTAGACCAGACTGGCCTCAAACTCACATAGCTCTGCCTGCCTCTACCCCCTGGCTGTGCAGCAACATGGACTGGTGTGCCTTTAGAGCAGTGACAGAACAAAGGGAAAGAAGTCTGTAGGAACCAGGGATTGGAGGAGAGCAACAAATGGCAGAGAGAGGTTAGCCAGGAAAGTTCGGCAGTGCTGATATATCAGGTGCTGTTCCCACTCGAGGATGAGGCTGTCTACAGCGGCTAACCTTGGTATTCCTCTGCAGAAGAGAAGAGGCCTAGGATAGCTCCTGTCTTTGCAAATCTGTGTTCTAGAGAAGATTAGAGAAGGAAGCCAGGGAACCAGCATGCATTTGCTTCTTCTTGTATTCAGCTAAATAATCCCTCCTATTTGGGGAGTGATTCAGGGTATTCTCCCACACTGGCTACCTACTGTGGGTTGTGGAGTTATCCATCCCCTCTGTGGTTGCTCAGTTGAAGCCTATTATATTTCTCAGGACTCTTTTGCTTATGAATGGCAGAAGTTTAACAGCCAAAGCAGTAATGTTTACTGGTGTAGCTAATCAGGAAAGGTGAGAGGTACACGGGTTGCAGGACTCAGAGTAGGCCATCAAGACTCTCAGCTCTTGCTTAATTTCTCTTCACACTGTCTCTCCCCTAGCTGCAGGGGAGCTGCTTAAGGCTCTGCATGAGCACACTTGGCAAGAGTGTTGTCGATGCAGATGGGTAGCCTTCTAGCACTGTCCAGTAGAGATTACACACTCATACACAGCATCTTACTACTGCAATGAGTCTGTCTAAAGACTCTAAGAGTCCCTGCAACAGGGTCTCTATTAACACTTTTTAAAAAAAATCCTAGTGTATTTACCATAAAGTGTGATTATTGACTCTTTTGTCTCTTCTTTGTCTTTTCATTAGTTTACAACTACAGCAGAGTAGGACTCATATATGTTTGGTTCACCAATCTGTTCTAGAGGCCTGCAAGAATATTAGTTAGTTGAACATACTCAAGATCGGAAGGAAATAAGAATGTTGTTCTCTAGTTTAATCTTGCCTGACTTCAGATTCAAAACAGGGACTGTTCTGCTGATAGGAACTGGGGTCTTTTTGGCTGCCCAGGGTTGCTCACTCTTATCTAGAAGGTCTCTGCATTTGGGTTGATTTTAAGAATTATTTCAAATGTGCAGGAAAAGACAGCTATGTGTCCACCTTTCAGATATTTGCTATTAGATTCTTCCTGTGTTATAAATATTGTAAGTTAAAAAGTTTTAAGCATTTATATGTTAAAAAAAGTTAAAGCTGTGGTGGGGCTAGGCATGTATAGCCCACTTGGTAGAATGCTGGGCTAGCATGAGTACTGGGTTTGATCCCCAACAGTCCATCAACTAAGTTTGGTGTTGTGTGCCTACAATCCTAAGACTCTGGAAGTAGAGGTAGGAGTTTCAGAAGTTCCAGGTCATTCTCAGTGAGTTTGAGTCCAGCCTGAAAGATGAGACCTTATCTAATAACAGCAACAAATACCTCCACTCTTACCTGCATACAAATAAACAACCATGAGGCTATTTATTTTCTTCTCAGGCTTTGTTTTCTGGAGTTGAATTGTGTCTCAGAAAATCCTGGGAGAGAAAGATCACATCTTCTCCAGCATGTGTTTTCCAAGGTTACACTCTTGCTTCCATCGTCTTTACATCATAATTAATGAGTTAATTTCTGTCCTTTTCCCAACAAGGATGTGAAGCCAGATCATAACCAGGTACAGTTGCCTCACTTTGGGTGCACGCCAATGTAAGGAAGGAGTAGTTTGCCCCAAATCAAATCTGAGGAGATAGACTCAGATCAAACATAAAATTTAACTGAGTTTTCTTATAGTCAAGGTAGAAAAAAAACCATGGCCACCTTTCATGGTCTCGTAAAAGCAAATGCACTGCTTCAGGAGACAACTGTTTCCATCTTCCACAGAAAAGTAAACACTCATTTATCTCCTGTGTTTGCTCAGCATCTTCCCATCATCTCTGTGAGCAGCCCCCTGCCTCCCTGCCTAATGGAGCCCCACTTTTTACCTCTCCACCCTCACAGTGCAGTGTCAGGATAAAGCTCTCTGATTGGGACCTGTCCATCCTTAGCCCTGGGTGCCTGAGGTCTGTAGGAGGTTACTGTGTGTTCTTGATATAATGGTAGAAGGTGATTTTTTAAGACATCAGATCCTTAAGCCTCACAAAGCCTGCCTGAGCTGTAAGAGGTCAATATTTAATATTCTCCTCATTTTAACAGATGGCACAGTAAACTGCCCAGCAGATGTGGCCCTCACAACTCAGAAGCCACTGTCAGAGATTTCGATAAGCTGTCAGTCCTAAGGTTTCTGCCTGTGGATGGGGCACCTTAGATAAACTTTATAAACTGATGTGTACTGGGAGAAAACTTTTTTATCACTGGCAATCTCTTTTGTTAATTATGTGTGTGTAGGTATGTGTGTGTGAGTACAAATGTGTGTAGGTGCACATGCACATGTGTGTGCATATGTAGAGAGGCTAGGAGCTGTCCTCGTTTTTTTGAGGCAGGGTCTCTCACTGGGACCTGGGCTTGCCTATTAGGCTAGGCTGACTGGCTGGCCAACTTGTCCCAGGGATCTACTGGCTTCTGCTTCTTCAACTCTGGGATTACAAGTGTACACCAACATGCCCAGTCCTTTAAAACTTTTTACATGGATGCTGGAGATCCAACTTATGTCCTCATGCTTGAACATGTCTACTTTACCAACTGAGCTGTCTACTTTGTCTTAGCATCAGAGGGAGCCTTAAGAGGATCCTGCCTTTTTGCCTGACATCTTAGCGAGGCTGCAATGGTTATCACTGCTCCTCTGGGCTTTGCCATGCCACCCAAGCATGACAAGAAGAAAGATGCCATAGAGTTGGTCAAGAAAGACAAAGACCCAGGAAGCAAGTCTGGGGACAAGGTCTCAAAGAAGTGGCCCAAAGACTAAGTTCAGGACAAGCTTCAGCACATAGTCCTGTTTGACAAAGCAATGCATGACCAACTCTGTTATTGAATTAAAAAAGAGGACCCCAGTATAACACAGTGGCAAAGAGCTATGTTTAAGTCTCATTTACTAATGACCAGCTTCATGGCCATGGGCTGGTTATTTGACTTCTCTGTGCCTCAGCTTCCTGGGCTTTACACTGGGGATGTTGATAGCATCACCTAAGTCAGTTTTGAGAAATAAGCAAGAAAACACACCTAAATATATACAGGTCTGGCATAGTGAAAGTCCTCATAAATGTTAGTTGTTTCTTGGAAACCTTGGAAGCAAAGCTCTTTTACTTGGAGCCTGCCTGATATTTATCTTTGTCCCCTAAAACCAAACCAATTGTGCTCCATATTACTTACTTTCCTATTGCTGTGATAAAACACTGTGATTAGGAGTTTATATAGATGAGTTTATTGGTGCTTATGGTTCCAGAGGGTTAAGAGTTCATCATGGCAGGGGGGCATGATCGAAAGCAGCAGGGATGGCAGCTGGAGCAGGGAGCTGAGAGCTCATATCATGAACCACAAGGATGAAGTAGAGAAAGCAAACAGAAGCCTGCCAATAGTGACATACTTCCTCCAGCAAGGTCACACCTCCTACACCTACCTAAATCGCACCATCAACTGCATGAGACTTTGGAGGATATCTCCTTTATACCCACATACCCCAGAGCATTTTCATAGAACCCCTAGAACTTAAATGTAGAAACATTAGACCTAGTTTCCCTCTGGGGTTTTCAGCTTCCTTGAATTCTGGGGACTTGAAGGCTTGTCTTTCACAATAAATGGTAAAAGATTTGAGCAGGGAATTGCCTGGCCATTCTATGGAATCCTGACCCTGACTTTTCTCACAGCTCCGAGTCCCCCTTCCTGGGTATGTAGGGCTCACAAGTTAGAGATCCCAACCCCTTTATTGCTGTTCAGCTTGTGAGAAGATGCTTCAGGGGTACCTTGTCTTCTAGAGCTATACTTCCGAACTCCTCCACTGTCCCCAAGTTTTGAGTAAAGGGAAACTTGGGGATTCTTGTGGCCAGCTGTCCTTGTGCCAATAGAGGTCTTTGTCCTCTGAAAGTGAGGAAATGACTTTCTGCAAACTCATCATTGCTATGACATCAGATGGCCCAGATTTCCTCCTGGATGTCCTTGAAGCTGCTGAGAAAGCTCGTCTGCCATCTACTCAGTGTTTCTTATTGTTCTTTACTCTTTACAAAAGTCCAACACCCTGTGGCACTCTCTGGCAAGCTGACAGCAACATCCAACTTCTTGCTTTACACTCTAGGTCTACTGCCTGATTGACATTCTGGCTTCAATCATGAGTAGCCTTGGAGGGCCCAATCCATCATTCCCTGCTCTACCAAGAACCAGGAGATTCTCTATGGCACTGGGCTCTCGGGTTCTGTCTGACTGACTTAGTCTTTTCCTTCTCAAAGTTGTTTTTTTTTTTTTTTTTTTTTTTTTTGTTTGTTTTTCGAGACAGGGTTTCTCTGTGTAGCTTTGCACCTTTCCTGGAACTCATTTGGTAGCCCAGGCTGGCCTCGAACTCACAGAGATCCGCCTGGCTCTGCCTCTCGAGTGCTGGGATTAAAGGCGTGCACCACCACCGCCTGGCCCTTCTCAAAGTTTTTAACCATATGTCAGGGTGTAGCCTTAAGTCACCTTGGATTGTTGATGTTCCTGAGGCATCCTTCAAGGGTGCCAAGAAATCTTATATTGATGAAAGTTAATGTACATCAGCAGGTTTAACAGGAATGCTGGATCTGCTGGATTTCCTGGGGAATTCTATTAAGCTGATGTGGCAGATTATTTCCTATGAACCAACCTGCCTCTCCACCCAATATGCCATCTGATAGTTGAGAGTCAGTCCTAAGGCTTCCGTAGTTTATCACTGCCTCTTACAGTGTCTATGGAGAAAATCTGGGGAAATATTTGGCAACTCTTCTTGATACATGAATCTGTGTCTCAAATGATGCTTTTCCCTTGGCACACAAGAAAGAACAGAGACACAGGACTGGGAGAATAATGGGATACTTGTTTGAAGAGGGGGACATCTCAGCTCCACCGTCATCATTATTTTTAATTTAAAATTAGATTGCAAAATAATAGGTTTCCATATGGGGTTTGGATCCATATTTCATTCTGGTTGAATCTCCCCTGCTCCCTCCTCATCTCCCTCCCTCTCCTTCCCTGTTCTACCTTTTCACCCCTATCATTACCCTCTTCCAGTTTCCTCCATTACCTTCCCCACCCCTTCCTTTACAGCCTCCTTTTTTATTTTTATTTTTTAGCAGTCAAGGGGACCCCTTTTTAGTTTCCTCACCTTTATCCATATTTTTTCCCACCAGAATATACATACTTAGGCTCCCTGGCTGCTTCACCAGGAGAGCCTCACTTTGCAGAAGTTCTTTCTCTGGGCTTGGTCTCATTATCCATGGCATAGGAAGTGCTAACTGGAGGGGTGGTGGAAAGAACTGATCAGGTAGCATACTTAGCTTAGCAGCTGGTCTTTAGAAAGTGCTCAATCAATATCAGTTCCTTAGGGTCCTATATGTATTCAGAAAGAGAGAATATAATACAAAGATCATTTTAGAGAGAAAAAAAGAAGGTATACCAAGAATAACATTTAAAAAGTGGTTTTCTCATCAATGTAATTGTCTTGATCATTGATACTCTAACTTCTATTTGCCCCAAAATGATCTACATATGTGATTATGCTGTTAATCAATGTGAGAACAGTGCTTTTCATTTAGGGGTCAAGTGATCCAATCCTGGCCATGAAAACATGAAGAGAAGCTTCTAGTATTACTCAAGGTGCTCTAAAGCAACAGAACTGATGCAATGGATATATACATTTGAGGGATGCAACCTGAGTACTCCATCAATGTCAGAGAGAGGGCCCGAGGATCTTGTAGCTGTCCAGGGAAGTTATCAGAAGTGAGGTTGGGAACCTGTGAGTTTGTAGGCAACTGGCTCAAAGTATGGCTGGCCTGAGAAGCTCAGAACTTGTAGTCAGCTTCTGAGTGAGGGCAGACTAGTGAAGGACTGTACCCTAAGCCTGCAAAATGTGACCTGCCTTTTCTTAGTCATTGTCTTTGCTGAAGTGTCTCTTACCTGGATTCATATGTTGTTAGCACCTAACCCTATTGAACTTTTCACTATGGCCTACCTCTCTCTCTCTCTCTCTCTCTCTCTCTCTCTCTCTCTCTCTCTCTCTCTCTCTCTCTCTCTGTTTCTCTCTCTCTCTCCCTCTCTCTGTCTCTCTGTCTCTCTCTGTCTCTATCTCTGTCTCTGTCTCTCTCTCCACACACACAAACACACACACACACACACACACACACACACACACACACACACACACACATATCTCTACCTAAATAATCCAGTGGTAATTTTGAAGTTTGAACAGTACAGGTTGCTAGTAAATTTAATGTTGTTACAAAAGGTCTCTTTCAGTGTTGTTCTGATAGCTATCTTCTGTTGAAGTTCATCTACCAGCACATGACCTGGTCAAGGTTGAGCACTGGATCTCACTGCCCTGTTTCCTCAGCCAACTTTAATCAGCAATGTTTTCATAAACTTTGTCCTCTTCCCACTAACAGTTTCAAAAAAGCCCCTGCTGCATTTCATCTTGTTTTTATTTGGAAACAATTTTAGATTTATAGAGTAGTTCTAAAGGTAGTACAAAATGTTCCAGAATACCACTTACCCAGTTTCCTATGATGCAAATGTAATTCATGGCTATAGTATATTTGTCAAAGCTAAGAAAGTAATTTCCATGCAATACTATTAACTGAGCTAAAGACTTTATTCATACTCACTGTTACTCCACCCCTGTCTTTTCCAGATCCAATTCAGGATGCCACTGTGCTTGTAGAGTCCCTTTATCCCATACACACTTGTTTGGTTTTTGATACAAGGTCTCTTTATATAGTCCTGGCATTCCTAGGACTACCTATGTAGACCAGGCTGGTCTGAAGCTCACAGAGATCCTTCTGTCTCTGCCTCCAGAGTGCTAGGACTAAAGGTGTGTGCTACCATACCTGGCCCATACACACATTTTAAAAGAGTGTGTTTCTGTGTTTGGATCTAAATTGGTTTCTTGTGATTATATTTTGATAACTTAATCTTGGCTGAAACTTTAATAGTTTGGTGTGACAACATTGTCAACTTGATACAACCTAGAGTCATGTAGGAAGGAAAGTCTCAATGAGGAACTGTCTACATTGTGTTTGCCTGTGGTAATATCTGTGGGGGACTGTGTTCATACAGTTAATTGATATGGCAAGACCCAGCTTAGCATAGGCAGCACCATTCCCTAGTTGGGACCTTGAACTATTTAAGAGCAGAGAAACTGAGCACAAGCAAGCAAGCTGGCAGCCAAGTGTGTATGCGTTTGTCTCCCTCTGTTCTTGACTGGTTGTGATGTGACTAGCTGTTTGCAGTTTCTACCTTGACGTCCTGACAATGATGGACTGTAACATGGAAATGTAAGCTAAAATAAACTCCTTTTCCCATAAGTTTATATACGGTGCTTTTTGCCAAGGTGTTTTATCAGCAACAGAGATGAAACTAGAACACCTTTTCAGAGTAATTCAAAAGAAACTGTGACACTTTGTAAGGATGTCACATTGTGAAGCATGTGGTGTCCTCCTGTCGTTCTTCATGGTGTGTGTGTGTGTGTGTGTGTGTGTGTGTGTGTGTTATGTATATATGTTCACATGTATATATGTGCCTATCCTCCTCTATTTCTATTCAGAAAATGACAGGCCTCCCATGGCTATCCACAAAACATGGCATTTCAAGTTGTAGTAAGACTAAACATCTCCCCATATAAGGCTGGGCAAGGCAACCCAGTATGAGGGAATAGGGTCCCCAAAGTCAGCAAAAGAGTCAGAGACAGCTTCTGCTCCCACTGTTAGGAGTCCCACAAGAAAACCAAGCTACACAACTGTCATATACACAGAGGGCCTAGGTGAGTCCCATGCAGGCTCCCTGATTATTGGTCCAGTCTTTGTGAGCACCTATGAGGCCAGGTTAGCTGTTTCTATGGATTTTCTTGTGATGTCCTTGACTCCTCTGACTCCTACAATCCTTCTTCCCTCTCTTCAGTAGGATTCTCTGAGCTCAGCCTAATGTTTGGCTGTGGGTCTCTGCATCTGTCTCCGTTAGTTGCTAGTTGAAGCCTCTCTGATGACAACTGGGGTAGGCACCAATCTATGAGTATAGCAGAATATCATTAGGCAACATTATAATAACATTTTTTTTCTCCAGTCATGTCTGGTTCTATCCTAGATCTCTGGACCATCCAGTCTCTGGGTCCTGGCATTCCAGGCAGTGTCAGGGGTGGGCTCACTCTTGTGGCATGGAACTTACCCAACCCTCCTTCTTGTTGTTGGATTTTCTGTTAGTTTGTTCTTATTTATTTTTCTTAAAGATTTATTTATGTGTATGGGCATTTTGCTTGCATGTATGTGTACCATGTTCATGTAGTGCCTGTGGAGGCCAGAAGAAGATGTTGGATCCCTGGAACTGGAGTTGTGGTGGGTTGTGAGTCTCCATGTAGGTTCTGAGAATCAAACCCAAGGCCTGTAGGAGGAACATCCAGAGCTTTTAACCACCGAGTCATTATTTATCTAGCTCCTGTTTGTTTTTATTTTTGAGAGACATCTTGTGTAGTACAGGCTGACCTGAAACTCACTATGTAGCTGAGGATGACCTTGAATTCCTGATCCTTCTGCTTCCACCTCCCAAGTGTTCTGAAACTCTGGAAGTTCTCATTCTACCAAGTGGCTCTTGGGACTCAAACTTAGGTCATCAAGTTTGGTGGCAAGCATCCTTACCCACTGGACTACCTTGTTGGCCATTCTAGCCATTATTAAGTCAATTCTGAGAATGTTCCATCGGTGACTTATGCTTGTGAAATTGGCTGTGACTGGGTCATACCTTTCTTTACAAAAGAGGGAGAAAAACTGGGTGATTAATACCACTATTGTTATACCAAACAAAGTCACGGTTCTATTTGAAAAGTGGGCGATGAACATTGGGTAGAAAAAGGAGCTGAGATATATATTATTTTGTTGCTAAGAACAATAGAAATTAAATTTGAGCTGCTCAAAGGGTACACAGAATGAGAGAACTTTCTGAAAGATGAATATCAGGGAATTCTGGGAAATTCAATACCAAGAATTAAAGAGCCCTCTCTCTAGGGAACTGGTGTTTATCAGAGTTAGTAGTAAAATAGGTTTCCAGTGACTTCATTCTGAACTTTGGTTCTGGAGATAAAGAATTTGGCCATGTCTGATCTGTCTTCTTTAAGTGAGGCCAGTTGATAGCCTTGATAGCCTCACGAAGCATGGGCATGGCTGTTATATTCTAGCCTGCCCTAGCCATTGCAGTTTCTTCTAAAGAAAATTAAATTCCTGAGACTTTAATTCCTACAAAGACTGCATCCTTCACACAAAGGAAGGATGCAGTCTTTGTAGGACTTTCTGTTGCAGATTTCAGTGCTCACCTGGGAATCCCAATGCCTTCCAAGTGGGTTGGCAATGGGTGGTGGAATGTTCAAGGCTGGCTCTATGTTTGTCTAACACACAGTGCTTGCAAACAAGCTGGGGACTCATTCAAGTTCTAAGTCTATTAGAATTTAATTCAAGCCTATAAGGAAAACAGTGGGTTTCATACACAGCCAGATGCTAAAAATTTCAGGCAGTAGATTTTGTATAGATCAGAAGAGAAAAGTTCTCAATGTTGATACAGTCTGCCTGTGTGGATTATCTCGGGATAAAAATGCAGCTAAGCATTGTTTCTGCCATGGTAGCTTTTTCCATTCAAGGAATTAAGACCAATGTGGCTTTCTGTTGCAAAATTCCATTCTTTCATTGGAGATCTTTCTTTTCACACCTGGTTATTTGAAAAGTAAGAAGTTGAAATGTCTTGCCCTTTGTTGTCTGGCTACTTTTATCATCTTGACATCATTTGATGGTAAGAAGTGTCAGGGCTCATGGTGTGAACTTGGGAATCTGCCACATTTGGGATAGAGTCCACACTTTGCTTCCCATTGGCAATATAA
Organism: Peromyscus eremicus; assembly: GCF_949786415.1. Taxonomy (NCBI): domain Eukaryota; kingdom Metazoa; phylum Chordata; class Mammalia; order Rodentia; family Cricetidae; genus Peromyscus; species Peromyscus eremicus. Next base: position 30,443,737 of record NC_081423.1, read on the forward strand.
CCACAGACTAATAAAACAGATGGCTTTTGGCCACATTGGGTATGGCAGACACTTACCATGGTTGTTCTTTGATAGTATATTCTTTTGGGTGGAGACATGTATATATAATATCTGTAATACTCTTGTACTACTTTTTATTATGTAGCATTATATCATAGAAGTCTGTTTGTAACAGCCCATGTAAGTTAACCTTAGTCTTTTGAAGGTCTGTCCACTATTACAGCAGTATGGTCGTGCTGCTATTCTTCATTCTTCTTTGGTGTATGTACAAGTTGCTAGATTTTATTCTTAAGAATCCTACAGCCTCAGACTTTCCTCTATGTAACTGCATCTATGAGGGCAAATTGTTTGAAATATAATTGTAAAGGAGGTGTGACATTTAAACTATTCAAGATACAGCCACATTATCCTTCTGAAAGGTTGTCCTGATATTTCCATCAGTAATTGCATAGGAAAGCCTGTTTCCTAGCCCTCGTCAACACTGTTTCCTAACTTTTTAGTGTTCTTAATGTGGTTTCAAATTGCATCCCTTTACTTCTGATTGTGTGCCTGTTTGAAAACCTGTTTATATTTCTTTCTAAGTGTCTTTGAGGGGTGGGGTCAATTTGTCTTCCAAAACTTACTTGTCCTAATATTTCATGAAGCAAGAAATTTGCCTTTTGTGTTTTGGTCTATTTTTCTATCAAACATGTCTCCTTATGGATTTACAGTCCTGAAGTTTTTCTGTGGTTGTAGTCAACCATTTTTCTCCTTTGAGGTTTTTTTAGTTTAAGTATTTCACTCAAGCTCTTCACACACACACACACACACACACACACACACACACACACGTGTGTGTGCATGTGTGAAAGGTTTATTTTAGCTAACAGTTCAATGTACAGTCTGTCATGGCAGGGAAGTCAAAGCGACAAGAACTTGAAATGGCTGGTCACGTGTAGTCCGGTCAGAAGGAGAGAGCAATGAACGTATGTGCTCAGTTGGCTGTCTCTTTTTAATTCAGTCCAGGACCCCAAGCCTAGAGAATGGTGTGGCCAACTTTTAAATATATGTTTCTATTGATACATATTTTGTACTTTAAACTCTTTTGTTCTATTATCTCATCCCCTAGAGTTTATTTTGGTATCAAAGTGGTTATCCATTTTTATTGCTATCTCAATGTCTGGCCAGGCGTTCTGCTACCATTTGCTGAACAATCTCTAAACTCCCACTGCTTTCCGAGGCTACATGTGTAAGACGTTCATCCCCCACCCTCCACCATGATGGGTGCCTCTTTTGGGCCAGTCTCGGACTCACAGATCATTTCCATTGATGTGTCCGTACATCAAGAGTTAAATGCACTGGCTAATCTCAGTCCTGAGCTTGCGACCTGAGTGTTTAAAACAAACCTAATGCCTGTTATTTGATTTAGACTACTCTGCTTTGCTGTTTTGTTTGTTTCTGTTGTTGTAGTTGTTTTTTGAGACAGAGTTTCTCTGCATAGCCCTGGCTGTCCTGGAACTTACTCAGTAGACCAGGCTGGCCTTGAACTCAGAGATCCACCTGCCTCTGCCTCCTGAGTGCTGGGACTAAAGGTGTGTGCCACCACTGCCCAGCATGCTTTGTTATTTTTTTGCTAGGTTATGGTCATTATGCATCACATTGAGAAGTAAAGTCCATGTGTGACAAATTTAATATTGTATCTGTCAAGTGAATTAAGGTTGGGGAGATGGGAAAAGAAAAGAACCTTTACTTCCAAATAACCACTAAGTACTTTCTAATAATAAATTACCTTGGAGCCTTGATGAAAAATGATGAGGCACATAGACACTGAGGGGCTTTCTGAAGATCAGTGGAGTGTTGGAGAGTTCGGGCAGAACTCTATCATTCATGGTGTGCTCTGTCTGCATACATCAAAGACTGCTTCCCCTTTCTGTATGACATTTTCTCCTTCTCTTAGAGACTGTTTAATTGACAATGTCATCCCTTGGGGCCTGTCTTAGTTACTTTTCTGTTGCTCTGCTAAGATACCATTATGAAGGCAATTTATAGAAGAAATCATTTAATTGGGGGCTTACAATTTCAGCTGATGAGTCCATGATCAACATAGTGGGAGCATGATGGCAGGCAGGTAGGTATGGCACTGAGGCAGTAGCTGAGAGCTTCCATCCTGATCCACAAGCAGGAGGCAGAGAGAAAGCTAACTTGGAATGGTGTGAGTTTTTGAAACCTCAAAGCCCAATGGTAGTGACACTTCCTCCAACAAGATCACACCTCCTAATCTTTCCCCACTGTGAATGAGGCATTCAAATTCATGAGCCTAAGGGGGGCATTCTCATTCAAACTACAGTACTAATGGAGAGCCATGGCCCCTACCAGGAGTTGTAATGCCAGCAAGTACAGTTGGCTCTTGGTGTTGATGTGTGAATGTCCAAAATGATACATTCAGGAGCCGACCTGCTTCCCTTGAGCTATGAAGGTATCCACATCACCAGACTCCAGTCTTCTGCCTGTTTGAAGTCACGGCCCTTTTTTGCATCTCCATTGATATGATGTAGAAGAACAAGAACTAAAGAACAAACAAACCTCTCTGTGCTTGCTTTGATTGCCTTCAATTGAGCCAGAGTACCTGCTGTCATGGGTATTTCTAGGTTGAAAGAGGCTGGGGTTAACATTTGTTTGTAAGTGATGGTCAACGGCTCTCTTACTGTATAATGCAGACTTTATTTCCAAACTACCTTCTGTTTCTGGCCCTCAGCTGGAAGGTCTGCAGCAGGGGGACAACAGAAAAGGGGCATGCATTCCTCCCAGGAAGGGAGTTGATAGTGCAAGAGTCTGGAGTCTATTCATTGTGAAGTTCTCTGAGCTCCCGGGTCTCCAGTGACATGCCTCTGACCTCCATATTGTACTCTGCACATTCTTCTGTGGTGATTGTCTTAGTTGTACTTCTTCAGATTGGAGAAATTCTTCAGACTTGCTGAAGAAAGTAAGACATTATGTGGCCAATGACAGGTTTGCATCCTGAAACCCAGGGGGAGGGATCTATTAGTGTGATATGGAAGGTACCGGAAGTGTATGGTACGTCTGGAAACCACCATTACCCATGATAAGAGTTGATAAGACACCTATTGGGAATACCTGAGACTGAATGCAGGGCTTTGTGCATGCTAGATAACTGTTCTACCCAAGCTATGTTGCCAGCCCTATTGATCCCATCCTTGCTTTTCTGCACAGCCTCAGGTTCTCTCCACAGATCCGCTTCATATTGCTTTTCACTTGTGTGTGGTAGAAGTGGGCATCTCCACGGTCTCCAAGCTTACCTGAATCCCACGGTTACCATGAGCAAATTCTGGACTTGTGGGAGAAGGAATCTGATTGGATCATCTTGGTTCTGTTTATCCTAGTAGAATTGGCCATGGCTTGGGGTACGGGGGGGGGGGTGCAGGGTGGGGAGTGGGAGATATGTAGGTAGGTTTGTGATTACATCTTTGTGGGAATCATCCCAGAGAAGTTCTATGGGATGGGCAGGTAGGTAGACAACAGATCCGTTACAAACAATATTTTCAATTACTCTCACATATATCTCAGTGTCTAAATTTTTACTCTATGGAAGATACTAGGTCTGATAAAGAAACTAAGATTTTTCATTAGTCCATCTCAGCATGCAGCAGCATACTACTTTTTTTTTTTTGTTTTTGTTTTTGTTTTTGTTTAAGACAGGGTTTCTTGTAGCTCAGATTGACCTTAGACTCCCTGTGTAACTGAGGATGACTTTGAATTCCTGATCCTCTTACTTCCATATCCATAGTGCTGGGATTACAGGCATGTACCACTACTTCCAGTTGATATAGGGCTGAGGATCCAACCCAGGACCAGAGAGCATGCTAGGCAAAGCACTCTGCCGATTTAGCTACATCCCAAGTCTGAGTAGTACTTTTAATGTAAAAAGAGCTAATTGTATATTTCTCAGCATCATAGAGTTGGCTGCACAGAGGGGCAGGGTCAAGGTGGTGCCTAGTGCTTCTGTGTGAGTTACAAAAGGCAGAGATATACACGCTTGTGTTGCATTTCAGCATACATATTGTTACTACATAAACGCAGCCTTGCTTCTGGCTGTTGTCTGTCATTACTTTCTCTGCTTGTATCACTTGTTTTTGACAGTATCATTTTTTTCTAAATTTTCATCTTTTCCTCACCCACAAACTCTACCCACTGCTACAAAGTGAACCCTCCCTATCTCTACTACCAACAACTTCTCTAGGGGCAGCAGAGCTTAAATTCTTGTCTGCTTGCCCAGAACTTTCTTGCACTTGAGCATACAGATTTGTAGGAAGACTAGTAATTCATTTTTTTTAATCTTTCACATAATGATAGTGTACTTTATCCAACAATTTAATATGAAAAATAAGTAAGGGTACAAAAAGGCCCCACTGTGCGTCTGTTCTTGGTTTTGCTGCTCACGACTCTATTCAGCTCCCAGTCTATCTTGTCTCCCTGATACTTTCACAGCAAGCGCAGGTGTTGACGGTGAGCTTCTCTTCTGTGCTTCTCATTTACTAGAGTTAGGCATTTAGATGCATTCTCTTTTCCTTTGTGCTAGTGCATCTGGTAAGCAATACAATCCACAAAGAACAACTGTAGTATTTGGTGACTTCTCCTAAACCCGTCTACTGATGTATCTCCAATTTCTATCAGAAGTAGGCAATTATTGCTACCTCCCAAACCATGAACTCTTCTGTGTAAGTCTTCTTTTGCTAAAGGTAATGCTTTTGTGGGTCATCCATGTTGGTGTATGTGTACACCAGTGGTGTGTTCTTTCTTTACTACCTAGTAGCCTTACATTATGTGGCTGCACTCCAACTTGTTTATTCATTTCTTTTGTTCATGGTGACTTAGTCTGTTTTAGGAACTTATAACTCCTATGAACATTCTTTTTTTCTTTTTATTAAGAGATTTTTCTATTCATTTTACATATCAACCATGGATTCCCTCGTCCTCCCTCCTCCTATCCCTCAGCCTTCCCCCCCAACCAACCCCCCATTCCCACCTCCTCCAAGGCAAGGTCTCCCCTGGGGAGTCAGCAGAGCCTGGTACATTCAGTTGAGGCAGGTCCAAGCCCCTCCTCCCTGCACCAAGGCTGAGCAAAGTGTCTCACCATAGGCATTAGGTTCCAAAAAGCCGGCTCATGCACTAAGGACAGGTCCCAGTCTCACTGCCTGGGGGCCCCCTAAACAGTTCAAGCTAAACAACTGTCTTACTTATCCAGAGGGCCTAGTCCAGTTCCATGGGGGGGGGGGGTCCTCAGCTATTGGTTCACAGTTCATGTGTTTCCACTAATTTGGCTAGTTGTCTCTGTACTTTTTCCAATCATGGTCTCAATAGCTCTTGCTCATATGATCCTTCCTTTCTCTCTCTCCAATTGGACTCCTGGAGCTCCGCCTGGGGCTTGGCCGTGGATCTCTGCATCTGCTTCCATCAGTCACTGGATGAGGGTTCTATCATGACAGTTAGGGTGTTTGGCCATCTGATCACCAGAATAGGTCAGCTCAGGCACCCTCTTGTCTATAGTCTATAGTGGAGTCATCTTTGTGGATTTCTGGGGACCTCTCTAGCACTCTGATTCTTCCTATTCCCATGGTGTCTTCATTTATCGTGGTATCTCTTTCCTTGTTCTCCCACTGTGTTCCTGATCTAGCTAGGACCTCCTGCTCCCCTAAGCTCTCTTTCCCCCGACCCTTGCCCTCCATTACCACCCCCCCCCCACTTCCAGTTTGCTCATGTAGATCTCATCCATTTCTCCGTCACTGGGCAATCCATGTATCTTTCCTAGGGTCCTCTTAACTAGCTAGCCTCCCTGGAATTGTGAGTTGCGCCAAGTAGCCTTACATTATGTGGCTGCACTCCAATTTGTTTATCTATTTCTTCTGTTCATGGTCACCTAGTCTGTTTTAGGAACTTATAACTCCTATGAACATGTTTTTTTTTAAGATTTATTTATTATGTATACAGTGTTCTGCCTGCACGTATCCCTGCAGGCCAGAAGAGGGCATCAGATCTCCTTACAGATAGTTATGAGGCACAATGTGGTTGCTGGGAATTGAACTCAGGAACTCTGGAAGAGCAACTAGTGCTCTTAACCTCTGAGCCATCTCTCCAGCCCACATATGAACATTCTTACAAGGATCTTTCTGTGGACCTATTTCATTTCTCTTGTGGAATAAGATAAGCAGAACTGAGATTGCTGGGTCACAGGAAGGAGCATGGGTGGCAGTCTTGAAAAAGAGATGAGCATTGTCTTATAGAGATAAACCATCACTTATATGACTATTCTCTTGTTGATGAATATTTAGTTGGCTCCTTTTTAAAAGGGTTCTTCCCAGTTTGCTCTGGTGATGCCTCCACCACACACACACACACACACACACACACACGTTTGCCTTCTTGAGAAATAAATTCACAGATAAGTTACCAGTGCTGCTATGATTAACAGTTTTAACTCCATTTTAAATTATAGCCTGTTGGGAAGTGGATCAGAGAGTTTGGGATTAGAAATGTGATCCTAGGACCATCAGCCTCAGAGTCATCTGGGGGCATTGTAATGTAAACTCTAGAGCCCCATTCTAGGCCTAATGGGTGAGAATCTGCTTTTAACAAGATTCCCAGGTCCTTCCTATGCAGGTGTTATAAGCAATAAATTGGAGAAATGGGAAGTTCACATTCAATCCAAAAGATCTAATTAATTGTCTAGTAACTTCTTGGAAGCTGTAGACTTTCAGGTAGTTTAAGCTAATTATCCATGCAATGGCAAACTGATTATGATCAAGTTGTGCAATGGATTAAGAAGCGTGGCATTGCTGATGCTCAGAAAGGGGTCAGATCTATAAAGCAATCTTCTGTAGTGGGTTTCTAACCCTGTTTATCATGGGGCTTTGTTCCCAGATTCCCTTGGCCACTCTGAAGGCTGGGGAGCTAAATAGGTAGGGCATCTGGGATTTTGAGGCACCCCTTCTAATAAGTGTTTAGAAAATCCCCCGATAGTGGGTAACTCCACCAATGCAATAAGCCAAATCAAACTGAATTAAAAGTCCAGATTTAATGAGTAAAGCATCCCTGGGTGATCTCAGGGGAAGAGAAAAAAAACACATAGCAAGTCTATGAGTATGACCTTAAATACCCTGTAGGGGAGGTCTTGAGAAGCTTCAGGGGAGGAGTTGCCACGTGGTGGACTTTCTTTGGTTGGGGTCTGGAATGAGAGGAGTGGGGCCGAGTTTCTAGCTGAACCCATGGGTGGGGTTTGGAATGGGCCCGAGCTGTAGATTCCCAACACCTTCTACCTTGATTGTATTAAAAAAAAAGTCTCTTTATATGCTAAGGGTCTCAGCTATAGCAAATTTTAAAATGTCATCATTGGGGTAAAAAAGTTTAAATTCTACAGAATAGTTGGCAATTTTGATCTATGTAATGGCATCTACAATCTCACCATCTCTATAGAGTAATATAACAGACATTCATGTACCTTTCACAGACATTTGTAAACTGCTCATGTTTGGCTGCTGGTCTTCTGGATATGCACATCCATATGAGAACATACACCATCTGTACCTAGCCAAATTGGTTCTTGTTTATTGAACTACTTGAAAGTGAATCACAGTTATTCTATCATCTTTGAATCTTTCAGCACATTTTCTTACATAGCCCAGATAATATTTTCTATTGAAGAGACTTCACTTTATACTACGCTATCTAATGCATATTCAAAATTTTCTGACCATCTCGGTAATACCTTCTGTTTTTTTCCCTTCAACCTAGTGAAGATTCACAATTATATTCATGATATTATTTATTTATTGCTACATAGCACATTTCTCAAAAATGTAGCACCTTAATCCGGCACTGAACATCTCAAACTTTCTGTGGCTTAGGAGATGTGGGCATGATTGAACTGACTTCTTGCTTTAGAGGCTTTTGCAGGCTGCAGTTGGGGTGCTGCTTAGGCTGTTGTCACCCCAAGGTTCATTACATTTACCTAGTTGTTGGCAGGATTCAATGCCCCCAACGGTTGTTGAATAGAGGCTGTGATTCTGTATGCACACCTGTCCCCAACCTTGTATGACGATCTTGCCTGTCCACCATGGTAGAATCTGTGACTCATCTCTAACCAGGAGGATAAGGGTGGGAGAGTCATTCCTTTTGTTAAGGTGCCCTGTGTGAGATTCTACCCCGTCAAGCTGTATTTCTAGACCCTCCCAGGGGGATGCAACAGTTTGTGATAGGGCCTTTAGAAGGGGTAATAGGCAATGGAATGCAAGGACATCTTGGAAATAGGAGTGGCTATAGTCTACAAGCCAGCCCTTATAGTTCACTATATTGTCTTTCTAGCTTAATGAGAAAACATTAGAGGAATTCCCAGTAAAATTAGAAAGAAGCAGCAATGTTCTCTGTTTCCACTTTCAGCAAATTGGAGGAATTAGTGAATACAATAGGTAAAAGAAAATAATCAGGGAATAGTAAGACAGCTCAGTAGATAAAGGCCCTTGTCGTCAAGGCTGACAATGTGAGTTCCATCTCCAGGAGCCACATGGTAACTCCCTTCAGTTGTCCTTTGACTTCCATGTGTGTGCAGTGCCAAGTGTGCCGCCCTGCCTCTACACAGTAAGGAAATTTAATAAAATACTTTTTAAACAATTTTTTTTTAAGATTTATTACTTTATTGTATATACAGTGTTCTACCTGCAGGTATGTCTGCAGGCCAGAAGAGGGCACCAGATCTCATTATGTATAGTTGTGAGCTACCATGTGGTTGCTGGGAATTGAACTCAGGACCTCTGGAAGAGCAGCCCGTGCTCTTAACCTCTGAGCCATCTCTCCAGCCCCCAAAAATACTTTTTAAAAGAAAATAATCAGAAGTAGTTTTTTTAGAAAAGTATATATGTTCATGCTACTGGCATCTTACACTAATCATTTTTTCTGTTTACCATTAGACAGTATTATTTACTTCTGCATCCCTCATCCTCCCACTTTTAAGATGTGATATTTCTACTATGACAAAATATTTTTCTTTTCACCATTGTTTTGGTCATCTATGATTAAATTATTTATCATTTATAAATAAAAGGAGCTTTAGTGCTTTTACTAAAGTTTCCACAACCATTTTTTTTTCAGTCAGATGAAGGTTGTTTTACAGTGCAGGACTTGCATAAAAACCATCATATACACAAATAAAATCTAAAAAATATTTTTAATTTTTGAGGTTGCCATAATTTTTGTGGACACCAATAAATTAAGGTTTTATTTTGAACATAGACTTCTACTGTGAAGATATGCAAAGTGAGCTTGAAACAAGCCTCATTTTTCTTACTGGTCATTGGATAAGTACCTGGTACTTTATCATTGAGCTATGCCCCATCCCTATGCTTGAGGAACCATTGAAATATCTTAGTGGCTTGTCCTGATATAAGTTCACTGACAAGGACACCAACTTGTATTATATTCCATTTCAAAATTAGAGAGCTTATAAGAGAAATAATCGTCTCAATTGTTTTTTTCCATAATATTCTCCCTGCAGCCAGCCCCCTACTCCATATATTCATAATTTAGAGAATTACATAGATCGAGTATAAATTCTTTTTTCCATCTAATGATTTTATTGTATTTGCTTAAAGTTCATGACCTCATTCTCTTTTCAGAGTGGTTCTCAGTTACTGTAGGATTATTGCTTCTAGATTTAGAGATACAGCTTAATATAGAATTATAGGAATAACCTTTTGTACTTGTTGCATTCATTGTACTTTAAACTTTTCTCTCTCTCTCTCTCTCGTGTGTGTGTGTGTGTGTGTGTGTGTGTGTGTGTGTGTGTGTGTGTGCATGTATGCAACCATGCATACCATGGCACATGTGTAGAGGCCAGAGGATAACCCCAGCTATGGGTACTTACTTCCCATCTTATTTGAGACAAGGTTTCTCTTATTGACCACTTACTTCATGTGCCAGACTACTTGGCCTTTGACCTTATAGAGATTTTCCTGTTTCTGCTTTCCATCTCACAGTACGAACTCTGGGGTCACACATGTGTGCTGCTGCCTCCAGCTTTATGTGGGTTCTGGAGATTTGAACTGGCATCCTCAGGCTTGCTTGGCAGGCATTAGTTGTATATTTTAAAACAAGGTGTTTATGTCCTGAAAGAGTAGTCTGGGAAACATCAATTCATTAATTTGAGATGCCCATTTTCTTTTTTTTTTTCTTTTTCTTTTTTTTTTTTTTTGGTTTTTCGAGACAGGGTTTCTCTGTGTAGTTTTGCGCCTTTCCTGGAACTCGCTTTGGAGACCAGGCTGGCCTCGAACTCACAGAGATCTGCCTGGCTCTGCCTGGGACTAAAGGCGTGCGCCATCACCGCCCAGCCCCATTTTCTTTATTGAACAACATTTAGACAAATATTGTAAAAAGAAAAAAAAAGCCGTTTGGTTTTTAGCACTCTACTTGTTTATCTGTGTGGTGTATTCCTAAGTAAGTCAGTAAACTTACACTTTGTGAGCTTAGCATCTGAATGCAGTTGTGCCTGTTTGTCTTTATAATGTTTTTGTTTGAACGTTTTACTGGGTGGTCCCAACTAAGAAGGTATCAGTGGCTGTGGAAACAGTGTGGTAGTAATGACTTACTGTCAGGAGGCAGCCAGAAAACATGCTGGATTTTTATATTTGTCCAAGAGATTAATGGAAGCCAGGAGTAGACATTTGCTTTAATTTCATCCAGCTTTTTTTTTCTTTTTTCTTTTGGCTTTTTATAGGGTTTTCAATCACTTTATTTCTCTGCTATTGGAAGCTTTTATTTGCTGATAAGGGCTGCTACCCAGTTTCAAAGTTGGAGAAATGAAAATACTACTACTACTCTTACGAACAAGGCTATGTTTTCGTCCTGGCTAAACTATTTTTGTCTTTGGTAAAGTCAGTGGTGACAGAGCAAAACCAAGGTATGGAGGAGACATTGTCTCCAAGACAATTCCAAGAAGAGGCAGAATAGCAAACACAGGGGAAGAGCTGAGGTCTTTTTGTTTTGTCTTTTAAACAATGGACTTAAATTTATTACACCATTCTCTAATTCTAGAGAAAAGCCCCCAAAATCACTCTTAAGAGATAATTTGTTTTGATTTCATTTTAACTTGTGTATATGCATGTGTATCGTGTATTCCACATGTATGTGTATGCTTGTGGGAGCCAGAAGAGGGTGTTGGGTCCCATGGAGCTGTAGTTATAATAGGCGAGTGGGTGCTGGGAACCAAGCTTGGATTCTCTGGAAGTGCAGCAAGTACTTGTAACTACTGAGTCATCTCTTCATCCAAGAGAAAATTTGTGAGAAACAGAAACATTAACACATATGTAATGTCAGTCAAACTATTGTTTTAGCCTTATGACCCTAGAGGAAGCTAATGGCTTGTATATGACATGATCTCCTTCTTACTCTATTGCTGTGAGTTAATTCTTCTGACTAGGCCTTCATCTTTGCATTTTCAGTGTGAGCCCAGCTACCCATTCTATCAGCTGCCATCTCCATGGCCTTTGCAATACTGCCTTCCTTCTCTAGGGGTGATTCTCTTCTGCCTTACTGTGGACTTAAACCCTTCTCACTTCCCCTCAGTACAACTGAGTGAAGCTTCTACAGGATGTTCATTTAGCAGTAACTGGAGGGAACTGTAAAATGCTCAGATGAAAACAATTGAATCTAGTAGAATGATTTTTGCCAGGGTCAACTCACTGTCCTAGAACCAGTTTGCTTTCACTATCAAATTCACTGCTTCAGAAGAAAGGTGAAAATGAGACACCACTATCCATGCACAGTTGTCTACATGTGTTTAATTTATATTAAATTCATACAGATGTATGTATAATTGATGCCACCTTCTCTCCTTAGACCTCAGAATGAAGAGAGAAAAATTTCATTATCTCTTCCCTATAACAAGTGTAGTTGGCAGTGAGAACATGCATTTTCTTCGGGTTCATGAGGGCTGTTCTTATATTCAAGGTCATTCAGAGCTAACGAAGACTACTGGGGTCCAGCCCCTTGGTAGTCTTTTCCCAGGGTCCATGGAAGAATCTAACAACTAGCTGAGGAATCTAATCTTAATGATATCAAATGAGTCTATGTACATGAAACTCTTTAGTCCATTCATTTTATTCTTTTAAGTCAGTTCTCTCTCTACACAGATTCTTCTACGCTCTCATACTTAGTCCTTTCTTGCCTGATTTCTCTCTACACTTTGCTGCTATTCTCTTTAAGTTCTGTCTTAATTCTCCCATCTAGTTCTTTCTCATCTTGTTTTTTCTCATCTTGTTCTTCCCTATATAGCTCTTCCTCATATTCCATCTCATTCTTCTAGTTCCCCAATCTAGTCCTCCCCAAGTCTTTGAGGTTTTTCAGTTATATACCCATGGAATAGCAATTCTCTGGCCAAGGCAAGGTCACACAGGCTTGAATTCCCTCAGGGTCAAAAGGAGGGATGATAAGATCCACACAAAAAGCAATAGTTGTCAGCTATCATAACAACCCAAAAGGGAAGTGGCTAATGGGGATTGAATCAACTAAAGGCTAAATTCGGTTAAAAGATCTGAGAAAGGTAGATTTTAGGTGCTCAAACAATATTCTTAGAAGTGGTTAGGTAAAATGTTAGGTTCTATAAGTCACTGAGTGAAAATAAAACTGCCCTTTATTCCTTTGGAGCAGTATCTCTCTTAACTTAACTCAACTGCCCATTTTCTGGCGGGGCAGGGGAAGTGTAGCTAGGTAACTAGGTAACCTGTGTCACAGCTTGACGTACCTGGTATGTAAAAGCCCTTTAGTTCTGAGTTAATTGTTAAAGGGAGATCTAGAACTAGAGATAGCACTATGGAAGAAAGAAGGTTAAGCTTAATTAGCATATCAGCCAGCCCTTCTCTAACAGATAGTATGGATGTCATCTATCTGCAGCCTGTTCTTAGAAAGTCTGGGAAGTATGTCAGATAAGAATCTTTCATCAGCCGGGCAGTGGTGGCGCACGCCTTTAATCCCAGCACTCGGGAGGCAGAGCCAGGCGGATCTTTGTGAGTTCGAGGCCAGCCTGGGCTACCAAGTGAGTTCCAGGAAAGGCGCAAAGCTACACAGAGAAACCCTGTCTCGGAAAACCAAAAAAAAAAAAAAAAAGAATCTTTCATCCACAGAAGTTCCTGACTGGATGTTGCTAATGACAATAATTACAGAAAGACATGAAATTAGGGGTCTTGACTGTGTCTGTTGTTAGCACAATTGGAAGAAGTTATCCAAATACTTTAATTGTATAGGGGAAATTGTGCCCAATGAATGAGCAACACACTGTTCTAGGAATGGAAAAACTATATTAGCGCATGAGAAATTTGTTGCAGGAAGTGGATAATATTCAAAAACCAATATCATCCTTAAGTCTTGGCTTTATCCTCTGGAAAGGCCCTTGGCTTCTTCCAGGTATAGCTTTGTTGTAGTCATCTGAATTCCTACTTCATATTTCTGCATCCCACAGCACAGAGTATCCTGTAGGTTCTAGGAAGAACTATGTCAACTTCTTTTCAGCTTATTTTATGTTTCAAATATCACATTTAATAACCTTGTAAGCATGGCCTGGCATGATAATACACATCTGTCATCCCAGCACTCATGGAAACTGTTAGCTAGTTTAAGGCCAGCCTGGTCTGTAGAGCAAGGCCCTATTTGAAACTAAAGGACCAACAAACTATAACTTTCAATTTTTATTTACTTTTCATCCTGATTTCAAACATATCAATTTCACCCACTCATATCTTCTTTTTCTTTGTTTGTAAATTGTCATTTTTCTTCTACCGAATTTCATTTTAGACATAAGGGCAATATAAGTTAAATATAGATATTCCTCCCCATGGGCTATAATGTCTATAATGTAAAAATAAAAAGCTTCTTTTCCCTTTAATTTTGTTTTTGGCATTATTACAAACCAAGTTAATCTGTTCTATTTATAACTTTCTCAAGTCATGCTGTGAATATTATCTTCTCCTGCTTAAAAACATGTAAACAGATAATTTGTAAGCAATTTAATTTATATCCCAATGAAATTAATTTAGAGATAATACAGGAATAGTTAATTAACAACACTGTCAACATAAAACAAAAGCATTCCCTAAGAAATGACCAAGAAACAAAGCAAATACTAGGTATAAATTTTTGCTTCTGTTTACATATTTTTATCAAGGCTTTTTAAAACTCTGAGGAGTTAACAATTTGAAAGCATCTGGAAACACTACTTCCATGAGGTATAAAGAACATAATCAGAGGGAATTTGTATAGATAATATGAGGAATATATATATATATATATATGTGTGTGTGTGTGTGTGTGCGCGCGCGCGTGCGTGTGCGTGTGCGTGTGTATTTTAAGGTAGAAATGAATACTTCAGTCTGGTAATGAAAAGCTTGTTTTATTTTTTTCACATTCTAAGCGACATTGTTACTATCATCATAGTAATATTAAGCTATTTCTACTATGATTGACATTTGCGCTGAGAGTGCAAAGCAGGGGTAGATAAAACTGCTGATGACTTAGAAGACATGACAACAACAGCATTAAATCTCATTAATAATCACAAGACTCTTTCCCACCACACACATACAATTGTTTATGTGCATGTAACCCATATTACCTACACATGCACACATATGTGGATAAATCTGTGTGTAGTTGATACCTATAATTGTTATCATTATATTCTATAAATATATTAAATGCCCAAATTAGTGGGCAATGAACCATCTATTCAGAGGGAATATAGGAGTATATTCCTAAAAAGCACTAGTCACAGGCTTCCACCCTTTAATCAACTTTGTTTTAAGAATGCTACTATTTAAAGAAACTCTAACATCATTGGTCTGTTCACATTGCAGCCAACAGCATCCTAAGTCGTGAGCTTGAAGGGAACTTTTCTAATACCCAATTCCTCTGTGAGATCTGCCATCAGTTTGGTTTTGTTTTGAGCTTGGGAACACTAGATAGTACTTCAGTATTTCATTTAGAGTCAGTTTCATGAAGTAATACTACCATTAAAATCACAGAGATGCAAAATGAGGCACTGAAGACTGAAGAGGCTGCTCAGTGGACACATGCTTATAGGCTAGGATGGGAAACAAGATGGCAGAGTATCCTTATTTAATCTCTTGTAATGGCTTCAGTTGATTGCTGCCCTATATATGTTCAAGTATGTCTACCAAAGTGCAACAAGTTGATTTATGGGCCAGATATATATGTATATATGTATCACATTTATCATACACACACACACACACACACACACACACACACACACACACACACACACATTTATCATACATAGAACAGACTTGCATCAAATGGTCTTGATGAAACATAAAATATATTAATGGTCTTGTTCTTTAAAGCATGCTGGATGACAAAATGTCAGTGCTACCCAAGGTGTTGTACTGGGTACCCAACCATTAGAGGGGCTGCTGAAGGCAATTCAGGCCAATGTTTTCATGGCATACCATTTTCGCTCAAAAAGGTATCTGACAGCTATTGCTCTTTTCACACTTAGGTTTTATGTAAATATTGTATTGAAAATACAAGAAAAATTCTAGGTTTGGTGGTATATGCCTACAATCCTACCTCTTCAGCATGGCGACAACAGATGGTGAGTTCAAACCCATCCTAGGCTACAATATGAGTTGAACCAACCTAGGATACACAGTAAGACATTGTTTCAAAATTTTAAAAGGTAATTCTGTACTTCAACAAATTAAACTTGTAAAAATTGACAGTATCTGTTATTTGCTGCCAATGACAAGGTTTAGAGGAATCTGTTTTTACTACCATAAGTTTGATAGTCTCTCAAAAATTAGACGTTTTGATCAGAACAGTGGTGATATTGACAAATGTGTTTTTAAAAGATTTTATAGTGGGAAAAAAAATCTAACATTTATAAGATGTATATGATTGTCAGCCAGTATTTTCCAGAGGGTCAGTGGATGATATCACAACCATTTGATTTGTAAAACACTCACTTAAGGCAAAAGATAGACCCTTGTATTTAAATTAAACATGGCCAAAATGTTTATGGATGTGATGTAAGGTTTCATGTCACAATCACGCTTGGAGAAAATATATCATCTTGAGTGTAGGTGTAGTGTCCAAGGAGCAATTCCGTAATTATTAGGAAGTATGACTATAGTCCTCATCCAGCTTCCAGCAGAGCATGTGTGTGAGGCTTTCTTTCTTCATATACCATAACCCAAGACCACAAAGAGCAGCAGAGTGTAGAACCCAGTGACAGAGTCTGACGTCTTCTATTCAGCTAAACATTAGAATGGTTTTTAAAACTACGAAAAGCAGTGCTATCCTTTCACTCGCTGTTTTAAGGGAAAATATTTTTTATATAACATTACTTGTTTGTATAATTAAAATGAGAAGTAATTTAATTTAAAATATTGAAACATTTCTTAGGGGTTTAGCTTTACTTTTTAATATGGTAAATGTTAATAGATCTAACCCATCTAAATAGAGGCTCTTGTGGAGCCTCTAGTTGACAGTTGAAGGGCTGGCAAGATGGTTCAGTGGTTAAAAACACTGACTTCTTTTCCAAAGGATATGGGTTTGACTCCCACCACTCTCATAGTAGCTTAGAACTATCTTTGACTCCCACTCCAGGGGATCTGATACTCACTTTTGTCCTCCCTAGGCACAAAGTTTGCATGGGTTGCACATATGTACATGCATGCAAGAACTCATATTCAAAAATAAAAATAAAACCTAATTTCAAAAATTTTTTGAGCCGGGCGGTGGTGGCGCACGCCTTTAATCCCAGCACTCGGGAGGCAGAGCCAGGCGGATCTCTGTGAGTTCGAGGCCAGCCTGGGCTACCAAGTGAGTCCCAGGAAAGGCACAAAGCTACATAGAGAAACCCTGTCTCGAAAAACCAAAAAAAAAAAAAAAATTTTTTTTGAAGTTGACACAATTTTTGTGGAAGCCCCCCCCAAATATTTTAACATGGAGTTCTAATGAAAAGCCATGCAAAGTGAGCTTGAAATTACATGTAGGTGAAATACTCATTAGCATAAGACAATAATGAAAAATTTAAAAGAAAAAATTGGTTATGGTGGCAACACTTGTAATGTTAATGTTGAGGAGGCAGAGACAGGGAGATCCCTGGGGCTCTCTGACTGGCTGCTCCAGGCCAGTGAGAGACAGCCTAGAAATCAAGAAAAGGTGCATGGAACTTGAGAAATTATACCCAGGGTTGTCTTCTTTTTTTTTTTAATTAGGTGATTTGTAATTTATTATAATTATTAAATGATACAAAGATATTAAATGTACCTTACAAAGAATTTAACATAGTAAGTATGCCAAAAGTTATTAAGTTTTTGTTTTTATGTATCTAAAGTCCCAGGGTTGTCTTCTAACTTCTACATGCATGTGAACACATGGGCATGTACCCCTGCACATACATTTGTACATGTGTACCTGCATGAACACACAGAGATAAATTGAGGTAAAGACTGATTGAATGTAAGCTTATCAAAATGCAGACTCTTCTAAAGGACCAAGGAATTGCCAAGTCAGCCAGGAACTGAAAGGTCAAGATCCTGGGGAAAATGTTCCTTGGATGGGGTCTGCTATTCTGTGGTACAACTCCCCCCAACCCCCACTCAAAGCATGTTCTGATTTAAAATTGTCACAGGTGCAAAGGCTGAGAAACTGGGAGGAGCTTTCAGCAACCTTCTGGGTCTGGAAAACAAAATCAGAGTGTGAAACCAAATCAGTCAGAGTCTGTCAGGGCAGGGCACAGTTTCATAGAAAATGAAAATGATTAGGAATTCAGTCTTTTGCACGTGTTTCTCCTACATGCCCTGGCTGTCCAGTTCATGAATTGGGGGAGACAAGTTCCTTCTGAAAACAGCTGTAGTGGAACTGGGAAGCAGACAGAATGATCAATGTTCTCACTAAGCTGGAGAGAGAATTCATATAGTCATACTGAAGTGTGTGCTGCAGATGAGGGGCCTTGACATTTGAGGTCCTCATGGGACCCTTACAGGACTATACCCTAGGGACAAGGCAAAGTAATGTGTCAGGCCAGACAGGCTAGAACACACCCTTAATCCACATTATTGGATTACCATGAACTAGTTTGTATTTTAATGGTCTATTAGAATGTAAAGCAAGAAGCCATCATATGTTTTATGATAGTTTATGTGGAGAATATCTAGTTTCTACTGATCTGGTTATTTGTAAGACGGGCAGTATTTTATTGAAAAGTAACTTTTCTATGTTTTTTTTTTTTTTTGGGCAGGGGGGAGAAAGGTAGTAGCTTTAATAAGTAGGATGAAATACTTATAAATCCACCTCTTAGGAGAGCTAAGGCATAGTAGAAATTAATCCTTTTACTTTCCTTTAGATCCAACAACAGTGGGTATAGATTTTTAGATGCCTCCGCCATGATGAAATTTAATTCATCACTAACTACAGCAGGTTTCCAAGGCTCTGATTCTATACTGTACAATTTGACAATAGAAATACAATACTGATGATTACATGCTAGCTAACACTTACTGAGAGCATATGTGTCAGGCCCCATGCTAAACATTTAAAGATTCCCCCTCTCTTTAAGTCCTCACAATACTTCTGTGGAAGCAGGATACAAAAGCCCACAGGGGCTCAACAGCCTTCTAAGCTAGTGTCCGGTCTATGATCCAAGCTTGGGCTGTTAGCTTCTATGCCCAGATGATCGCTTCTGTACCACGTGATCATCTCTCATCCAATCATAGCTCCCACTTTCCCAACTTTTGTCAGCTGGAAAATGGGTGTCATGAGAAATGTCATGAGTCAATGTGCAGAATGAGGACATGCATTTTGTCTATGTGCCAGCTTCTGCATGTTTTATCCTGTGTGAGGGACGATGCGTTGAGGTATGTAGAGGGATTTTAAAGTTGTATTTATTTTTTAGTGTGTCAGTGTCTGAAATACAAACACATTTTTATGAAATGCTTTTTATCTCTTGACACAGCCCAAGTTGTGACAGGAATCTGTTTCTGTGTATCTCACCCAATAAACTTCAAGGCATCAATGCCTCTGGCTAGTCTCCGTTATCTTACTAAACCACAGCTATTAGCTTTGGAGGGGTTGTATAGTGTGAGAAGTTCCTAGTTTCTTTCTTAGACTTGTTTCCCCATTTTTCTGTGAGAACCTTGGTTGGGGTTAAGGCATCTTGCACAGTTTTCAGCCTTGAGAACATATTTCATGCTTGGTATGAGGTCTATTAACCAGCATTAGTAGAGACAGGAAAATCCAATAAGTCTGCAACCCCATTCTGTGCGCACTGCACACATTATACCACAGCCCAAAGGGAAAGTGGGCTTCTGTGAAGGGCTGTGTGCTTTGGAATTTTACTGCTAAACTTCCCAGTGCAAGTGACTGTTTCTACCTACCCTCCCCCATCCAGCCTCTTCCTACAATTCTGAGCAAATTGAAACAAGCTTTTTTTTTTCCCAAAGGATATATGCACCATTGCTCATTGAGAATTTAAGTTGCTTCAATCTATTTTAAACCCTGTACATATGCCAGAGGTCCACAAAGTATTTTTATTCAACAAAATGCCAGATGGTCAGTATTTTAGGATTAGCATGCTAGATGATATCTGCTGTAACTCCTCTGCTCTGTAATTGTAATGGGAAAGAAACCATAGGCAAAATCTGAGCAAATGATACTGTCATGTTCCAATAAAACTTTATTCCTGAAAACAGGTGAAAACAGACAGCTTGTGGTTGATAGCTGTTCACTTCCATATACTCTCTCTTATTTTCATTCTTACAATAACCCAGCAAGGCACATATCACTGTTATCTTCACTTTCCAGACACAGAAGAAATTTCCTCACATTCATATGTTTCAAGCAGGGGACCAGGAATTTGGATGTAATGAGGTTAACCTGAGGGAATGTATGCTTCCTCTCCCCTGAATAGAAAAAATGGAAGAAGGTATATCTCTGTAACTGTCCTCCATTTGAAGTTAGAGGTATAATTTTGTGCTTTTATTGTTCATAATATACAGGCATATCCAACCAGGATATATACCTGGTCTTGGATGGCTGCAAATGCAGCCTCATACAAAATAATAAAGTTAGTTATGTGGTTCTCAATCTCGAATTTTGTAGATGATGTCAAGTCACAATGTCAAAAAGTGGGATGTAATCTTAACTCCGTTTTTTAAAAAGGCTTTATTATTTAGATATGAGCATATGTATGTGTGGAAATGTGCATGTGTATGTGCAGGTTGCAGATGCCTAAGGCGTCCAGAAGATGGCAACCTAGAGCTAAAGTTACAAGAAGCTCTGAGCTGCTTCACCTTGGTGCTGGGAACCAAACTCATGTCTTATGCCAATAATTAGCAGTGTGTGGTCTTATTTAAGCTTGATTTTCTTCTCAAGACTCCAATTCCAAAAGCCATAAAATTGGAATTTCCTGTTTCAACATATGCACTGAGGGTCACATCTTAGCCCATAGCACTGAGTTAAGGTAGTGGGTGAGATTAAGTCACACACAAAAAGAGACCAGACTGTTGGATAATTCATTCATGTTCAGATCTCAAGAACAAAGAAAGGAATAGTAATAAGGTGGTAACGAGGCAGAAACTTACTGCTAAAGAATTTGGAGGTGACCCAAGTGCCATCTGCTGACCAGGAAGGTATATTTGTGACATCATCTAGTAACATGAGGCCCAAAGCTAATTGTTCTTTTATTTTTAAACAGAGGCTGAAATGGAACAGAATCATAATAATAAACAAAGGGAAAACCCTTACTTTCATATGCTAGGTAAAATGATCCACCATATGGGAGGGTTGTGAGGGAATTTGTGTCCTTAGGACAGAGCCACGTCCAACGCATAGACTGAAGAAGGGAAGGAGATATTGAGGTGAGAGGTTAATGATCTAGGATTTGTTATGGGTTCAAGTGGGTTTTGATTTCAGATTGGTGGTTCAGGAGAGACAGGAGTGAAAAGGAGGATTTGCAAAGAAGAGTATAAGGGCCCTCTGGAGTCCTCTGGGGATGCTCTGATAAAGATATCAGGGATGCACAGCACAGTTTACCCAGTGCACCTAATAATGGCAAGGCTGTGGGTGTTAGGGGTTGTAGATTTTGATAAACCAGCCTGCCTTCGTCTTAGACTTGAAAACCATCTTGTAGTAAAAATAAACTAGATCCATTCCTGTTTATTATTAAATATCTGTTTCTCAAGGATTGGGCTATGCCCCACCTGTAACCTTAACTACAAATGGTTCTGTACTGCCTGTTCCAGGAAACATAATAATCTTTGTTTCAAAAGGTTATTATGACCACCTGTTATAACTACCTTGTTGTGACTACCTTGCAACCATGTGTTTGTTTCAGAAAGTCATTATAACTAACTTGTTATGCTTATGTTCTGCTCCTATAATCCTGCCTATTTGCTCACCAATCCCCCATTTGGAAACCCCCTACCCCTGAGCTATAAAAATCTTGTTTTCCTCGCATCCAATGTTGACCTCTTGAACCTGTCTTAGGGGGAGGCAGCTCATGTTCATGAATAAAAAAGCATGCTTTAATTAATTGCTTGCTTTAATTAGTTTGGCCATAATGATTTCAGTCAGTGGTCTTTCTCCTCACATCTTTGGGATGAACAATTTCGCTCTCCTTGTACAATGGGACATATTGGATTCTTCTTTGTTTTGCTCACTATCTGTAGGCTCCATCTCCAAGTTTCCTCCTCACACCCTCCCAGTATCCATCCTCCTCCATTCTTTCTCCATTCCATTCCTTCCTCTGCCCCCTCATTCTTGGCCTCCTTCCTTCTGTCTCTTCATTCCTTTGTAGCTGGAAATTGAACCCAAGGCTTGTCCATACTAGACAAGTTCTCTTGTACTGAGCTGTGTCTCCAGCCTTTCCCCAGAGCCTTTCAAATTCAACAGGATTTGCAATTTGTTATAACCCTTCCATTTTCTCTCCCCATACCTCATCACCTTGCTAACCTCACTTCCCTTGTTAAATTCCAAAGCCAGTGACTATAATCAGTAATGTCTCCCTTCCCCTCTCTTCTCTCTTACTTCCTCCTCATGATGCTTCTGTACTTGCTAACTTGTAAATTTCATTGTAGTTGTCTTTAACTTTCTTGGCTAAATTTAATCCTATATTTTATTCTTTTTGCACAAGTTATTGATTAAGATTGCTTTCATGATTTCTTTCTCAGGAAATTTGTTACTGATGTGTAGAAAAGCTACTCAATTTTATATCTTGATTTTGTACCTGGTTGCTTTACTGAATTTGCTTATAAGTTTAAATTGTGTTTTAGATTGAGTTCTGATCTGTCTATATAGAGAATCATGTCATCTTCAAATAGTTGACTTCTTCATTTCCTATTTGCGTGTTTGTTTTTATTCTCTTGCTTAATTGTCCTGGCTAATACTTTTCATATTCTATTAAATAAGAACAGTAGGAGGAGATGCCTTCATCTTATTCCTTATCTTAAAAGAAATGCTTGTTTTTCCATATTTATTATGGTGTTGGCTGTGGGTTTGTTATATACATTCCTTATTATATTGAAATACTAGTTTGTTCAGAACCTTTATCGTGAAGGACTGTTGAATTCTGTCAAAGGATTTTTTTGCATATACTAGGATGATGTATGATTTTATTTTTTATTCTCTTGATGTGACATATTATAACAAGGACCACTAAAACCCTACGACAATACCATTAGAAGTGTAATAGGGCCATTGCTTGAGTTCTGGCATTAGAAAAAAAACAAAACAAAACAAAACATTTCATTTCCCCAAAGAAAGATTGCCTCTCAATCCTAGTAAATAGGACATAGCAACATCTCTATGTATGTATTTCAAAGATTTTGCTTTATCCTTTCTGTAAGTTATAGTAATTTTATGGGCAAGAGAGATGGCTTTAAAGATTTTAAGTTCTGGCCAAAATTGTAAAAAAAATTAATTTTTTTCCTGTACATTTTCTTTTCTACATATATCTTAAAGTGGGCAAGTGTTTGAACCCAATGCCAAGCTTTGGGTCTTGAAATTCAAATAACTGTCTTGATTTGATTTGCACATGTGGAACCATTGTTGCACCCCTAGGCTGAAGCTAACTGGATTATGGATCATTTGAAATCTTCCTAACTTTCTTCATCTTTGAAGTATATATACTTATTGGTATAAATTTCTCTCAGTACTGTGTTTTTGTTACAAATGTTGATACACTGTTTTTTTTTTTTTTCATTTTCACCTGTTTTGAAAACATGTAATATCTTTTAGCTTCTTTGTTCAAAGGTAGAATGTTTGGTCTCTACAAATTTGCGTAATTTCTAAAGTTTCTTGGCCAGAAGGGTAGCTCAATGCTTGACTGCATAACTACTAACATACATAGTGCCCTGGGTTTTATCTGAAAAAAAAAAAAAAAGAAAGTGAAAAGAAAATTTCTTTTGGCGTTTTTTTTTATTGTTATCAGAAATAATATAGTATATTACTTCAGAATTTGAATGCGTGAAACTTGGTTTTGTGGTCTGATATATTACGTTCCACAGTAAATGCCATGTGGTTATTCATGCAGATTTTACATTTGACTGGGCACTGTGTGGTGTATGTGTAAAGAATGTTCCCTAGTTTCTGCCTTTAGTGTTCTTCAGTGTTTGGAAGTTGAGGGAGATGAGGTGAATGAACCACTAGCCTATCTCCCTTCTCCCTTTAGGAATCCTGAGTTCTGTCTTGGCTAATGGATGCCTGATGGCAGGCTGGCGATGACAAGAGGGAACATTGCTGCCAGACACCACAGAAAAATCGCAGCGTGCACAGGGCTGCACATATTCAGAACTGCTGAGAGAAAATGAAATACACCATCTCGTCTAACCTTCTGTTATATTTTGTAACCACCAATTTGACATTTTAATTATGAAGATAAGAACCCAAGCAAGTAAATCATAGAATTCTCCAAGACATGAAAGATGGCAGGTGGGAGTAATCTCCAGTCAGCCAGAGAGAAGTTGCCTGAGTGAAGTGGGTTGGTATAGGACAGGAAAGAGCTAAGGGGACCTGGTGCATTGTAGAGGTTTGCCCTGCTCAATGACATTTACATTTACATCATGTTTCAGCTGAAAAATAAACCTTTATCTGGGGTACCAATTGATGCTGTAAAATACTCTACAGTTGTTAGCTGCATGAAACCCTCCTTTCTCACTAATCTGATACAGAACTGGATATACGATATCCAATGTACTGTATCTAAGAGCCAAACTGCTCTGAACAATGGGAGGGCATATTCTGTTTCTCTCTAGCTCTGTGGGTAAGCTCTGCTATACAAGTAATTCAAAATCACTCTTTCATTCTAAGCCCCTTAGGTTGATAGGTGGAGAAACAAAGGTGGAGAGATTTATGCACATCTGCATATATGTCATTTCCCCTCCCCGGGCCTTGGTTTCCTTACGTTTAGAACAATAAGCATAAGCTAACTCTCTGGTTCCCTCTAGTGAGAAGAAAGGAGGCAGAAGAAATGGAATGTCCATTGATGGACTGTTATATGTCAGTGCGAAAGAATACAGTATCTATTGATGGATTGTTAATGTCAGTGTGAAGGAGCACAGATTTCATGCCGTGTCGGTATCAGCCCAGAAACATTTAATTTCTGCTATTCCATTGTTGTGGAATATATTTGTTACTTTTCCTGTTGTGATAGAACTCAGGCATAAGTAACAGAAGGGATTTATTTATTTATTGACTCCCAGTTTGTGGGTATAGTCCATCATGGTAGATAAGTCACAGGGGCAAAAGCTGGGTCACTTTGCTTCTGCAGTTAGGAAGCAGAGATACTGTGGCACTCAGCTCTCTCTCTCCTTTTTATGCAGCCTAGGACTCAAGTTTGGTAAGGGTGTCACCTACTTCTAGGGTGGGTTTTTCTCTGTCTCCTAATGATGATAATTTGTCATAGGCATGCCAAGGCTAACCTCATGTAGATAATTCCTCACAGGTGTTCCTGGAAGCTCCTCTCTTAGGTGATTCTAGAACCTAACAAGTTGACAATTGAAACTAACATGGAACGAAATATTTCAGATAAATGGTGGGTCTTGTTCTTGAGTTCATTTATTGGCAAGAGAAACAGTCATTAATTTTTTTCATGCCTTGTTTCCATTTATTTGTTCACCTCCTTATGAAGTATCCAGATGAAGCATTACTCTTCCACTTGAAGAAACCAATGGTAACTGCTTTCTCCAAGGTCGCCAAACTGGTGAGCACACTAGCTAAGACTAAACTCCAGGTCCAGTGTAGTCTAGCAAATCTCTTCTTAAGTTGGAAGATGCAACTATATGAACAAATTCACAGGCTTTAGAAGTGTTCATAGGTTCATAGGTTCAACACATTGCAGGCTGTTATCCCCATCACAACCACACTACTATCAGCAAGCACACATGAGGCCTGGCTATTTCCAAAGCCCCGATGGTAGTAGAAGGGGATGTGGACAGAAGTACTTGGCTCTGGGAGGCATTTACTTAGATATTACTATGATGCATATAATTAGTTAATTAGAGACAATAAATTATTGCTCAACGGGAGTTTTGTAGAAGACAGTTAAGCCCTATATTTTATCTAACATTCAGCCTGCTTCATGGAGTATCTAGTCTTCTGATTTGTCTTCCTAACTCTGATATATTGAGAATGACCGGAAAAATTAATCCACGGCCATTTCATCTGTCTCCATTTAAAAAGAAAGTCCATTGAACCTTAAACTGCATTAAGCATTAAATTTTTATGGTCAAATTGAGATTCTGTACAAATACTCTTAATTAAATTTGTAGATGATCTACTGTCTGGATTGATATGGGAATGCTTGATTGAAAATGTGCTATAAAACACATGTTGAATGAACACTGTCCAGCTTTTACCTTCTAGGCTGCTGTGTCTAGAATGAATGGTCTTCATGTCCAGTACCCTTTGCATGAGTTCGGGGAAGCCACTGATGGGACCAGCATGGAATCTAGCTGCTTATCTTCTGCCTGGCCTGTGTAGTTGACACCCATGAGCAGGGTTGAGTTTTCTCTGTTTTTTTTTTCTACTCTTCTTCTTATGTGACTGCCTCTATATTGTCTACAAGCTATTCAGTCATGCTTGAAACAATTTCTTTTTCAGTACCATAAAGCTATTCATCTTCCATTCAGAAAACTGGACCTCTCATCATGATGCTCATGGCCAAAACTTGGGAATGAATTCTCTTTTGTCTACTTACTCATATCTAAATCCATCAGTGGTTCTGTTCTAGTACTTTCCATAGTATTTTCTTTATCAGGATTCCTCTCTGAGACATACTGGTGGCTTCTTTCTTGGCTTATGGGTTCCTGAGCAGATAAGTCATCTTTACATAGAGGATAAGTGTGTTCCTTTGTATGGACTAGTGGTCAGAAGACCCCCTTTTGAGGTTTATGAGATGGCTCAGCACGTAAGGGTGCTTGCTGCCAAGCCTGAGGACTAGAGTTTAATCTCTTTGGCTCACATGATGGAAGAAGAGAACCAAATCCTGGAAGTTGTCCTCTGACCTCCACATGTGTACTATGGCAAACACTCACCTCAGTGTTTAACAACAGCAGACATCAAACAACAACAACAACAACAACAACAAATGTTCTTCTTTTGTCTGCCAGATTGGGGACTCTGCAGCTCCGCAAGGCCATGGAGTCAGTCCTTTTCCTTCTATATAGTTCCTTCCATCTTGCCCTAGACTTCTCTCTTTTGCCAATCTCCCTCTGCATTCCTTTCTGTATACCACAGCAATACTGGATAATTTTGCTTTTCTGAATAAAAACCTCACGAGCTTCCCTATTCTATGCAACATAAAGCCAGAATCCTTCCTGTGGTTCCTCGTGACTCAGCCTTTATACACACTTACCTCCCCCTAACTTTCCACTTCTCACTCTGGCTTGCTTTCTAACCTAAGGCACACTAGTGTATTTCCACCCAGAGGCCTCCATGTAGCTCTAAATAGTTTGGTACTTTTCAGCAGCCATGTTTCAATGGAGATGTCTCCTCACCCTTTTTGAAGAGCCTTTACATGGCCTCCCCATCTAAAGTTTATATGCATCCACTTTTTCACTGTTATATTACCTATGTTGAGCACAGTCAAAATCGAACTTTTCTCTTCCTTTCCAAGATTATGAACCCTTTATATACACAGAAGTTATATGAATTTCTCATTGTTTTATCTCTAGAACCTCGAAGAGAACTGGGCACATGGGAGTCTCTCAATAAGTATTACTGACTGAATGAGAGAGTATGGAGCCAGAGAACTAATATAAGGACCAGTGAGAGGAGGTAATGATACTCTAGGAATATTTGGGGAAGTTGTTTAAAATGTATATTCATAAAGCAAACCTGAAAACACTTTTATCTTTATTTTCCTCCTATCCTTTACTTATGGATGAGTTGTTGAGACAAGAAAGGTGTGTGTGTGTGTGTGTGTGTGTTGAGCTTCCCATTTCTAGGGAGCTGACTGTAGAGGGCACTGGGGCTCTCTCTTAAGCAGAGGGTGATACTTTGTTGTGAGAAAACTTTCTCAATGAGGACAACCCGAGCCAAGGTTGAGCTTCTTGCTGTCATTTGCTTTCCAGGCACAGTAGAGCTGGGCAGCATTGTTTAACCTTTTGGAAGCTATGTATGAAATTTACATTAGCAGGGTGTTGCTGTATAGTTACAAAACGTTTGTCCCATGAATATCAATGTGGCTGTGGGCTGGCAGAAATGATCATCCTTTAGCTGAGAAGAGCCCAGGAATCTATAAAATTTTGTATATGGCAAGAGAGAGAAGGATGTCTGTGTGTGGGGGAGTCCTAATTTCCTGTTAGACTGCTAGGGAACAAGGTGACCTGAGTATGCAGAGAAAGTGTCTGTGAAGATGGCTTGGTCATCCCTCCTGTCCACCTCATGGGTGATTTTTTTTTTTTGGAAAGAGTGTTTTACTTTATTTATTTAAAAGCGTATTTATCAGAGAGCCTTGTGAAGAATTGGTATTTTGTAAGTACTAGCCTAAATTGTTTGATATATAGTAATAATCATTGAATAGAAAACTCATGCACTAATTGAGAAGAAATATGAATATGCAATTTAGGTAATGTCACCCTTCATCTATAATTTGTAACCAAAGAGTTTTTAAAGATTTCTCTTTGGATTGCCATTGTTGACAGGAAAAGGAACTATGTTTTAAAAAGCAAACAAAACAAACCAAACAAAACCCCTACTTTTTCAGAGTACTTTTAGGCTTTGGGGAAACTGACCAGAAGGAAAGCACAGTGTTCCCATATCACACTTTTAATAAATAAATTATTAATTTTTGTATGTGTGTATGTGGGATGTGCACATTTATATGTGTGTACACATGTGGGTAACATATGCCTGTACTTGTGCTTGTGGAGGTCAGAGGTTGACTTTAAGATGTTTTCATCAATCACTTTTCACTTCTGTTTTTGAGACAGGGTCTTCTCACTGAATATAAGCTTGCTGTTGGCCAAACTGGCCAGCCAGATCTGTGGAACCACTAGTGTCTGCATGCGCCCCCCCCCCAATACTGGGATTACAGGTACAGACAGCCACATTGGACTTTTTACTGAATGTTGAAGATTCAAACTCAGGTCCTCATACTTTTGTGGTAAGCACTTTACCCACTGATCCACATTCCCCACCCTCATTTGGTGGTTTGAAAAGGAATGGCCCCCATAGCTCAGAGATTTGAATGCTTGGTCACCAGAATGGCACTATTAGGAGGAAGTGTGTCACTGGGGTGGGGGAGGTAGGGTGGGCTTTGAGGTCTCAGATGCTCAAGCCAGGCCCAATGTCTCTTTCTCTTCCTGATGCCTGCCAATTCAGATGTAGGACTCTCAGCTCCTTCTCCAGCACCATGTCTGCTTGCACACTGCCATGCTCCCTGCCACAATTATAATAGACTAAACCTCTGAACTGTAAGCCAGCCTCAATTAAAGGTTTTCCTTTATAAAAGTTGCTGTAGTCTTGGTGTCTCTTCAAGCAATGGAAACCCTAACTCAGACACTTAAAACCCTCTTCAGTTTCTCTATTACTAATAGCTTGAATTGATGTGGTACATTCTTACAGTCAATGAACCAATATAAAGCCCCCCTTCCTTTTATTTTGAGGCAGGGTCTTGCTATAAAGCCAAGGCTGGTTTCAAAGTCAGTATCCTCTGCTTCTGTCTCCCCAAGTACCAGGGTGAAAGATGTGTCCCACCACAGCCAGTCCCAAATTTTCCTATTAACTAGAGTCCATTGTTTACACATGAGTTCACTCCTTCTCTGCCAGTTCTTTGGATTCTGACACAGTGTGTATGTAAGGCAACCACAGCTCCAGTTTCACACAGAATCACTTTACAACCGTAACAGCCTTCTTTGCTTTATCCTTTCTCTCTCCCTACCTCCATTCCTGAATCTCTGCCAAGCACATTGTGTTTCCTTTTAAACTTTGTAATAAACTATACATATGACATAGAACATTTCAGTGAAATTCTCATTATTTTTACATTTCTGACAATTTCTTATGTGTATTCAGCGTATCGTGAGCACATCTCTCCCAGTACCTGCTCTTACCTGCTTCTTGCTCCTGTTGACACTCTCTGCTGATCATCCTGGGGTTCAAGGCCTTGTGTAAGTTAGTGGCAGCTGTGTGTGCTCTTGACTGCCATGGCCACATCATATCTAGAAGACAGCATTTTATATCACTCAGTCCATTCCCCAGATGGTACCGTCTTTCCACCCCTTCTTCCACAATGTCCCCTGGACCTCCAATGGGTGATACAGATGTTGTGTTTAGGGCTGAGAGCTTAGGAGTCTTACTCTTAGCACTTTGTTGTTGGGTTACAAATCTCTGCTTTGACTATTGCCTACTGCCGAGTGGGGCTTCTCTGACTGAAGCTGAGACTATTTTATTGGCATTTACTATGTGCAAACCCATCATCCTTTTACTGCTCCTGTGTTTTTCTAGAATGTTACTTTCTGGGGTCAACAGTAAACTGTCTTTTTAGAGTGGCTCCTCTCATTAACCAGCATGCTGTAAAGAGAGCTGTGGTACAGAAAACTTCATGTAAGTCACTAATGCTGATGGAAGTTGGAGTCATCAGAACTTCATCATGCCCACAGGCCCATGAGATTCACTTACCTTATTTTGATTACACCTGAAAAGACACAATTTCCAAAGAGGATCACACTCATTTGAGGGATTTCTCTCTTTTTAGAATACAATAAACACTTTTTTACATCTATTTTCTGTTCTGTGTTAACTTTACACCCCCTTCTACACCTACTGTGATTAAGTTCATCTTCTCTGTTCTAATTTTGTTTCAAATATGTCTAATCTTTTTGTCATTTCTAATTCATTAGTTCTAAATCAGCATATTTTATTTATTTATTCTGTCTTTGTTTAGGCTAGATTTTGAGAGACATAACTTTTGTTTGTTGTTTTTTAAACAGTCGCATGCCCATTAATTGATTCTGTTAGATTAAGTGCTTGGGAATAATCCTTGGAGCACTGTTGTCCATGAAATGGAGATATTCACAGTTCTGCCAAGTTGTCTGAGGGAGCTCACTTAGGCTTTTTGTGTTAGCCTTTCAGGTTCCTCTTCTTCTAGTCCCTGGTGTAAGGCTTCCTATTTGGAGCCTGTTGTTCATAGAGGAAGCAAGATTAAGCTGCTCTTTAATTTCCTTGTTACCATGACAAAATTCCAGCTATAAATAAGGGAGGAAGGAATTAGTTTGGATCATAGTCTGAGGGTATCGTCATCATAATGGAAGATGTAGTGGCAGGAGCTTGAGGCCAGTTTGTCATGTTTTATCCATAGTTGGGAAACAGGAAGCATACAGAGATGAATGTGGTACTCAGCCCTTTCCTCCTTTTTATTCAGTCTAGGAACCCAGTGCATAGGACAGTGCCACCAGCATTCATGGTGGGTCTTCCCTTTTCAACTGAGCCTTTCTGGAAATAGCCTCCTAGTTGTGCCCAGAGGTGTGCTTCTAATCCCAGTCAAGCTGACTGACTCTCACAACCAGGGCTGGGCGCCAGCAACACTTCTTGGATGAATGGGTTTGTTTTTCTTGGTTAAATTTTATTTTCTGTCCTGTGTGTGCGTGCGTGCGTGCGTGCGTGCGTGCGTGCGTGTGTGTGTGTGTGTGATAGCTGCTCTTAATGAAGCATAATGCCTAGTGTCCATGGCTTGTGTAGAAGCTCAAGCAGGCCACTTGACAGCTCCTGTACCTTTTAACATCTCCATTCTTGGTGCTGCTTTGAGGTTCAGAGGTGACATATAAGGAAACCATCTTCCTCATCTTGTACAATCAGGGAACAACAAGGAATAGGCTCAGAGAGTCAGGGGCCTTTGGAGGATGGACTTGGAACGAGTCTCTTTTCTCTGCCATTATCTTTCAGATGTGATGGTGTGTACTATCCTTGTTTAGCTGTGGCTGGTTTACTTTTTATTTTTCTGTTTTTATGTTACTTATTTATGATCTTTATAAACCAGAGCAGTGTTTGTTTATTCTTCTTTCTCACACAGATTGAAGAAAAGCATGATCCTTACATGTTTTATTATTTCTTAAGCTTCCTTAGGTCCTCACATGTCTCTCTACAAAACCATTGTTCCAAGGCTGACTTGGAGTGTTACATGAATATATCATTTCTGTTCTGATCAGAATACCAGGCTATTATAGACACTTCTGGCAAAATGAAAATCATCAATGTGAAAGAATAACTATTAAAATATACCCCCACTCTTTTATTTTCCTGAAGTCAACAATCAGAATAAATGCCACCCGAAGTTTCGTTTCAGGTCTTGCTGCCTGTGAGACTCTGGCTACTATTAGCCCAGCAGAAGTGAAAGCTAGTCTCAAAAGTGTGTTGCTGCTGTCACATCTGCCTCTGCCCTCATCCTGACAGGAGCCTCATTATTCCACATGTAAGGATTCCAGGATGTGCTGGAGATGCACAAACAATTCAAATGGAGTCCCTGTCCTCATGGTTTCAGATGTTTCTTATTTGTTCTTCAGAGCTTAGAAGTTTAATCACCAAATCAAAGAAATTACTAGAATAGTGCCAGGTGTTGGGATTTTATCTCCTGAGAAAGAACTCTTGTATTTTGTTTTCAAAGGTGTAATTGCTTCCACAATGCAAGATAAATACATTATTGAATACAAATGCTTTGTGGTAATGGATGAATTCAAGCCAAACCAAGCTGTAACCAGAACCTTATCAGAATGTGAGAAAGTCCACCAGTGCAACATAGCTTTGTTTTATACACCACTGAGTGATAATGACCTTTTGTTTGCTGAATATTCACAATAGGAAGGAGATACTAGCTGGATATCCTTGTATTCTTCAGGAATTGTAGGGCATCGGATAGGAGCTGGCCAGTGGACCACTGGGTGTCAGTATTGTCTTTTCTTACTCTAGCAGGACCTGGAAAGGATTGTCTGATCCTTTTCAGAGACTGTGGCTTTTTGGGGGTTCAGAATCTTGGACTTTCTGTCCAGTTGGCTTCCTTTGCAGGTGGGTATGGAGGGGCGGGGACACGGAGAAGGAATGGCTAATCCCTCTTGGGATGGTTCCATCACCCCAGGCTTTACACATTTCTGAGCACTTGATGTACTCACCCTGGACAGGACCCCAATGGCAGACCAAAGAAGTGACTCCATGCAAGTTCTGCTTGGTGAACAAGGAGTTTATTGGGGTTACTCAAAGGAGTATGGGCAACTCTCAGGCAAGCTCTCACTGCTGAAAAGCCCACTCCAGCATGGGTGATGACTCATGAGAGCAGCATCCTGAGGAACACTAGACAGTTCCCTGTGCCCCCTAATAGTTTACTGCTTATCTACCACCTGGGAGGGGCCTCTTTAGTCTTGCTACTGTCTTGGGCTTCTTGAGTTTCATAAGGGTCCTTGCTTAGGTCTACAATGGTCCAGCCTTAGGACCCTCTTTCCTGCCTACAAGAGGGAATGTCTCTGTTTGGAGACAATAGCTAACACAGGTCAGGGCCTCAAACTCAGTTGCCCACAGAGTCACACAGATGGATGGGTCAGATGCATATTGTATTTACATATTAAATAGTAAGGGTGCTCCTTTATTCCACAGAGAGATATTCCCTGTACTTCATCATTACTCATTTGGTGTGTCTTTTCTTTCCCCAATAGTGATTCTGTTAAATAAAAAAATAGCAAAAATATGATGATAAAATCTTTGTCAAATGCTTGGAGACCGTGAGGGAATCTGTGAAGGACCAGCAGTGCCCCACACAGGCAAGAGGGTTGGAGTCCTAGCATAGGTAGATTTCATGTGAATTTATCTCGTTTGTATAATCTAGTTCAAACTCAAAAATAATTTAAAACTTAATCTTGGGCCAGATAGCACTACCACTGTCCTATAGTATTGAACTTTCCATACTGGCTTGGCTTGTGACTAAATCTCCAGGATTGAGCTAGTTGATTGGTTCCAATAAGGTAAGAAATGGGTCCCTTGGACAATGCACAACATTATGTGTCTTTACATGTGTCATATTTTTTATTTAAAGAGGAGGATGTGTTTACATACAGCTTTTAGAGGGGGTAGGTAGTCTGGAAAGTTTAAATAATCCAACTTAACTCATTTGATGTAGGAAAGATAAGGGTGAGTTAGATGATTGACAGATTTTCAGAGGTAGTTAATTTTCTGTTACAAATATAATACAAAGGGAGTCATAATGGGGAGCATCTTGGAGCCTCTCTACATCCTAAGCATTGGTCTCTTTCAAGTGGGAGAGATGAGGTAGGTAGGAGGGCACACACCTGTAATTTTAGAATATGGAGGCTGGAGGATCAGAAGTTCAAGGTTCTTAGCTACATAACTAGTTTGAGGCCAGCTACATGAGGTCTTATCTCAAAACAAAAATAAGAAAGCAATTTTAAGAACTCAAAAGCGAGGTTAGTAAGAAAGTGTAGCGATGAAGTAGGCTTAAAAGGCAGCACATTTGAGAAACTTCCATCAGATGCACAAGAAGAATAGTCAGGTAGGATGCAGGTAGGACAGTCACCTGTCTATTCCTGAGCACAGAGTGCTGTTTCCAGTGCTCCTAATATTCTACTTCACTGGCAGCTGGTGAGAGAACACATGAAGTTTAGCTGCTAGGCATCCCATTCAGTTGGATGGGAATATCCATGGCTGATAGTTGCAATGGTTAGTCTCCAGTATCATCTCCACAAGGTCTAGAATTACCCAGGTGACAAACCTCTGTGCATGTCTTTGAGGGAGGTTCCAGGTTAGGTTAACTGGGATTGGAAGGCTCACCCTAAATGTGGGTGGCACCATCCTATGTGTTGGGGCCTCTGGATGAAGAAAAACAAAAGCAAGCTAGGTACAAGCTTTCCTCCGTCTCTGCTTCCTGGCTGGAGGAGATGTAACCGTCTGGCTCCTGCCATCCTGCCTTCCCCATCCTGGACTGTTCCCACAAACTGGAAGGCAAAACAAACTCCTTCTAAAGTTGTTTATGTCAGAGATTTGCCGTGGCAATAAGGAGCGTGACTAACATGAAAGGGGTCAGTGGGGAGACATGGACTCTCAAAAAATAGCCTCACATCTAGAAAAGGTTAGCCTCTGAAGCAAATGCGTAGGAAGCAGAATTGTTTATCACTGAACATGTATTTTTATTTCAAAAACATCCAGCTCTCTGGTGTACTGTTATTTAGTAAGAGTTGTAGAGTGGGTGAAGAGGGAAAGTGCTCCGTTATGATCTTCAGCAAGAAGAACATTAATTATAAAGGATGATGCAGAGAGGATAGAGGAATTTAATTTGCAGCAAGAAGGACTTAAGTCTGATGCACTGAAGCTTCGTGACAGGAAGGGTTTCTTATGAAAGTGTTCTTGGCAGAGATTATGGGATCTTCTTTAATCCCATTATTACATCTATCATAGTTCAAGCAAACCATCCCTGCTCTTAGAATTAGCCTTGTAAAATGCCAGTCTGTTCATATTTATAGCTTTTTCTTATAACTGTTATTTTTTTTATTTTTTATTTTTTTTACTTTTGACTTCTGGGTTTGGCGCATAAGTTGCTTCCTAAACTCTTTGGAGGCCGTGTGTTGGTGGCTTCAGCCATATGATATAGCCAAGGATAGTCTTGAACCTTGGATCCTCTCACTGCTGCCTCCTAGGGCTGAGGTTACAGGTATACACCGTAATGCAGTAGTGGACTCAAACCCAGGGATTCATGCACACTGGGCTAGCACTTCGCCAACTGAGCTACAGTCCCAGCCCTATCAAGGAATTTTAAAATTCAAGCAGTAAACTACCTAGGGTCCAATAAAATGGAGAAATACTATCATACTATT
This sequence comes from Peromyscus eremicus, assembly GCF_949786415.1. NCBI lineage: Eukaryota > Metazoa > Chordata > Mammalia > Rodentia > Cricetidae > Peromyscus > Peromyscus eremicus. The sequence goes on from NC_081423.1 coordinate 30,479,106, forward strand.
CTCCTGGAGAATCGCAGAGCACACAGTAAAATCTTGGGGAAGTCTTAAGGTTATAGGAGTTCCCAGAACTCTCACTCCATTTTTCTTAACACTTTGATGTTGGTTGTCCCCACCTCCACCTTTACTCACAGAAACTCTATTATTTCCCTCTTTGTCCTGACTAATATACTCTCATTCACTCTTTAAGTTATTGTTTTACTCTTTCTGCCAAGCTTTCTGCCAGTCTCACGGAATAGGCTATATTCTTCTTGTTCATGGTGTGAAGTTGTAATCCCCAGGGCTGCTTCTCTCTGCATTCTCATCTCACCAGGCTAGAAAACTCAGTGCCCAGCCTATGCCTACCAACAGACAGTTCCCAGTACCAATCTGTTAAATGATTGAAGATGCAACTCTGAGAACACACAGCCAGTCAGTTGGTTACTGAGTGACTTCATCCTCTCTACTTCTCCCCGAACTCATGCTAGCTAGATAGTAGAGAGGGAAATGTCCCTGAGTGTTCATCCTATGCCAGGTTCTATGCAGTTTATTTCCATATAAGAACTGATCCTTTTGGATTTGGCCATTACCAAAGGCATCCTTAGTAATGACAGGCCATGGGTGGTTTGGACAGCATACTTCATTTCATGATACTGGCTAAAATTAAGTTGAGCAAATGGCTACCTGGAACTTTCTATAGATATCTTCAACCCAGACTATGCACCAGGTCAGGGTTCTCCTACATGCCTTTGAGTGATGACTAACAGAGTTCCCAGCAGATCCTTCCAAGCCACAGTCAACTTGTCATTCATTTAGTCCAACAATGACTGTCTCACAATGGAGAGGCCAAGACACTGTTTGTTGCTCAAGGTATGAGGCTGAATGTCTCAGCAGTCCTGTATCAGTTGCTTTCCTGCTGTTGTGATACAGCACCATGACCAAAGTGAACTTAAGGAAGACAGAATTTATTTTGGCTTATGATTCCAGAGGAATACGAGTTCACCACAGGATGCAGTAAGTGGTAGATGTGGTGGCAGGAGCATTAAGCTGAGAGATCACAAGTTTGAAGCAGAGAGAAACAGCTGCAAGTGTGAAAAGGCTATAAACTCTCAAATCCACCTTTAGTTAGTACTTTCTGTCCCAAGGCTGTTTCACCTAAAACCCCCAAGAGTGCCACCAGCTGGTGACCAGGTATTCAAGTGCCTGAGCCTATGGGGTATGTTTCTCATTCAAATCACCATGGTGATGAAAGGTCCCCCACTGACTCCTATGAACCCGTACTCTCTTCCTCTCTGATTAAATATCTGATTAATGTTTGTTGCAAGTCTGCACTGAGATATGTACTTGGGAAACAGGAGAGAAAAAGAAGACAGACTCTCTCTTGGAGACTTTTCGGTGTTGGAGAGATAGAAAATGTTTAAGACAATGAAGTAAAACAATTTCTATCAGAGGGTCATAAAATGATAAAGTACAGCATAGAAGGATGGGGGGATGTCTTTGTGTCAAGGGTCACAGCTATGGGAAAGAGGTATCTGAGAACTGGGGGCTCACTTAGAAGGTCCAAGATTCCTCCTGGAGCAGGAACAATGGATAAAGTAGGCTTTGGCCTCAGAGTCTTAGGGCAGAGAGTGAAAGAGAGGTAGTGACTGCAATGGGAGAAATGGCTGAGGTTCTTGGAAGAGGAACAAGTACCTGAAGTCTTTCTTGGTTACTCTGATGATATAACGGCATCCTTTCAATTTTAAAAGTGTATGTGCATTATTTTTTAAGTAGGCAATATATACATGTAGACCTATACATTATATGTGTACACACACACACACACACACACACACACACACACACACACAGAATATATGTAGAATGTTTAGACACACACATATGTCACAATACATGTGGACATATGTACAGATACATTTACTTTTTATTTTCTTGAGTCCAGGTCTCACTCTGGTGCACAGGACTGCCTCAAACTTCTGGTCCTCCTGCCCAAGCCTTCCATTTGCCTTCTCTGAGCTTGGTAAGAGTCACAACACCTGTTTTTGTTTTTTTTTTTCATACCAGTATATTTTGAATAAAAGCTTGAGATTATTCAGAGATCTCTAACTGCACGAGAATTCTATCAATTGCCATATCCTTCTAGTTGTCTGTAATGCTTACAAAAATTTAGGTAAGCCTTTAGTATGTCAATCAAGGTTGAGGGGTGGGAATTTGAAAACCAAGAACATCCTATTTATGTGGGATGCAGCCCCAGCAAATAGAACTTCAAGCTGTTCTGAAAATTTGCTCCAGATTTCTCAAAATGGCAGCTATGTGTGTGGCATTCAACTGCAAGGGTACTGTCTCACTTGCCAGTCAAGAGTCATGGTTAGTACTGATGGAGGGTCAGCGAGGGACTTGGCTGAGTTCTGATTAGCAAATGCTTCTGTACTGCGTTTTAAGTGCCTCCATCCAAGGATACTTCATTTTGGTTGCTTTTTTGTTTCAGTTTTAGGCACCAACATTAATTAGGCAGAGCCAAATAACTGCAGGATGAATGGTTCTGGTCATGTGTTATTGACTTCATCATTGTAATGGTGCGCATTTTACAAATGAAAGCTTGGACAGTAGAAGCATGAACCCTCATTTGGTAGGCATGTTAGTACAGCATGGCTTTGCAACAGGTTACAAACTTGGTGGTTGCACACCCTAGTTTTGTTTCTGTCTGAGGGTCTCTATTTCTGTGAAGAGACACCATGACCACAGCAATTCTTATAAAGGAAAACATTAAATGACTGGCTCACTTACAGTTCAGAGATTCAGTCCATTATCATCATGGCAGGACATGGTGGCATGCAGGAGCTACACCTAAATCCCAGAGGCAACAGGAAGTGGACTGAAACACTGGGCATGGCTTGGGCACATAAGTCCCACAGGGACACACTTCCTCCAAGACCATATGTACTCCTCCTAATAATGCCACTCACTCCCTATGAGGTTATGGGGGCCAATTACATTCAAACTACCACAGTTACCTGTAGATGTAACAGTCTTATTAAATAAGAAACACAGAGCCAAATGCAGAGTTAAAAGCCCAAGAGGTCAGAGTAGTAGTAAGAGCTGAGACTTAAAAACCCCATTCTTACCCTTCCTGCTACTGCTGTCCTTCCCCTCAGAAAGAGGCCTACTTCCTGTGTGTCTGTCTTTTTATTGACTTTCTGTTCTGCCTTCTTATTGGTTGTAAACTCAACCACATGACCTCCTCATCACTGCCTGTCTATACAGACCTCTAGGTCTCTATGGTTGGTATTGAGATTAAATGCGTGTGTCTCCATACTGGCTGTATCCTTGAACACACAGAGATCTGCCTGTCATGTGATTGGGGTTAAAGGTGTGCACCACCACCACCCAGCTTCTGCTATGGCTTGCTATTAGCTCTGACCTCCAGGCAACTTTATTTATTAACATACAAATAAAATCACATTTCAGTACAAATGAAATATCACCATAGTTACTTTCTAGTCCTGAAGGCTAGCTGTCCACAATAGTTTTTGATGACCTGAACTCTAAGCACTGAAGGGACTCCAAGGAAGAATGTTTTCCCTTACCTTTCCTGGCTTTGGCAGTCTGTCTTTATCCTTTGGTGTGGGGCTCCATCTCCCACCTTCAATGCTAGCAATGGCATCTTCAAATTGCTGTCATTTTTTCTCTTTCCCTTTGCCTGCCTTCCCTGCCTGCCCCATCTTTCATTGTATTACCTTCTCTTTTATTCTGACTCTCTCACCTCCCTTTTCTGAGGTGGTGGTGGGCTGTAATCACACTTGACCCATTGCTCTGCCAGCTTGACACAAGGCAAAGTTATCTGAGAGGAGGGAACTACAATTGAGAAACGCTTCCATGAGACAGGCTGTAAGAAAGCCTGTAGGGCATTTTTTAAAAATTAGTGATTGATGTTTGAGAGCCCATCACATTATGGGTGAAGTCATCTCTGGGCTGGTGGTCTTGGGTTCTATGAGAAAGCATGGGGACAAGCCATGATGGAATAGCACTCCTCCATGGCCTCTGCATCAGCTCCTACCTCCAAATTCCTTCCTGGTTGGAATTCTTGAGTTGGTTTCCTTCAGTGAACTGTGATTAAGGACATGTAAGCAAAATTGAACAAACAAACAAACAAAAACAAACCAAAAAACATCCTCCCCAAGTAGCTTTTTGTCATATTGTTTCATCACAGCAGTAGAAACCCGGACTACGGCACCCACCGTGATAATAACCCAAGATAATTTTCCCTCCTTAAGATCCTTAACTCATCTTCCAAAATTATTTTAGCCACAGAAACTGACATATTTGTGAGTTCTGGCAAGGAGGTGGACATCTTTGAGGCGTCACTATTTAGTTTATTAGGTAGCTTTAAGAATGCTTCTATTAATTTATAAAACTTTATCTAGAAGAAGCAAGGGCCCTCACCAGTAAACAACAGTAAAAACTATACCCCAGTCTTAGTGGCAACTAAAAATGTTCTGGTGTAGGGTCAGCTGGGGAAATGAGCAGTTGAGAACTAATCTACTGTGTACAATCTGCTCTTTGAACTTCCCCCACTTTATTCAGCTTATCTAATTAGTATTTTACATCTTAATTAACATTATAAAAAGATTTCCAGAAATAGAATCCTGTTCAATCTCTCTCCACTCCGTTGTCCTATTAATGTCTATAGAGAAGCTTCAAATACACTCTCATCCCTCTGAAGGTTCAATAATTTTAGTATATGAAACAAAGCGACAAAGGCTAGGGATGTAGCTCAGTGGTAGATCACCTGTCTGCTCCATGCAAGGCCTCGACTTCAGTTACCAGTGCTGGGAAAAAAGACAACATCTAAAACAACATATAAGTCCACACAGATTTCATTACAGGATGTTAACGGGGATATGAAAGTCTAAGGTGACAAGATGGTGGCAAATTTTATGGAGCTTGACCTCAGGATGTGAACTTGGGCCTTTTGGAGGAGGCATGTTAGAGGTGAGGGAAGTGTAATGAAAGGTCTGCAGAGCAAGTAAAAGTTGTCCTGTGATGTAGATGACATCTCCTAGGTAGTATCCTGTGGTGACTTCTGTTTGGGCCAGGGGTCAGACTGTCAGTCATTTTCCTCTGAAGTGTGACATTATCAAAGAAAAGGTTCTGTGCCCATTTTTAATGCTTTGATGTAGATAGATGCAAACTTCTTACAATAGGGCAGCTCTATGAAGCCATTCCTACATCTGCAGTAGTGTATAGTTTTTCTGAAAAACCAATTCAGCATAAAAGTGGAAATATATTTGAGTGTTGGTATCTTTGATCTCTCTCATGTGATAATTGCTATTTCTACATTTATTATGGACTCCTGGATGTATTTCCCTTATTGTGGCTTTGAATGCCAAAACTTAAAAAAACAAAACAAAACAAAAACCTGTGTGTCTGTGCATGCACATGTGTATAATGGGACATGTATGGCTGTCAGGAGACAACCTCAGGGGTCAGTCTTCACCTTCCACCTTGTTTGATGAAGGGACTTTTGTTGTTCAACACTGCATTCATCAGGGTAGCTGTCTCACAAGATTCCAGAATTCTCCTGCCTTAACCTCCCATCTCATTCTAGGAACACTGGGACTACAGACATAGGTGCTATTGTGTCTGGCTTCATGTAGGTTTAGGGGATTTGAACTCAGGTCCTCATGATTGCACAGTAAGTGCTTTATTCACTGATCTATCCACTCAGCTCTCAATACTATTACATTTTGGGATACTTACATTTTTGCATGTATTTGGTCTTGGGAGTCTTCACTTCTCTTTCACACCTGAGCTTCCATCTTGGACTGCTCCTTTGAGCTTCAGAGGCTGGTTACACAAATTTTTTAAATGCATTTTTATAGGTACTTCATTTTCAGAATTCTGGAGCCTGCTCTCTTAACATATTAAAGATAGTAATGCCACCATCTTTCATCTTCCATTGTTTTTCTGTGAGGCGTCAGACATAGTTTTTATTTTTCCAGATATTTTCCATTTTCTACCTCTTCATTTGTGTTATTTGCTCATTTCATTTTTGTTTCTGAATACCTGACCAAAGCAGCTTACAGAAGGGTTTATTGGGAGTCACAGTTTGAGGTTACAGCCCATCACGATGGGCTAGACATAGCAGCAGGAGCATGAGGCAGCTGGTCACTGTGCAGCCACAATCAGGAAGTAGAGAGAGATGAATACTGGTGCTCTCCTTGCTTCCCATTTTCTCTCTCTATGTGTATAGCAGGTTGTGCATGGGAGGGTATCTATGTGCATGTGTGTGTTTGGATATGCTTATCTATGGCCTTGAACTGTGCTGTGAGTTCTGGGATGACAATGTGCGTACTACTACTCCAGACTTAGAAACATTCACTTTTGTGTTTGTGAACAAAAAGCTTACTCCTACTAAATAACTCATTACTGAATGAGTGGGTCAAAGCAGAAATAAGAAAGAAATTAAGGACTTTCTAGAGTTGAATAAAAATAAGTAGAGAACACACCCAAATTTTGGAACACAGTAAAGGAGGTTCTATGAGACAAGTTCACAGCACTAAGTGCCTACATAAAAATAAAAAAAAAATAAAAAAGGCGAGATCTCATACTACTAACTTAACAGCACACCTGAAAGCTCTAGAACAAAAAGAAGAATCCACACCCAAATGGAGTAGATAGGAAGAAATAACCAAACTCAGGGCTGAAATCAATAAAATAGAAACAAAAACAACAACAAAAACAAAAAACCAATACAAAGAATTAATGAAACAAAGAGTTGTTTCTTTGAGAAAACCAATAATATGGACAAACCCTTATCTGAATTAACTAAAAGGTAGAGAAAAATCAAAATTTTAAAAATTAGAGATAAAAAAGGGGACATAACAAGACACCCCAAATCCAGAGAATTATAAGGACATACTTTAAAAACCTGTACTCCACCAACTTGGAAAATCTAAAAGTAATGGATAATTTTCTCAATACATACCACTTGCCAAAGTTAAATCAAGATCAGATAAGCAATTTAAACAGACCTATAACCCCCAGTGAAACAGAAGCAGTCATTAAAAGTCTAATAACCCCAAAAAGCCCAGGGCCAGATGGTTTTAATGCAGAATTCTACAGTTTTTCAAAGAGGATTTAATGCCAGCAATGATCAAATTATTTCACAAGATAGAAACAGAGAGAACACTACCCAATTCGTTTTATGAGGCCATACTTACTCTGATACCCAAACCATGTAAAGACCCTATAAAGAAAGAAAATTACAGACCAATTTCCCTTATGAGCATAGATGCAAAAATTCTCAATAAAATAATTACAAACCAAATCCAAGAACACATCAAAAAGATCATCTACCATAATCAAGTAGACTTCATCCCAGAGATGCAAAGATGGTTGAACATACGTAAATCAATAAATGTAATCCACCATTTAAACAAACTGAAAGACAAAAACCACATGGTCATCTCATTAGATGCAGAAAAGGCATTGACAAAATCCAATACCCCTTAATGTTAAAAGTCCTGGAGAGTTTAGGAATATAAGGGACATATAATAAAGGCAGTTTACAGTAAGTCCATAGCCAATATCAACTGAAACAGAGAATCTCAAAGTAATTCCATTCAAATCAAGAACAAGGGAAGATTGTCCACTCTCTCTATATACCTATTCAATATAGAACTTGAAGTCTTATCTAGAGGAATAAGACAACTGAAGGGGAAGAGGGGATACAAATTCAAAAGGAAGAAGTAGATGATATACTATACATAAGTGACCCTAAAAATTACCAGGAAACTACCACAGCTGACAAACATCTTCAACAAATGGTACTTGTCAAACTGGATGGTTGCATGTAGAAAAATGCAATATATCCATACTTATAAACCTGCACAAACGTTACAACCTGTAGAACCACAGAGGTTAGGTATTGAGTCAGGGCTTGGCGGTACAGATAGATTTCCCTAGGTAAGGAAAATAGAATAGAGAGTTATGATTGGATGTGGGGGACCAGAAAGGGAGCATAAAGTAGGGAGGGAGAAAGAGGGGCATGGGAGAGAGAATATGGGGAGAGACAGTTAAAATTAAGGGCCATTTGAAGGGTAGTATGTAAACCTAATACAGTAGAAGTTTCCTAAAATATATACATATGTGAAGGTGATCTAAGTGAAATCACCAAAATAAAGAGCGGGGACAGAACTCCAAATGAACATCTCTTGCCACCAAATGAAGCTTCTAGTATTGGGAATGGATTATATCTAATTAAGTTGTTGGCCAAAAGGGTCCCATTGGAACTCCTAAAAAACCTAGGCTGTTGCCAAGACTATAGGTTGCTCTGCACAAACTGATGACAGGGCCCTGTTGTGGAAGACAACACCTATACAATTCACTGGACATAGAGAATTCAAGCTGGTGACTGCATAAAAGCCTTCACGCTATCCTAGCATCTTTGATATAGAAAGGCATGCTACCAAAGAACCACAAACACCAACCCAGCTACAAACCCTTTGATCTACAATGATGTCTTGCCTGCAAGATATGCAAGTGCAATGGTGGTGCAAAGTTGTAGGAGTAACCAACCAATATCAAATTTGACTTAAGGCCCACTCCATGAGATGAAACCCATACCTAACATTGCTTGGGTGATCAAGAACCTGAGAGTAGATAGGCCATGGACTTAGGGTAAAACAAATACTACTGTTCTACTAATAGAAGGTACTAATAAAATGGCTCCTAATGATATTCTTTTATACTCATACACTAATGCCTTTCTCAGCCATTATCAGAGAAGACTCCTCCTGCAGTAGTTGGGAAAAGATACAGAGACCCACAGCCAGACAACATTCAGAGAGTGAGAGACACCAGAACACTCAACCCTAAACAAGATGTTGCCATCAAATTACTCCCCTCAGGGCTCAGGGAATCCCAAGAAAAGGAGGTGGAAAGAATATAAGAGCCAGAGGGAATGGAGGACACACTAAGAAAAAATAAGGCTCTCTAACTCAACAGGCTCAATACACATATGAACTCACAGAAACTGAGGCAGCATCTATGGAGTCTGCACCAGATAGAGTCCTACCTAGAGTGGAAAGGAGAAGTGGACACATTCCCTCATCTCTATCCCAGAAGTTATCTCCAATTGATAACCACTTGCAAATGAAATTTAGCTTTATCAAAAGGAATCTCACTGGGGAAACTAACTACTCTTAAGGATAGACAGCATGCTCAGCAGTAGATGGCCAATGGAAAACAAACTCAATGGCGTCTTTGGAGGTTCCTTGTCTCATAACCTTGTGTTAAGGCTTTTTCTTTTTTTTTAAATTAAGTTTTATCTTATTTATTTATTTTTTGTACCCCATTGGTCCATTGCATATATATATATATTATAGCTTCTAGTTTAGTATTTTCATGGGATTCCTGAACATGTGAATAAATTGATCTTTCTATATCTGTCTCTTGTGCCTTTTCTTGGAATCTTTTCCTGTTGATTTTTTTTATTCTAATGTGTTAGTTTTTTTCTTCTATTTTATTATTTTATTTTGTTTTAATTTTTTAAAAAATTTTATCCCTTCTAATGAGTAACAGAAATGGGGTGGATCTGATTGGGAGGGGAGGTGGGTAGGAACTGGGAGGAGTAGAGGGAGGGGAAACCATAACTGAATTATAGTATGTGAGGAAGAAAAAAAGCAATTTTCAATACAAAGACGAAAGTATTTAATGTTGTTTACATTTTAATTCTTGCCATCTATCCAAGGTTTATTTTATTCTTATCATTTCTTTTATGATTATAATATAATCACATCAGTTTCCTCTTTCCTTTCCTCCCTCCAAATCCCCTATATAACCCTCCTTGTTTTCTTTCAAATTCATGACCTCTTTTTAATTACTTGTTACTACATATATATATTATATATATAATATACGCCTAATTATAACCTATTCAGTCTATATAATATTACATATATATATATATATATATATATATATATATATATATATATATATATATACTTATATGGAGCTGACCAGAAATATTCTTATACACCCTTAAATCCCGGCTTCTTTGGTAGCTAGATCTGAGCACATTCATTTTGATTTCCCAGCCCAGTGAAATGACCTGCCCCTAGCCCTGCTCTGTTCTTCTCAGTCTCCCATGGAGAGGAAATGTGGCAAGCACAGGGATTGTCTAAATAAGTTTCCATTTTTTTCAGGTCTTCATTCATTGAATCCTGGCTGCCTTATTTGTTATCCAACAAATACACTTTAAAGTTTTTTTTTTTAACCTAGCTTTTATTGTTTTCAGTAGCTAGTTTACTATGAAGTGGGTTTCTCTGTTATAGCTAGAAGAAAAACCTACAGATTGTTTGGTTCTTAATTTTTTATGTCTGTCCATTCATTCAGTGTGTGTGTGTGTGTGTGTGTGTGTGTTGTGTGTGACAAGTTTTGGGAGTTGGTTCTCTCCTTCCATCATGTGAGTCCCCGGCATTAAGTGGAGGTCATCAGCCTTGATGGCAAGAGCTTCTTCCTGCAGAGCCATCTTGCTGGTCCTTGTTTGTTTTTAATAAAACATATTGACTTCCTCATCTAGGTGGTGACCTTTCAGATACCTTCTCTCCATTCATAAAAGCCTGCCCAGCCTTTTACTCTAAATAGCTGAACTATTTTCAGTTCATGTGATATGATGTGACCCACTGCCATTCTTGTTTATCTTTAAAATTTTACTTTTAAGTAGAAGGCACACACATTATGAGCTCCTGGTTGAGTCAAATGGGTTACTTAATATGGGTTACTTAATACCCCCTCCCCCGCCTGACCTCCGTTTCTCATATTAATTACTTGACCAGGAATAAGCCAACTTACTCTAACCTTTGATTGTTCATTGGCATGGCAAAACTACTGCCTAGTGTGAGGAGATGATTTTTAAATGAAAAGTGCTGGATTATGGTAGGAATACAAAGAAAGTTCCATGCTTTGCTGCCTCTATGGTGTGTGTGCAAAGTGTCTCCCAACAAGATGCCTAGCTCGGATACATTGTCAATGTTGTGACAGGTTTGTTGAACTCCTTGGCATGTCTATATATTTACAGGTCCCTGCTTAGAATTCCAAATCCATTAAAAGCCATAGAAGGGACACATATACCTTAAAGAAGGTGTACATGTGGAGTTAAATCATGCCTCCTTTTTGCTATCCCGTTCTTCTTGGCTGAACAAAGAGGGAAGAAAGATGTTTCTGGCAGAATTGAATTTAACTTCAAGAATTCCATTGGCACAGAAATGTGTTCTCCCCTCCATGTCCTGAATGACTCTTTATCAGGATTTCACTTGGCTTCCCTCTGTTTTATAGTAGAAAATTAATAATCGTTTCGGATGCAATCTCAAGCCAAGGTCGGCAGCAGCCTCCGAGCACTTGTTTGAAATGCCCGTTTTCTTCCCTCATCTCCGACCCTTCTGAATCCTGTTATCAGTGCCTGCACATTTTTGGTAACTGATTGTCATTGCATTGTAAGGATGTTGCCTGGATGATTACTCCTCAACCAGAGATGTCAGCCAGCTGACACACACTAGGAGACAACAAAGGACATTTCTGATGGGGGCGGGGCAGTGGACCAGGAGAAATTTCCATGCGTTTGATATTTGTATTCAAGTAGATTTTGTCTCTGAAAATTTCCTGAACTTACTACCTCAAGCAGAAAAGTGGAGCCTTGGGGCAGGGGAGAAAGACAGCCCACTTAGATGGGCAGTAATGAAAAATACAACAGTCTAGTTTTTGTTTTTGTTTGAGACAGCTAGAAAGAACTGGAAGTTGGGTGGGTAGAATCTTGGGGGAGTTGGAAGAGGGGAAAAGCGTGATCAAAATATATTGTAAGAAAATAAATTTAATTAAAAAAGAGGGTCTGCTTTCTCTTCTCAGCCCCCTTTGGTTGTGGAAAGGGACAGAATTATTAAATGAACAAGGTCACAGTGACTAATTCCTGAGGTGTTAGAGAATAGATTTATGGAAACACTGTTTTTAAGAAATTGCTAGATGCATAGGTCTGTCTTAGTAATGTCTTTCTACCTCTGCTCTGCATAGAGTGCTAGACCAGGCATTTTTTGCATTATTGATCACATGTAAAGGGAATGCCTTGAAGAAACATTATTTATATGTTGGGAGTATCTGTGTGGAGCAACAGAGGCCTATTGCATGCTGAGTATATGATCTCAAATGGTAGAATTTTGCATCAAGACTGATAAGCCCCAGTGATTAAACCCCAGAGGCGGTACAGGCACCCTGTCTCAATCTTTATTTTACTTCCTCACAAATGCAGAACTCATCAGCTGGTGCATGCTCAGCAAAGCAAAAGGGACACAATCTTATTTTCTAATAAAGGGTTGACAAGAGTCATATAATGCACACAGTGTGCAGGGCTAGAGGTGGCCTGATCTATATGACAATAGTGCTTCCTTTTTCAGTTATCTGAGACCCTCAGACGTCCTGATACCTAATCACCAAGTACCTGGAGTTATGCTGTAGATTTGTAAGTTATTCTACGAGTTGGTAATTTATAATTAGTGCCAGTTGTGTATGTGCATATGTGTGTGTGTACAGTATGTGTGCACACACATGTGGAGGTCAGTGTTGGGTATTTTTCTCCATTGTTCTTCACCTTAAGTTTTAATATAGGGATTCTCATTGAATCTGGAGCTCACTGACTAAGCTCAACTGGCTGAACCCTCCTGTCATTGATGCCCCAGTGCTGGGGGTTATTGGCACATGTGGGTTCTAGAGTATCAAACTCAAGTCCTTAGGCTTGCTTAATAAGCAATTTACTGACTGGGTTATCTTACCAGCCCAAGTAGGTAGTCTTTTGGTGGGAGGCTTTTTTTTTTTCAATAACTGGGTATTTTAATTTATACCTAAGAAAAATCAATAGATCGAGCATATAAACAAAAAACATAAACCAACCAAATAGAAAAACCAATGGCATAAAAAAGGATTTGCATAATGTGTTTGAAGAAAACTTTTTATATTTTTATGTTTTTATGTGTCCTTACATAAAATTGCACACTTCTCATGTGACAAATATAAATTAATAGGGGGGTGTGATATAGATGCCCCACTGACAGCTGAGCCTTACTCTCTGTATGTTGAGCAGTTGTGAGGTACTGCTGATTCTGGCACACTCTTTCTCTGTTTAGGTTCTTCCCAGTGTTTTCTTCTTCAGACTGAATTCTTCCATGAATCAGGTTCAGAGCAAGGAAGGGGGATATTGTACCTCTGCCATGCTTTCAAGCTTAAAGGAACTCAATACAGTAGCCCAAGAGATAAGAGAGTTTCTTTTCATAACATCAATTTTTGAAAGCCCAGGGAAGAGTTCTATTGGTCATTTGGTGCCATCTTCCTACCTGTGCACCCATCAATTGTTAAGAAGCCTGAGATACTATTTTAAACCCTGTATCCCAATCAGAATACTATTGCATTATTCTCAGGTCCCTCAAAATTCTGGTCAGCTGATTAATCTACCTGTCAATCCAGGAATTTCCATGAATGTTTTGGTGCTATAAAATAATACTTACATTGTTATAGTATGTTCCAGAAAATTCTCTCAATTTTTTTGCAGCAAAGACCTATTCGCTACCATGATTAATGTGTCAGTGACCAGAAGGAATAGCTTAACAATTCTTAATGATGTTCAGAGGAAATCTTAGCAACCCACTCCACAGGTTTCCATTAAGGTGGCTATAATACTCCTGTCTTTATATGTTTATTCTTCTGGAGAATGCTTGCCAGAGAGCAAATGATATTACTTTTAATTTTAAGATTCATCAACTCTCCAACAGAAAATCTTAAAGCACATTTTTATGTTAAGATTGAATCTATCTCTTCAAAATTCTTACTGTGCTGTGTCCATCAATCCTAAAGTACTATATCGATCCTTGTCCAATCCTGATCAAAGTCCCCATATCGAATGATTGGCTTGAAAGTTTCCATTTTAATAGCGTGTCCACTGTGCTATTCCTCAGTTTTAAGGATGTGAAAAAGTCTGTCTAGCTCATGATCTTTCTGCCCTAGCAAGAAACAAAACTCAGCTTTACCTTAGGTTTGGGCAATAATTTTTGGGCCCTTGGTTTCTATGTTCTATGTCAATGTCTTGTCAGCTCTAGATGTAAACGCAAGTGAATGCAGCCAACACGTATTGGTTAACTTGTATGGATCAATCACTTAGGACTTTTGTAGAAAAAGGCTCAAACTGACTGTCAAGCTCCTGGTCTCAAAATCCTCAGAGTGATGGCAGCATGCAAAGCACTGATGGAGCATAGCATAGATGTCAACAGGTAGCTTTGAGGGAAGACATTAATTCCATCTAGGACATCTCAAATGGCTCTTTAGAGATTCTATGTTTGGACTTTGCACTGCAATGGCTAACTTGTCAGGAGGAGAATGCTGTAGGGAAAAGCTTCAACATTGAGGACACAATATGAAGGAGAGAAGGTAAGTGTGTGTCCTGAAGAACTAGCTGACCTGTGCTGGAACAGTGAGAAATGAGGCTGCAAAAGTGGATGGGGAGAAAAACACTGTATACTTGGAGTGCCAGGAATGAACCCCAGATTTTACTTCATAAGCAGTGAGCATACCTGGAAGATGGTGATGTAGTCAGTTTACCAATTGCTCTCCTTCTCCTCCTTTCTAGTTCCTCAGATTATCTGCTTCTCCTCTCTCTCTCTCTCTCTCTCTCTCTCTCTCTCTCTCTCTCTCTCTCTCTCTCCCTCCCTCCCTCCCTCCTTTCCTTCCTTCCTTCCTTCCTTCCTTCCTTCCTTCCTTCCTTTCATTGTTTACCTTCTACCAACCTGTGACCCTCTTTTTCTCTTCTTTTCCCAGAATCTAATCTCCACCCCATTTTCTTTCTCATCCCTTTGGTTTTTAAACCCCTGCTCCATTGTTGTTTTGTATTTATCCTTCCATTCTCCCATTCTGCCTTTCTTTCCATTTTTGTTTTCTTTCACCCTCTCACTTTTCTCTACTTTTTACCTCCTTATTCTTTACTTTATTATTTATTTATTATTCGTTACTTATTCTTTTATTTATTCTTTACTTCTTCTTCATCTTTTTTCCCCTTATATACTTCCGAAAAGATGCACTTGAGTGTTTTGCCTGTGCAACATGTATGTGCTTGGTATCCATGGGAGCTAGAAGAGAGCACTGGTCTGGAACTGAAATTGTCAGCTTCCTTGTAGGTGCTGGGAATTGAACTTGGGTCTTCTGGAAGGGCAGAAAATGCTCTTAAGTGTACTTAGATTTTTATGCTTGTGTTCAAGAGGATTTGGAAGTCCCAAGAAGCAGAAAAGCAGATGAAAAATGTAAATAGACTTCGCATTGATAAAATAGCAACCAAACTGAACTTGAAAGTATGGCTGGAAAAGTGGTCCTGCCTGTTGACTGCTGTTCAGAATTAGGCTGAAGGGTCAGAGATGAGCTGTAGGAGTGAGGTGAACTGAAGGGCAGGATAAGGTCCAGATAACCAAATGGGCAGGTGGTCTAGATGAGTCAACAGAAGGGCAGGCAGATGGCAATTAAGTAGGCTATGTCAAGAGTGGGGACCAAGCAGAGCTGACATCCTTAATACAGTCAGAAGTTCTCTTCCTGTTGGTTGATGCATTAATCTCTTCTAGATTATATATATATATTTCAATTTGTGGAAAGTATAGGGATCTTAGCACTACAGTCATGAATGTGTATATATAAAAGTTAATTTTTCACTCTTGCTTTATGGCTCCCCAAATGGTTGTCTTTGGTAAATGTTTCACCTAAATTAGGAAACAAAGTAAAGTATGTTCTGTGAAAAAATATTTTATTTATGTTAAATTCATTAAGTTTAATAATGGTGATGTTCAAATTTCTGTGTCCTTGTTGACTTTTAAAATTTTGTTAGTTATTTCCATTTCTGAGGATACTTTGACATCTCCCCTCTTAAGGGTTGATCATTCTTCAGTTCTGACATGATTACTTTCAGCTTTATAGATTTTAAACATAAATCATTAAGGGGAAATATAAACTACTTCCTTTTATCTGTGTTGACACATTTGGCAACAGAAATACACTGTTAAGAAAATTGTGTTTTCTGCCGGGCGGTGGTGGTGCACGCCTTTAATCCCAGCACTCGAGAGGCAGAGCCAGGTGGATCTCTGTGAGTTCGAGGCCAGCCTGGGCTACCAAGTGAGTTCCAGGAAAGGCGCAAAGCTACACAGAGAAACCCTGTCTCGAAAAACCAAAAAAAAAAAAAAAGAAAAAAAAAAGAAAATTGTGTTTTCTATCTTAGATTCCCTTTGTCTGATTTGAGTGTGACATTATTTCTATTTTGGAAACTCTGTACATGGAATAACTTTTTTTGTCTTTTCACTTTGTAATTTTCTTACCCTCACATTTAAGATATACTTCTTATGAGAAGCATATTTTTGGTTTAGAAAAATTTAAGTAATAATTTTAATTAGTATATAGTTTTGAGATCAGGTCTCATTATATAGTCCAGAATGGCCTTGAACTCAGTATTTTCCTGTCTCCTGAGAGCTGAAATTACAAGTGTGTGTCACTGTATCTAATACAGTCTTGATTTTTTAATCATAATAGTAGTAAATTTTTGTTTAAGATATTTGGTAGTACATTTGGACATGGGGAACACTTTGCCTGCTCAGTGCTGGGATTACTAGCAAGCTCCATCTTGCCTTGCTTTGTCATTTTGATGATAGTCACCATCCAGGACATAAAGAACTTCCTCTTTATGTGTCTAGTTTGCATTTCCTTGATGGCAGATGACAGGACTTTCCCAAGTGCTGATTAACCAGTTGTAGGTGTTGTTTGGAGAAATGTCCATCTATCTCCTTTAGCCACTTGTGGCTGGAATGTTTGCTCTCACGAACTTCAAACGTATGTGAACACACTCTTCAATTTTATTTTACTCATCTCACGTGCTCTTCACCTGCTTTCCTAATTTCCTGGCTCATTTCCTCCTCGTGGTGTCACTATTATTTAATGAATTCTTTATTAAATAGTTCATTCAGAGATCCTCCTAGGCTTTGTATATGGAAGCATTTGTCTTATCGCTTTCCTGCCTAATCTCTAATGATAGCTTAAAGGTGGAATTAATCTCATAATCACAGTATTGTTCCCACTGGCACCTTAAAGGTCACAAGCTGCCAAGCTTTACCTTGTCTTCTTGATAACAACTTCTTCCAAATTCATGCCTAAAACCTTTAACATTTTCTCTGGATCCATGATGTCTTCCATTTTGTTTCCAGATTTTACATGAATAAATGGATTTTCATTGATCTTGTTTGGTGTATGTTCAAACTGAGAGCTTTTACTTTAGAAACACATTAGTGCATATCTTAGGGTTTCTTTTGGTATGGTGGAACACCATGGCCAAAAGCAACTTGGGGCGGAAAGGGTTATTTCACTCACACTTCCATTTCACAGTTCATCATTGAAAACAGGCAGAGCAACAATTTACACAGGGCAGAAACCTGAAGGCAGGCGCTGATGTGGAGGCCATGCAGGAGTGCTCTTTATTGCCTTCCTCCTCCTAGCTTGCTCAGCCTGCTTTCTTATAGAGCCCAGGATCACTAACCCAGGGATGGCACCATTCACATCAATCACTAATTTTAAAAAATGCTCTTACAGGCTTGCCTGCAGCCTAATCTTATGGAGGCATTTTCCCAATTGCAGTTCCCTCCATTCAGAGGACTCTAGCTTGTATCTACTTGACATAAAACTAACCAGCATAGTGTGTATGAATATTGTGTCACCAATATCTCTTTCTATTTTTATGACCTTTCAATAAGGCATATACTAGTAACTGTGAATCTTAACTTCATCTCAATACTTTAAAAATTGTTATTTGCTTTTGCATGTGTGCCCTGTAGTGGAATTCTTGAATATTCTTCCATTCATCGGTTTCATTTTTATCTATGTTTATATTTCCAAAAAGCTTTTAACTCCTGTTTTATTTTAGTGACTGTATTTTTTTTAATTCTTTTAAAGTCTTTTTCTGTTCAACAATTTAATACTTGTATATAATCACTTTTAGTCATGTTTACCACTTACTCCCTTCTCATCCCATTCCCATTGGAACCTTTCTTCTTAGCAAGTTCTTCTGACTTCCATCTCTTCTCCATGTGTAACCCACTGAATTTGATTAGAATTGCTTGTTAGAGCACAGGCAGGAGGTTGTTACTGGAGCTTGGGCAACTTATCAGTGCCACACCACTGAGACACATTGTACTCCCTTCCCCTACAACCACTGACTACCAATAGTGCCTGGGGGGACGTGGGGCCTCCTGGGCCCCTCCCACATCCATGCATCCATGATGAAATTCTGACGGATCCAGTCTTGGGCAGATCTCAGGCAGATAACCACAGCTGCAGTGAGTTCTTCCACAATGTTTACTGAGCCTTGGAGGGATGGGGTTGACATAACTGTCCTATGTAAGATGGAACACTCCACCAGCATTCTTTCTTAGAACTTTTGCCAGTTGTAAGTTTCTGCATTAACCACATTCAGAAAGGAACTTTGCTGGTAAAGGCTGGATACAGTACTTATCTATGAGTATTTAAAAGGCGGTTTGATAAGAAGACTGTTTAGCCAAGCAATAGTATTAAGGCCATTGACCTCCCAAGCTAGTAGGTTTCTAGAACTAGAAATATGTTCCCTCCTGCAGAGTAGCCTAAAATCCAACCAGAAAGTAATTGGTTACCCCTGCAACCATCATGCCACTATTGTACTATATAGCATATTCTGCCTGACAGGTTCATATGGTAGCATTCAGCATTTACCACTGGGTAAGACCAGTGATAATTTTTTTAAATCATAGCATCCTGCATAGTACCTTTTGGCACCAAGAAAGCTAGCTTGTTAGGTAAGATGTTTCCAGCCCACCTCTACCTTAATTTCTTGGTTTGGTTACCAAAGTGTGTGATTTCTTTAGCACTAGGGTCTTATAGTCAAGTTCTGGTGTCCAAGAACCATATCAGTAGTTTGTATTGTTTTGAGGAATTTCAGGCCTCCAAAACCAATCACTCATAATAAAGTACCCCACACAGGGTGCTAGGATTTTCAGTTAATCACCCATGACTTCTGGGAGAAACATTATCCATTTGGGGAGGTTACTTCTGTTGAAACACTTTCTCTATTTTTTTAGATTATATTTTGATATGCTTATGGAATAGGTTTCCATATGGCTTTTTCACACATCCTTAATTCTGTGTTACTCTTTCTGTCTTCTCCTCCCCATTCTCAAGCATTACTGTTTAAAGCTTTGCAGCCCCAGGAATTGCCCCTCCACTTCCATGGCTGATGTCTTCTCCTGTCCTTTCCCCTATTTCTCTCTGTCATCCTTCTAATGGCTCCTTTATACCTTTCTGGAGTTTATGATTCTTTGTATTAAATACACTAACAGTTTGGAGCTGGCATCCTCATATGAAAGACAACATGTGGCATTTGTCTTTCACGACTTGGGTTTCCTAACTCAGTGTAAAAATTTCCAGATCTACCCATTTTCCTGCAAATTTCATAAATCCATTCTTTTTTGTCAGTGAATAAAATTTTATTTTATTTATGTACCACATTTTCATTGTCTATTCCTCAACTGATGAATATCTGGGTTTGTTCCATTTCCTCATTATTGTGACTAGAGCTGCAGTGAACATAAAATTACAGGTCTCTCTATTGTAGGGTATGGAATCCTTTGATTTGTTTCCAGGTGTGGTACAGCTGGGTCATACAGCAATTCTATGTTCATCTTTTTGAGAACACCGCACACTGATTTCCATAATGGCTCTCCAGTTTTCACTCCCCCCAGCAGTGGATAAGGGCTCTTCTTTCTCCATATCTTTACCAGCATATATTATTATTTCCTTTTTAAATTTTTATGTTTTTTTATTTAAAAGTTTTTTTTTTTCCATTTCATATACCAACCATAGTTCACCCTCCCTCCCCTCCTCCCACTCAACCTCCACCTTCCCCCTACCCACCCCCCATCCACTCTTCAGAGAGGGTAAAGCCTCGCATGGGGAGCCAACAAAGTCTGGCATATCAAGTTGAGGTAGGGCCACGCCCCTCCTCCCTGTATCAAGGCTGTATTGTTTCTTTTCTTGACAATATCTATTCCAAATGGATTAAGATAAAATCTGAAAGTAATTTTAATTTGCAGTTTTCTGATGGCTTATAAGTATTGGACATTTTTAAAAGGTATTTATTATCCATTTTGAGAATCCTCCATTCAGTTCCATGGGTCATTTTTAATAGCTTAGTTTGTGTTAGTTTGTTAAATTATATATTCTGAACATGGAACATCTGTCAGATGTATAGTTGGTAAAGACTTTCTTCCATATAGTAGGTTTCTTCTTCACTCAATTAAGAGTTCCTTTTGCAGTAAGAACCTTTTTAATTTCATGAGGTCCCACTTATCTATTGTTTGCCCTATTTTCCATGTGACTGGAGTCCTATTCAGAAAGTCCTTACCTGTGTCTGAATTTTAATTGTACTCCCTGTTTTATCCTCTAGTTGTTTCAGAGTTTTCTGTATAGTATCGAAGTCTCTGACCCATTTGGGGTTGATTTTTGTGTAAGGTGAGAGATAAATATTATTTCATCTTTTACGTGAACATATCCAGTTTTCCCAGAACTCTATGTTGAAGAGTTTTTCCTCCAATCTCTATTTTTGGCTTTGTCAAAAATCAAATGGCTATAGTTATATGGACGTATATATGGGTTCTCAATTCTATTCTCTTGATTATGTGTCTGTTTTTGTACCAATATCATGCTCTATCATGGCTCTAAACTTGAAATCAGGTTATGAAGCCTCCAGTGGTGTTTTTATTAATGTGAACTGCTTTGGTTATCTGATGTATTTTCTGCTTACAAGTAAATTTTAAGTTTTTTTCTCCTCAATTTTGTAAAGAATCAAGTTGTCATTTTAATTAGAATTGTATTAAAATTATAGATTGATTGTGGGTATATGCCCATTTTCACTATATTAATTCTATTAATCCATGTGCATGATGGTCTTCCCAAATTTTAAGAATTGTCTTCAATTTCTCCAGTGTTTTGAGTTTATTCCAAGGTATTTGGGGGAGTTTTTTCCCTTTCTTTTTTTAAAATTAAGACTATTATGAATGTGTTTGTTTCCCTAATTTCATATTTAGTTTGTTTTTCATCAGCTTATAGGAAGGCTACTGAGTCATATATGTTAATTTTGTAACCTAGCACTTTGCTGAAAGTGTATGTCAACGTGCAGCGTTTCTTAGCAGAGTCTTTGGGATGGCTCATTGTATCATCTACGAAAAAGGTACTTTGACTTCTTCCTTTCATATTTGTATCCCATTTATTTCCTTCTCTTGTCTTATTGCTCTAGATAAGACTTCAGGCACTATATAGAATAGGAGAGGGGAGAGTGGGCACCCTCATCTGTTCCTGATCTTAGTGAGACAGCTTTGAGTACTTCTCTATTAACCCTGGCTCTATGTGTGGGTAAAGTCCCTACTATAAATAACAAACCACAGCTAGAGCTGAAGTATGGCCACACTCTCTAAACTCAGGGGAAAACTGGAGATGGATCCAAAGTACAAATTGGTTCTCTACCTCAAATAGTGCATCAGAACTGGGGCTGAAGTATGGGCATGCCCTTTAACCTCAAGTATTGAACTAGAGCTGGGGTTACTAAAGCTTTTCCTGATACTTTCACACATACTGTATATTAGACAAACATAATAAAGATACATACACATGTATGTATGTGTATGGAGAGGGGAAGGAACTTATTTCATGTTTTCAAATTTTTTTTTTTGTGTGTATGTATTTGATGTGTGTAGTGTTTATGCTTGTATGGACATAGGTTTGCCACAGCACATGTGTGGGGATGAAAGGTTAAATAACCTCCAGTGTTGGTCTTCACTTTCTACTTTGCTTTTAGACAGGGTCTCTTGTTCATCACTGAGTATGCCAAGTTAGCTGGCATTGTGTTTTTCTTTTATTTTTTTCCTTTGATGATTGTGGTGGTTTGAATGAGAATGGCCTCCATAAGCGTATATGTTTGAATATTTGATCCCCATTTGGTGGAACAGTTTGGGAAGGATTAGGAGGTATGGCCTTGTAGGAGGAGGTGTCATTGAGGGTAGGCTTTAAGGTTTCAAAAGCTTATGCCATTCCTAGTGATTTCTCTCTGTCTCCTGCTTGTAGATGGTGATGTAAGCTCTCAGCTACTGCTCCAGCACAATGCCTGCCTGCCTGCCTGCTGCCATGTTCTCCGTCATAATGGTCCAGTACTCTGATACTCTAGAACCATAGCCCCAAATTAAACACTTTCTTATATAAGTTGCTTCAGTCATGGTGTTTTGTCACAGTAATAGAAAAGTAACTAAGACAATGATCCTGTATCAACTAAGTTTGGACTTTTCCTGATTTTTCTTCTCAATATTAATTTATCTGGATTGCATTTCTAAGTTATAGAACTATCGATTACTCAGTATTATTTTCTTTATGTTTGAGTCATTACCCATCAGTTTGAGATGTTTGTTTTGTTAATTTCCTGTCTCTAATGGTTTTTGAAATCAGTTTCTGCTTTAGAATCTCTGACAATTATCTAAGAGCAGAAGTAGGTCTTGCATTTTGCGCTAAGCCTCCTCCCCAAAGGGATAGCGGGACAGACAGCCCCTCCTCCTTCCAGGTGCTGTCAGTGAGGCTGTTCTTTACCCTCCTGTGGATAGGGAGCTTGTTCTTACACTTACCTTCCTCCCCATTGTTCTCTACTCAGCATGGAGCACACTACCCTCCTACCTTCCAGCACCCTCTGCTTAATTAAATCTTGAGGTTCAGAGGCCCCAAAGCTTTAGCCTTACTATCCATTTCTATGAGTTTCTGCTTTACAGTAAGTATATCACATTCTAAAGATAATCTTACATATTTTTATATTTTCCCAATTTTATGTTTAATTTTGATGTGTATTTAGATTAGAAGGTCATGAAGGTATAATCTTATTGCATTGTCTCGAGTGAACTTTGAATGCCTTACCGGACTTCTCCCGAAGATTCTGGTCTGTGGAGTCCTGCCTCCCTCCACATCCATGGTGTGCCCTATCTTTTGGCATTTTGGTCTTTGGCATGGTATAGTGTTAAATGTCTAGGACTAGTGACTTTTGACATCTGTCTCCTGTTTAATCTCAAATGATCTCCATTCTGTTCCTTCTGGCTGGGCTCCTGGGCTCTCCCTGTATCACTTCCATCTTTCAACAAGTTTGGAATGGTCAATTATAGAAGCTCTCCTTAGCAAAAGAAAGGTTGCCCTCTTTCACAGGGGACAGATTCATAGCCACAGTCTCCCAGCAGGTGCAAAGAAAGTCATTGTGCTCCAGATGTCTAATTCAGAGAAGAAAATGAAAATGAGCAAGCAAGTCTTCCCAAGTAACACATTGAATAAGTGACATTTTCCAAGAACTTCATTTGCTCGGTCAGGACACTCCTCTAAATCTCCATGTGCCTGATTTCTCCTCATCAAATCTCAGCTCAGACCTTACCTCTTTAGAGGAGGGTTTAATTCTGTTGCAGTATTTTCTGTTAACCGGAAACAGTCTTGTTTATTTGCACATGTACATTGTTGCTTTTCATTATATAAACTCCTTGGAGGCCAGGCCTAGTTGTTTTCTATTACAATTTCCAAATATAGAGGTGCATCACCAGTGCTCTACACATACTAGTTAAATAGCTACATAGTTCAACAGAATGGACTGGTCTGACCATGATTCAGCACAGTAACTTTTTTTTAATTTAACCTTTTCCTATGAAAAAATTTCAAATACATGAGAGTAAAAGAAATGGTAAACTCTTATACTTATCATACAGCTTTAATAATATATTTTTAGTTTATCTCTCTACCTCCTCATCTCTGATCCTTTGTATGTTGTCTAGTTACAATTTTATTGATGTATAATTTTATGCTCCATAAATTTACCCATTGTAAGTATATCAGTTAGTAAAATTTTAAGCTAATTTACATAGTTCTAAAATGGCTAGTACAGCTTAGTGTTAGAAAATTTGTCTCTCTCCTGCATGCTGGCAGGTAATGATTCCTACTCTGACACCTAGTCCCAAGTAACCATTAATCTTCAAATCTATGTATTTCTCCCCCTTTGGACATTTTATATAAGTGTAGCCATGTAGTATCTTTGCTTCTGGCTTCTCTCTCTCTCTGTGTGTGTGTGTGTGTGTGTGTGTGTGTGTGTGTGTGTGTGTGTGTGTGAGGAGCACAAGGCCAGCACTAGCAACTCGGATGATAACTATTTCCTAGAGCACTATGCAGGACCATAGGATGTAGTCTTTGAGAGATGGACCAGAGGTTAAGAGTTTCAGATCTAAAGAAAACTCCATGTCCCCATAATTCCAGAAGACAGAGGGGCAAATGGCTATCTGTGGTGCCTGTTGGCATACAAAGTGCACGTTGGCCCCCAGGCTCCCTCAGTATCACTAGTTGCTGTTATCAAAGTCCATGCTCCCATCCTGTCTCTGTTTACCTCCTCCCCTACCCTGAGCTCTCCCAGTTTATGGGCTGCCCTCCCCCAAGCTATGCATTCTCTTTATAACCCTGCTATTTCAGCTAAGCCCTCTCTCTGTCTCCCTCCTCCCCCGTGCTCTGCTCTCCCATGCGCTTCCTGTCTCTCTCTCCCTCTCTCGGCTCCTGCTTCTCTCATGGCCATGTCCAGTCTGCTGGCCATGTTTAGTCTACTTTCTTTCTCTGCTCTGGACTCTTCCAAATGCCTCTGGCTGTTCTCCCCTTATAGCTACAAAACAAACACACAAACAAAACAAGTAAACAAACAAAAACAAAAACCCAACAACAAAAACCAACCAACCAACCAAAACACCAAAAAAAAAAAAAAAACCCCAAAAACCAAAAACCAAACCCTTTTCCCCTTAACCATACCATGGAGTGGTCATATTGTCTTTTTTTTTTTTTTTCTTTCTTTTTTTTTTTTTTTTTTTTTTTTTACAAAGAGCATGTTCTGTTCTTCCAGAAGACCCAAAATACAGATCTCAACACCCATATCACTTGGCTCACAATGGCCTTTAACTACAGCTTTGGGGGCTTTAATGTCCTCTTCTAGCATCCTTGGGCACAGCACCCTCTGGTCCCCATACACTCTTAAAAAGCAGACACAGGCCATGAAAGCCAATGAAGATCATTTATCTTACACATTTCTTTTACAGGGAAAAGGCACTGAGGTCCTAGGCACAGTCACACAACTAACTGGTGGCCATACTGGAAAGTAGGTTGTACGTTTTTTCCCTTTGTGCCATGTGACCAGCTTTTAAAGGAGCATCAGTCCTTGGTGTCCTCACCCTGAGGCTGGGGCTCAGCCAATGAAGACACACTGAGCAGATCCCAGATCTGTCTTCACTCTTTCTACATACATCTGCTTGGATCATCTTTGAGCCTCTTTCTGGTTCAATTTCCAAGCTCTCAATACAATATAGATAAACATCTTACTTAGATTACGTCCTCACTGGGCAATTAAATAAGATAATTTGAAAGGTTATTTGGGAATATGAAAATTCAGTTTGAGAGAAGCAATAAAAGCATATAAATAACATAATCGTTTCCTTGTGTTCAGACATTTATATATAGAAAAAGATGGATGGTCAAGAGCAGGGAAGATTATCATAGGGGCCCTAAGTTAAGAGGTCATTAAGCAAGAATAGAGGTTTTGAACAGAGACTGGTGTAAAGAACTTAACTGGGTTACCAAGGGCATTGGAAACGAGGCCTCTTCTGTTTATCTAATAAAATGTTTTTTTTTAAATAACAGAATCGTGTTAGATTCTGTCAGAATCATGATAGATCTGTCAGAAGAAGGGAAATCAGCCGTGCAAATTATAAACCATGTCAGAGATCCATCTGGGGTGCTGTGAAATCATCAAAATGGAAAATAAAAACAAGCAACTCTGACTGCTTTCATTTCATTGAGCAATTATTAGTGGATGGTCCTCTGTGCTTTTCTGAGTTATGTGGATATCATGGGGGTTGGGCTGGTGACTTCCTGCAAGGAAATGGAGCTTGACAGGCCACTAATGAAGCATAGCACACACTGGATTCAGACCTTAGACGTGCCAAGAGGGAATTTTTAACAGTGATAGTCTTTAAAAATGAACAGTACCATTTTGGGTGCAAGGGCAAAAATTAAATTAGAGATTTGAAGTCTTTTAGTGTAGGACAAAATAAAAAGGCCAAGGTAGGGTGTTGAGAGTGTTAGGAACTCACATGGCTGAGGAGAGTTGTGGCAGCATTCTCTATGAGGCTGTGTCCTGTCTCCATGGGTTGGGTATGATTTGATTGTGCTTTCCAAGCCACTGACATGTGAAGTTTTAAGTCAGTACAGGCTGAGTAGTACTCCTCCAAAATTTTTAGCACCGCAAGTATTTTCAAACTAATTAAGTTTTAAAAACAATTTGGAATATTTTTATACACATCATGAGATATTTGGGAGATGAAATCCAAATTTAAACAAAAAATATTGGTGTTTCATATGTACCCTGTACACACACCTTACAGGTAATTTACTTTATTGCTTATAATAACTTCTGACATGTAGCAAAGAATGGATGGTATGGAATTTCCCCCATGTGTTAAGAAAGACCTTAGTATACTTTAACACAAATAGTTAAGTCACTGGGGGCTCTGACATGTACCCATCCAGAAGGAATGAACATAATCCTCTGATTAGGGTTCTAGGAAGGAGGAAGATAGGCTCCTACTGTCTTACACATGCATTGTAGGGAAATGTCCCAATATGGCACAACTGAGTGCCCTTCCCTGGCCAAACAGGTGAGGCCTACGACCTTGGACTTGCAGTCTACAAATTGTGGGTTGCATACTATTCTTTTTGAAAATACTCAGCCTCAGATACTTTGCAATAGTAATGGAAGGAAAACAAAGGCATGGCTAATACAGAGACTAGGGTAGGACACAGGTCTTCCTGAAATTAGAAATGCCCTTCCACATCTATGCTCTCCACTCTCTACTAGGCCTTTGCCCTGAGAGCCATAATTTGGCTGGAGTCTACCTATTTGGGTGGAGCCAGAAAAGTTAAAGAAAGGTGAGCTAGTTGTGCCGTATTATAGTGTGTAGGCTGAACATAACTTCTTTAGAATTCTTAGCATCCCAAATGTATTGGAATTAGAAATTTAGAATTTATTTACTTGGTATTACGGTAATTTAATAGAATAATTTTAATAATTCTCTGCATAAAATATAGATTCATAGTATAGGATCTTTCACTTATAGTATCATTTGTACTAAAATTGTCTCAGATTTTAGAGTAGTTAAGATTTTTGGATTAGAGATGCTCAGTCTTTATCAGTTATTTAGTTCTTAAATAATAGAGCTGGACCACTGTAGTAACAGTCTTTAGAACTTGGGGAGGGAGGGGTTCATCATTGCTTGTTGGAAAAGGTCCTTGTTGGATTGTCCATTATATAGGACTTTTTTTGTGTGTGTGAGAAACTTGTGTTTTTTTCTTAAACACAACTTTTTTTCTTAGTGGTTTTATTAAAATATTTTTGAAATTATAATATAATTATATCATTACCCCTTCCCTTTAATCCCTCCTATTGCAACTATCTTGCTCACTCTTAAATTCATTGCTTATTTTCTTTAATTGTTGTTGTTGTGTGTGTGTGAGACACAGAGAGAGAGAGACAGAGAATGAGACAGAAAGAGACAACACAAAGAGACCCAAAGAGAGTATTCTTAAGCATTTACAACCTGCTCAGTCTGTATGTTACTTTTATGTATATCTCAGGGTTGATCACTTGTTACTGGATAGCCATTTGGGAAGCTCTTCCCTAAGGAAGACCATTTCTCCACTTTCAGCATACCCGTTTTCTGTAGTTCTTTGTTTAGGTTTAAGGCCTTGAGCTTTACCTTTTCCACATTACCATGTCCATTGTTGTAGTCCTTGTTGAGGTGGAATATATATATGGATGTTTAGTAAGCTTTTGGAAGAGGAATAATGATCATGGGAGGTGCAGAAAATGAGCTATGCTGTCTGAACATCATGGAAGGATGGGTTTAAGATGTACTTGTCTGAAACTCTGTAGTGTTAGAAAATATAAAGTCAGGACAGGAGAGGTGACTTAGCAGATAAAGAGCTTGCTGTATGTGAGGACTGGTGTTTTGATTCCCAGCACTCAAATAAAAGTTGGGCAGGTGTGGTGGCTCCTTTGTAATCATAGCACTCAGGAGGTGGAGACAGGTTAGCCCCCAAGCAAGCTGATGAGGTAGACTCCCCAAATCTATAGGTTTCAGGCTCAGTGAAAGAACCTGACCCAGTAAATAAGGTGGCAAGCGAATAAGACACCCTATGCCCACCTTTGACCTCCACATGCATACACAGGTGCACACGCAACTGTACACAGCAAATCACCGCACATGTAAACACACAGATTCATATTCAGGTATATCAGATGCACACATATAAATGCAACAGATATGTATTTAAACTCCAATTTAGCAAAATGAACCAACCAGCCAACTTGAAATATTGAGGCTGGAGGAAATATGTAACTCTCATTAAAGTGGATTAATCTGTGATCAGAAGTTCTACAAGACTTTGAAATAGACAGATATCCATTTCAAGTTATGATCAAATTTCCCTTGGTTCCTCTGCATGGCATTTAAAAGAGGGGAAGGCTTGGGCTATTCCTTACCTTGACCTTGCTACAAATTCATTATGAGAGCCAATTGACTTCAACCTTGAGCACGAACAGAGATCCAAAACACTGAAGACACCTTATGCTGGAGAGGATGTGGAGCTAGGGGAACTCTCCTCCACTGCTGGTGGGAATGCAAGCTTGTACAACCACTTTGGAAATCAATATGGCGCTTTCTTAGAAAATTGGGAATCCATCTCCCCCAAGATCCAGCTATATCACTCTTGGGCATATACCCAAGGAATGCTCAACCACACCACAAGAGCACTTGTTCAGCTATGTTCATATCAGCATTGTTTGTAATAGCCAGAACGTGGAAACAACCTAGATGCCCTTCAACTGAAGAATGGATAAACAAAATGTGGTACATATACACAATGGAATACTACTCAGCAGAGAAAAACAATGACATCATGAGGTTTGCAGACAAATGGATGGATCTAGAAAAAATCATCCTGAGTGAGGTATCCCAGACTCAGAAAGACAAACATGGTATGTACTCACTCACAGCAGGATACTAGATGTGGAACAAGGATGACTGGACTGCTACTCACATCACCAGGGAGGCTACCTGGAAAACAGGACCCCAAGAAAGACACAGGGATCGCCCAATGACAGAGAAATGGAATGAGATCTACATGAACAGCCTGGACATGAGTGGGGGTAGTGAAGGGCGAGGGTCGAGGGAAAGAGAGCTTGGGGGATCGGGAGATCCTAGCTGGATCATCAACAGAGAGGGAGAACAAGGAATAGGAGACCATGGTAAATGAAGACCACATGAGAATAGGAAGAAACAAAGTGCTAGAGAGGCCCACAGAAATCCACAAAGATACCCCCACAACAGACTGCTGGCAATGGTCCAGAGACAGTCTGAACTGACCTACTCTGGTGGTGGGATGGCCAAACACCCTAATTGTCGTGCTAGAAACCTCATCCAACTACTGAGGGATCTGGATGCAGAGATCCATGACTAGGCCCCGGGTGGATCTCTGGGAGTCCAATTAGCGAGAATGAGGAGGGTTTATATGAGCGAGAATTGTTGAGACCAAGGTTGGATAAAGCACAGAGACAAATAGCCAAACGAACGGAAACACATGAAATATGAACCAATGGCTGAGGGGTCACCAACTGGATCAGGCCCTCTGAGTGGGTGAGACAGTTGATTGGCCTGATCTGTTTGGGAGGGATCCAGGCAGTGGCACCGGGTCCTGTGCTCATTGCATGAGTCGGCTGTTTGAAACCTGGGGCCTATGCAGGGTCCCTTGGCTCGGCCTGGGAGGAGGGGACTGGACCTACCTGGACTGAGTCCACCAGGTTGATCTCAGTCTGTGGGGAAGGCTTTGCCCTGGAGGAGATTGGAATGGGGGGCGGGCTGGGGGGAAGGTGAGGGGGGCGGGAGGGGGGAGAACAAGGGAATCTGTGGCTGATATGTAGAACTGAATTGTATTGCAAAATAAAAATAAAAAAAAAATAGTCCATAGATATTGGTCAGCTAAAAAAAAAAAAGAGATCCCATGTGTGACTTGTTCTTGGATATCAGCTCCGTGGGAGACTTTGGCAACCACCATAGAACAATTTCAAATATCTCATATCTCTCGTAGGATGGAGGAAGAGGCAACTTTAAATTTGTGTTATTCTCTGCACTCGGAAGTGTTTTCAAAATTAACCGAAGTTGAAATGAAATACTTTAAAGGTCAATTAGAAATCATCTTTGTTCATCCATTGTACAGAATTAATAGTGATTCTCAAGAGAGCTGAAGAAAACAGAAGTAGTCATGCTTATATTACTTTCATGCTTTAAAATGATTTTTAATCATCTTAAAATACATATTTTTGACAGAGTGTACTCAAAGTTTATATTCTCTGAAATTCACAGGTTGATAGTGTT
Organism: Peromyscus eremicus; assembly: GCF_949786415.1. NCBI lineage: Eukaryota > Metazoa > Chordata > Mammalia > Rodentia > Cricetidae > Peromyscus > Peromyscus eremicus. The sequence continues at coordinate 30,509,699 of NC_081423.1, forward strand.
GTCCCCCAATGTAATGGAATTGGAATGCAAAGAGAGCCTTTGAGAAGTGATCAGATGCCAAGGCAGGGCCTATCAGCTAGATGTACATTTTAATTTTTATTAAAAGGAACCCCAGGGGGAATCTCTTGTCCCCCTTTCTTTGTGTGAGGATATAAGAAGTTTGTAGTTTGAAACCTAGAGGAATGTCTTCACTAGAACCATGCTAACATTCTGATCTCAGACTCCAGAATTGTGAGAAATAAATTTCTGTTATTTATAACAACTCAGTTTGTGGTGTTTTGCTATGGCACTGACAATCAAGACATAACTACCTTTCTTTAAAGTAAATGTAACCTCAACTTAAAGTCTCTTATTTTATACATGGGACATGTTGTGTGGCTCCAAAATTATTTTAACTTATCTTCCACTGATTGGAAGTGATGGTATTTATGTACCTATTATTCCAATTGTTGAGATAAAAGGCAAATTGTAGACTCTATTTACTTATCAAAATGCAACAAATAATTTTTAGTCTATAAATTTTGTTTCTTAGGGATTATTTGTGCTATAAAACATTAATTCTGTGTTATAGAAAGATCAGATTCTATTCCTATTTTGGAAAAGTTTTATTTCACAAGTACTATAAATACAAGAATAATAAAATACCCACAGCACTGTCACTCAAATCAGTTTGCTTATCTTTCAGTTTCTGTAGAAATCTTGACTCTTGTGCATACATCACTTTTATATATTTGCCATTAAGTTTTGCCATATTGAGATAAAAATCCTGCAAATCTTTGGAACTTCTATTTGATAGTCCATGAACTTGAAAAACCATTGTCTAGTTAATGTCTCCTTCAGTGGTCAGGTAGCATTGTGAGATTTTCTTTCATCTCTGAGTTCTACTGTTGTGTACAGGTTGGAGAACCACCTTTTGCTATTTAAATATTGTTGGCAGGGTGAATTTTGAAATAGGTTTGCTGGACCAGAGGCTCTGAATATTTTTATGACTTTTCTGACAGAACACACCAGTACCTTCTGCCATCAGCACACAGATGTTCATCTGTCTCCATCTTTTTGCCATCAGCACACAGATGTGCATCTGTCTCCATCCTTCTGTCATCAGCGCACAGATATTCATTTGTCTCCATTTTTTTTTTTGCCATCAGTGTGCAGGTGTGCATCTGTCTTCATCCTTCTGCCATCAGCACACAGATGTGCATCTGTCTCCATCCTTCTGCCATCAGCGCACAGATGTGCATCTGTCTCCACCCTTCTGCCATCAGCACACAGATGTGCATCTGTCTCCATTTTATTTACCATCAGCACACAGATGTGCATCTATCTCCATCCTTCTGCCATCAGCACACAGATGTGCATCTGTCTCCATCCTTCTGCCATCAGCGCACAGATGTGCATCTGTCTCCACCCTTCTGCCATCAGCACACAGATGTGCATCTGTCTCCATTTTATTTACCATCAGCACACAGATGTGCATCTATCTCCATCCTTCTGCCATCAGCACACAGATGTGCATCTGTCTCCATCCTTCTGCCATCAGCACACAGGTGTGCATCTGTCTCCATTCTTCTGCCATCAGCGCACAGATGTGCATCTGTCCCCATTTTTTTTTTTACCATCAGCACACAGGTGTGCATCTGTCTCCATCTTGACAGAAAAAGTCGGGAATCTACTAGCATGGAAGGAGTTATCTGTGATCTTAGCACTCAGCTGTAGGATTGCCCTCCACACATTTCTTAATTTTATTAAGAAATATTTCTTTTAAATTTCAAAATAATATGTACTTTACTGGGTTCTTTTCAGGGTTAGATAATAAAGTGTAAATTTATTATTTAACATGATACTTAATTTAACAGTCACTATTTAACTAATCTGATAGTTAGAAAAATGAAAGATGAAGACATCAGTTTTCTGTGAGACTATGACCCCCTTAACATTGGTTGTCAATTTGACAGATCTAGAATCTCCTAGGACATTAGCCTCCAAGCACTCTGTTGAGGGATTATCTAGATTAGGTTAGCCTCTCTAGACAGGTCCATGAGGGATTATCATGATTGAGTCAGTTGGTGTGGGAAGACCCACCTTACTGTAAACAGCGCCATTCCGTGGGCTAGGTTCCTGGACTGGACAAATGAAAATAAAACAAAACAAAAATGAACAAACAAAAGAGGTGATGTCAGGTGACCACTAGCAGTCACCCCTCTCTGCTTCCTGACTGCAGTGTGAGCACCTGCTGACACTCTGGCTCCCTTGCCATGATGTGCTCGTCCCTTTAAAGTGTCATCAAATGTCAGCCCTTCCTGTATGTTGCTTCTGTAAGTTGTTACAGCAACAAGACACTAATGAAACCATGTTTCACCATACTTTTATAATAAATTTAACTACATTTTTAGTAGTTTATACATAATTGTACTTTAAAACCATTTTCATATTTCTAAAGTCAAGATTGAATCCTACAGTGAATACTATCTCTTTTTTTTTTGACATAAGTCTCATATAACCCAGGCTATCCTTTAACTTACTATAAAGCCAGAATAGCCTTGAACTCCTGACCCTTCTGTTTTCAACTCCCAAATTTTGAGATTACAGGTGTACACCACTTTGCCTGACTTTACACTGAATATTTAATGTGGTGGCATATTCTTATTTTGTTTGAAAAATGTTCATTAATTCTGTTACAGCTGCTAATGTCTTAGTATGGAGGTAAAGGAATATTTTCACTTTTATGAATTATATGTACTTGTTATCCCCTTTTGCACATTTATATATTAATATCTTGAGGATTTTATTATTTATCTGTATGAGCACTTTCAAGCTTATCATATTTAATCATTTGTTCTGTTTATTGATATTGTTTACTTAGATTCATTTGTAATTGTATGTGTGTGAGTGTATGCACATGTGAGTGCAGTATAGGAGGTGGCCAGTGGCATTGGATCTTCTGGAGCTGGAGGTACCACCTGACTTGGGTTTGGGGAATCAAACTCAGGTCTTCTGAAAAAAAATAGCATATTCCTTTTAAATGTTGAACCATCTCTCCAGTCCTTTTATCTATCTATCTATCTATCTATCTATCTATCTATCTATCTATCTATCTATCCACTATAGTAGAACTCCTGTACATGACGGTGGGCTGAGAGAAGAAGGAATTTGAGAATTAAATATGCTGTTTGGATGTGGTAGCATATGCTTCTCATTACAGCACTTGGGGAACTGAGGCTGTAATATAACTGTTAATTTGAGGCCAGTCTGAGTCATGAAGCAACCATCTTTAAAAAAAAAAATCCCACCAAAAAGATCCTCAAAACCCCCCCAAACAAAATGAGTACTTGAGTGGGCTAGTTTTTCTTCACAGACTGTGGGTTAAATGATTGTCTTATTTTCCATGCTGTGTTGTAACTGTGCATTTTAGATCTTTGTGCACCCAGCAGGTGAGGCTATGAGATTTCCTAAATCAAGGGGCATGTGTTATTTACAAGAGCATAAGGACTCCATAGATACCAGATAAAAGCAATGCTCTTAAGTCTAGTCCACTGTAGATAATTTAAGGTATGACCTTGAAGCCTTTTGACTTCAACAAATAAATGGCTGATCAGTTTTTCAAATATTAGTCTCATGATCTTTACATTTTCCCTTGGTTTGTGCTGAGAATCCAGCTGTTTTCCCAGCATCCTTTATTTCATATCTGTGGCTATTTCACTATTGTGATTGCCCATTGCAACCTCAGTGGGTACAGACATCACACACATTTTGAAAATGTTATCTTTACTATGGCTGTTTGGTAGTTTTGAAAATCTGTTAGGTTTTGTTTAGAATCTATTGTTTATCTTTGCTATTTGTTTTCTATTTTATTATACCTGACCATTATATATTATATATATGTGCACACACACACACACACACACACACACACACACACACACACACACACATTATTTCTTAGAACAAAATGCCTGTTGGGAAGAATGTTAAATGTGTAAATAAATAAGGTTGAGGGAAAACAAGAAAAGCCCTATCAATTTTTCTCTTTACAGCTAAGGGCAGGTCTCTTCATTTTATTTTACTCTCTTTGAAAACTGTGTGTTTTTCTTAGCATAAGATAAAGGCGCATTCCATTCTTCCACACAAAAGTTTATGTATGTTGAACACATGCCCATTATACTTAATATATTTTTCATTTATATAGCAAACAGTATCAGACTTGGTGGTGTTTTCTGCATGAGAAGCAATTTACAGCTGTTTGAGAAGCAAGCACTGACTTTTACTTGCTGAATTTTACAAATTCTATACCTCATTTTAGGTATTCTATTTTTTTCATATAAAGAAATAATATAATTTCTAATTTTACATATGTGTTTTTACAGTTTATTTTTATGTTTTAAAGATTTATTGCAGTATTGTCTCTTTCAGATTTTTTTCTTTCTTTCTTTTTGATTTTTTGAGACAGGTTTCTTTGTGTAGCCTTGGCTGTCCTGGAACTCACTCTATAGGCCAGGCTGGCCTCAAACTCACAGAGATCAACCTGCTTCTGCCTCCCAAGTGCTGGGATTAAAGATATGCACCACCATAGCTCAGCATCTTTCAAACTTTTGCTTTTGGGTTTTCTTAGACATAAAGTTTGAACCCCTTCTCTTAGCCTTACTGTGAAGTTTTGTTCCTGTGTTGATGGTTTTGGAATCTTATGGTGAATGCTTTTATCATTCTCTACTGACAAGTTAAAAAGCCTTTTATATCTCAGAAGACTTTCCTCCATATAATTTATAGTGTGTTCTTAAATTTTTATTTTTGAGACAGGGTCTCATAATGTAGCACTGTCTGGCCTGGAAGTCAGAGATTCACCTGTCTCTGCCTCCTGGGTGCTGGGATTAAAGTCCTGCATCACCTCATTCAACAATTTGTGGTATTTCAAATTACCATTCTTTAAATAGGCTGACTTCTTTCCCAAGTCTTGGATTTATTAACAGAATGTTGTTCACTTTAAATGTCAAGGATCTTGTCAACATAGAATACACGATCTATTTCTCTTTCAGTTTTGAGAGAATATAGTGAGAAAAGTTTAATTTTTGCTTTCTGATGTTTCTTTCATATGTTCTCATGGACAGTCAAAGAGAAGTTACTCTTTGCTGTCATGTACAGGTGTGTGTGTAATGTCTATAATACATGGGTGCCTATGTGCATATGTATGTATGCATTTGTGTATATGTGTATCTGTGTTCTATACTTTGTAACATTGTAGACAGTACATGATAGAGTGATAATAGTTATCTCACACAATTAAATTTTTAATTTTCTTATTTCTCACAGTCTTATACTTTTGTTTATTTTTCATTTAATTGCTTCATCATGTACAATCAATGAGGCGGGGCATATTGCTAAACTGGATCTCTCTTCAAATGACATTTAAAATATATAGTCTACTTTAAAGATTAATTTTTTAATTCTTGTTTTACTGGTGAATTTTTTTTTTGCATACCATGTTTTAAAATACAATTCTTAACATGGCCTCATAGTAGATTAAGGCTGACTAGTTAAAGTTATAACATGTTTCTTTGGTTAATAACTACCATCTGAAACTTAGATACTTCCAAATGCTTGTCTCATACACAGACTACAACTTGAAAGATTATATTATCAAATTTTAAATTATAACATGTTATCTTGATATTTTACAAGTATTTGTAATTATGTCTAATTGCTTGTGCCAAGGAGACTCAAAAGCTCATCTGTTACCCTCCCATTGAAGAGTAATGAAGGTACTGGGGGCAGCAAATTGATCCTCAGTTCTTGCCAAGTGTTTAGTATTGTTGAGAGTCATTAAAACTTGGCAAACACAAACTAAAATTAACTTGTCATTGTCCTTAACTGGAGATGCTAATTCCTGTGTGTTACTCACAGCTTCTTTCGAAATGTGTTTATTACTCCATGCACAGATCCCCACTCCTACCCTTTTATTTTGGCTCTTAGGCTCAAGGACAATGCTCCATTACAGACTTTTACATGACAGGGTCAAGGTACAAAGAGATCTTGCAGTTACTGATTTATATCTATTTGCTACTTTGAAAAATTCCCTTCTTTGAAGAAAAGGAACACAGCCATTTTTCTGTAAAGTTTCTTGGTATCTGCATATGCTCTCTAATTCTGTACCAACAATGAGGCCAATAGTTTGATTTATCAGTATTTGTCTGCATTTCTCCTTCTTGAGTGCTTCTTTACCTTTTTAAACTAAGATTCAACTTTTTTTTCACCAGATCTTTTAACTGGCAACTTAATTCTCTTTGATTTAGATTTTTCAAACTCCATCTTTAGACATAGATTGCACCCTGCTTTGCAAAGAGACTTGTACTATGTATATATATATATATATATATATATACATACATACATACACACATATATACATATATACACACATACACATACATACGTATGTATGTATATGTGTGTATATATGTATATGTGTGTGTGTATATATATATATGAGGGCTTTGAGGGTTCTGTCCCTTCAGCACTATTGGGGATCAGCAGGTAAATTTAATGAGATATAGCCTTTGATGAAAATACAATTGTAAATGGGAATTACTTTGTCATGTACAGCACATGCAAAATATGTGATGAAATTTTCTAGATAAAGAAATTATCTACTTTATAATACAATTGCGATGATTCATTTAGGTATGCGTTCATGTTTTTAAACTTTAAAACTGAATGCAAATATTCTAAGGTTTCAGATAGATGAATAGGTAAGAGCTCAGTAAAATGCAGTATTATAAGGCAAAGTAAATTAATGGTGGAATTAACAGCTAATGATGAGGGCCACAGAGAGATGACACATGAGTTTGGGAAGCATGGTATTCTGGGGCAGGTGATGCTGGATGAGTCGTGTTCTAGGTAGATGAAATAAATGGTATGTATAGCAACTTGTTATTGTGGAAGGAAAGAAGGATGAAATGCTAAAAATGAAGGACTGAGTGTGATGAGTAGATCAAGGAGCTTCTACCTTCTGTGCTACATGTTCTTGCTGTGCACCATATGGGAGTATGCTGGTCTATTCTTTGAGAAAAGATAAAAACTGATTTGACCCAGATTGAGTACCTGATTCTATAGTCTAACAAAGGATGCTGATTGAAGGGGGTCTCCTCAGTAGGGAATGACTTCTTCAAAGTCTTGGAGAGCAGAGAGGTGAGTTCTTTCTGTAAAAGCTCATATGGGTGGCTCAGAGATTCATTAAGAATAACTTTTCCCTTGACCTGTTCCAAATTATGACTCTCAAATTGCAGTCCATGCTTACCTTAAATTAACCTCTCTTTTCATGAGACAGTCCATGTGAGTAACTTTCCAAGAGCCAACATGTCTCAGCTAACATGTTAGAACATTGATCAAAGTGATGTAGAATAGAGATTAATCTGGAATTTTATTAGCTATGAGAAAGGAACTCCCTGAAGAAGTGGACAAGGTACTTTCCTTCTTACCAATCATTATTTTTTATTAATATATTTTACAAGACTGCAGTTGAAATAATATTAAATACAAATTTGTTTTTATACAGAAAGTGTAATAAAGTTAAAATAGTTCCTTGTAATTCATAGCATTATTGCAATGCTTACAAAATTTTTGCATAGAGTGTGCAAGGATTTGATGTTATTTAAAACAAAACTAAAACACTTGTCTCACATCACACCAAACCCAGAGGAAAAACAAAACAGAACAAACAAAACCTAAAATAACACAAAGGCCAAATTCAGATGAGGTTCCTTTTCCAAAGGTCATAATCACCAAACAAATTTACTTCTATGTCAACTTCTATGACCTCATCTTTTCTGTTAAGAGCCCCAGAGTGCCCTCTCCAAAGGGTATTCAGTCCCCTCATGATGGATGTTCCACTTTGCTATCTAAAACATGGGCACCTTCGATATGTTTCTGTGAGAGAAAATGCTGACTAAGAGAGATGAGAAAATTTATCCCACTTCCTCATGAAAATATTGACTAGAAATTGCTTTTGTGTTACTCTAGTATAAGTATCCCATCAGTTCTGTTTACTTTGCTTTAATTTCCAATCAGGGAGGGACAGAGAAAAGCCTCCATTTACATTTTTCAAGGCTCTTGTGAGGTTGGTGACATAAGATCTGTCAAAGGTGCCCATACATGATTTGCCATTTGGAAACTGACACCATCGGAAGGGAACTCCCTAACTGGGACCCAACCAGAGGGTCTTTAGCTTTTCTATTGAATCCCTTTCTAAGGTTGTATGAGAGGTGGAAGTTAACAAGCTTTAGCCCTGGGGCTGAGTGCAAGAGTATCCAGACCCTCCACTGTCATGAGAAGGATGCACACAGACGCACACGCGACTTGTCTCATAGCATTTCCCAGCTCCATGAGGGTCAGACTCATAGCAAGACTTTCATGAGGGCATAGTAGTGTTTAATCTGTTCAGACAGACCTTGAGTTCAGAGTTAGTTTTTCAAAAAAGATCTTGTCTATTTCCTCTTAGTGGAACAAACTCTAATTTTGTGTTCAGAAGGTGCCAATGTTCAAAGCTACCCAGTTATAATGAGTGTAGATTGTATTCACTTCCTGCTTTTAATTTGGAATGCTATAGCCTCAGGGCTGAGGGTGGGACACCAATATAAAAGAGGGGCCCTGGTTAAGGTAGAGAATGGCTCTCATTTCCAACTCATGAGAATTGGTGGTGATGGCCTCAAAGCTCTAGTGGGAAGAATTCTGCACCTTGGGAGGGATATGGCCCTTTAGTGATAGTTGATAAGAGTTGGGGATGAAGCCATTCCAGGGTCAAAGTGGCTTGCTCCAGGTGGTATTGAATACTTCAGATTAATTGAGTTCTAGGTGATTCTTTGATAGAGAGTGAGCTCTGAGTTATTTGGTGATTTTATTTTACTAGAAGTAAAGGGAGAGAGGAAAGCCTAAGTGTCAAAGATCTCACATAAAATAAGACTCCTGATTTTTGGAGAGAGGTGTAGGAGAAGGAAATAATATATATTGGGAAAACAGCATTGTCTGTCCATATAGATGCATAGCTGCATATCAAATGTTCTCCTACATATGAGGCTCACAACTGAGATATCTTCCAGTCATAAGGACTAAGAAGTCTGACTTGGCAAGAATCATACCCAGAACAAAATGGTTGGTTGGTTTTGTTGTCATTGTACTAGATTCTGTAATTCAGTCAGGCTTTCTATCTCTCTACTCCACATATCCACATTTTACTATTGTATGCGTTCCTGATAAGAGACTACAGAAAACAGAGATGGGAAAGTTTTGTGGCCTCACTCATTCTAGAAAGTCTAATCTAAAACCTAGGAGGGGAGCACTCCTCACCAACTTGAAAACTAACTTGAATGTTAGTGAACTGCGCAGGGACAAGACTCACACTCTGGCTTGGTCATTTTCTAGATACTGAATTTGAATAAGTTTCTTAGCCTCTTGAGGTCCCAAACTTTCCTATCTGTAAACTGGAACCTCGTTGGGAGTTCAACTCCAAAGCACTGTTCTGAGGAAGAAATAAATGGATGCAGATAAAGCATTTAGCACAGCGCCCAGTGCAGAGTTCAATAAATATTAGCACACAATTCTAATAATGGTTGGAAAGTAGAGTCTAGTTGTTTCATATCTTAGGGTAGGCTGTAGATCTAAGAAAACCTCTTGTTTTATGCATGAGTTTTGAGGATATGGCTCTTTTTGTGGTGAAATTTTATAGCTTTCCCCTCTCCCTGTTCTGAAAGCAAACAGCCATGGCCCTCAAGATCCTAGGATCTCATGGGTCAGGTTAACAGGAACACTAGACACCTATGTCTTCCCTGTTGACCAATGCTATCTTTCAGTCCTCAGACAATCCACTGTTTTACCACTCTCAGTTAAGTGAACAGTCGGTCTGGAGTTTCTTACTTAATGAAATCTGAGCTCTCTCTGCTTCCAGGGAGAGAACCCCAATATAAAAGTGGGCTTTGAAGACACTCTGGGTATGTGGGGTGGATTTCTTTTTTTTAAAATCTTAAACATAAGTTTTCTTTCTTGTTTTCCCTGCAAGGGCAGCTTCAAGTTTGTTGTATTTAGTGAGGAAGCAAAAGCCACATACTTGCCAGTGAGGATGGCAACGTGCTGAGTGAGGCTTTGGCTGAGGACTCTGGCTTCCTAGTAGGACAGGTAGATTGGGACTTTAAAGCTACTTCTTGCCTGTAGTAACTGTTCCTTTGATCTATTCCAATTTGTAGCCTCCAAGTGTGTCCTGCTGCTGCCTGCTGCTGGGTTTATGTTAAGGGGCAGCAGTTGGCATTGCTGTTGCTACATACTTGCAACTCTTTGTGGATGGGTCTGACGGCATCATTAATGTTGTGTTGTGACATAGCCTTCCCTACTGCTTCAAAGGCTCATGGCATTTACTCTTCCTCAAAAGAAGATACTGATTTCTTACTCTGTCCATTTCCTCTAAAGCAAGATGGGGAAGGGAGTGACCAAATCACCTGTGTGAGCCTGGGTATCCCCAGGGAAGTTTCTTCTACCCTTGTGCTCCAACTGTTCTCAGAAAGAGGACCTCCCATGAGCAATTATTTCTCCTTTGTCATTCAGACCTGCCTTGACAAGTTTCAAGGACTCCATTATGAAGAAAGCTTTTAAGACTTATAGAAATCACATTGCTTTAGAAAGTGCTAATGCCTATGGTGCATTGTGCTGCCTGGAGCAGCAGGCTTGTGGCTGCTTTATCACTGATCAGTGGTTTGGTTTTGTGAATGAGAAATTCAGAGGCAACTAACTGTACAATTTCAAATCCCGATTAACACAGAGAAAGAGATACATCTGACATCCCGGTGCAGTAAACTCCAACTATTTTAATGGAAGTATGTTGGAACTGGAGAAGCCTTCCTCCAAGGAAAAAGTGACAGAGAGCTGTGAGAGAGACATTTTATCTTTGTGATAAAAGGCCTGCTTTCTCAGGTTGTTTCTTTCATTAGAACTGTTCTGCAACCTGCCTGCCACTGATGCACCATGCAAACGTGTCACTCAAGGAACTGATTCTTTATCATCTTGTCTTCATATCTAAGACTTCCTAAGGTGTGTGGTGTGGGGAGGGAGATCTTGTTTTGTTTACAACTTACATAAATAAGATTTTTCATCTTTTATTCATCCTTAATAAAGGATCAGATACTTAAAAATGGATCAATTCAACCCTTTGGCCCAAGCATTATGCTATCTTTTGTTTAAAATAAATAAAACCAGGATACTCTCATTGGGTCTGCCAACTTGATCCTTCAGATATAGTCACGTGGAAGGCTTTCCTGTAGTGATGTAGATTAAGGACCAAAAAATGGTAGACATTCTCATTGAAATATATCCTGTCACTCCAAGGAAAATACTCACACCCATAGAAGTTCATTTATAATGACGCTGAATTAACAATAGTAAGTATAACACCACTATCAGCAAAAGGGGAAGATCTGTGGTAGCAACTGATCTTACCACACAGAAGCAGAGGTATGTGAAACATGTCCTTTTTTTGTATTCCTTCCACTCTAAAGGAGCAAAGAAAAGACCTAAATTGGAAGAGTAAAAGTAAACTGCTACTCATCTGGTCACTTCTAGAAATAGCTCCATAGGATTTCACTGTTTATTCTTACATATATAAAGATGTTATTGTTTTGGATCCTTCTGGTGATTCATTGGTCTAACCTGGGGCTGTAGGAACAGTGGCCACATTGGAAGTATGGGTAACGGAGTTCATCTAAGGTCAAAAGTATTCTCTGGAGGACCTAGATGTGGAAGTCTCTCTGGCACATGGGAAGATCCAGACTTTGTAGGTATAGATGGACTCAACTATTTTTAGGGAAAAGATTGTGAATCAAGATCATTCTCCCTGGCTCACTTCTGGTCAAGTATTGCTCACTTGAGAAGCATCACTCATCCGAGAAATAGCCATCAAAGCTCCCCTGAAAAAGGTGGGAGGAACACAGCTTCCTATTCCCAAGCTTCTTTTCGCTCCACTTTCTCAGTTACCCCAAGTCCTCTGAGCTGCCTTCTCTCTTAGATACATCTTTCTTAAAACCTCAGCCAAGTTTTATATTCCCAAGCCCCCATGGAAACACAGGCTACTCCTTGTGCCTGAGAAATCTGCCTTCTGTTCTACTATGTCTAACACATTCTACAAGTGATCTGTAACTCGGGAGTCAGCAAATGTTTTCTGTAAAGGGCTGTATAATCACAATGTTGTTTTGCTGGCCATGCAGTCAATGGTGAGGGTACAGAGTGACATGGCTCATATACGACTTGTAAATGTCTGTGGCTGTGGAGTCAGGCTTGGTCTCCAGTTTGAAGTTTATTGACCCTTTCTATAGGGTCAACCCTCAAATAATCTTTGGTCTATGGTTTGTGGATGTGCAGTACCATTTGTCTAGAGAGAGAATGACCTGAAGGAAGTTAAAAAAAAAAAAAACAGTTCAAGTCTGTAAGTGCTATCCCTTAGTCATGTAACAATTATGAAACCACACATCAAGTTTCTACCTAGATAGATGTCACCATGGAGCTCTTTAAAACCCATGTCATCTTGAGGTAGTCCCTCCAAATGAAACTCTCATGATTTTCAGAACAGACATGATGAACAGAACTAAATGATAAATGTATCTGGAGATTACATGTTGATTTGTAAAATGTTTTCTGAAGAATATAAGCATACCAGAAGTCTAGGAGGCTGAAGAATCATTTGAATCCTGTTAATCCACCAGCTGCTTATCCAAGGATGCGATTGTCTAGAAGATACTATATATAAAGATTAGAAAGACTCTCATTTTCAAAAAGTAGGGGTCAGCAGACATTAATATAAATGCTGACCCCCCCTCTCCAGAACTCTGGTGAAAGCTTCTCTCATGACTATGGACAAATATTCTGGTTGGAGAGCATTGTGTGTGTGTGTGTGTGTGTGTGTGTGTGTGTGTGTGTATGTGTTCATTTACAACTAAGAATGCATTTTAGCAGTTTCTAGTCTGAACTGAAATTTGTAATCTTCTCATGCTAGAGATCCTCTGTATTACCTGATGTCCTGTGGTTCCTTAACCACATTGAAAACCAGAATTAACCAGAATTTTGTATCATGTATTCCTCCATAGAGTTCTTGATTTATATCCTCAATTGCTATTATTTTTATTGTATGTTTGTGTGATTTGTTTGCTCTCAGATTCAATTTTGCATGTGTGACCATAATATTTTTTTAATTGTCATACAATTCCCAAGGAGTATGTCACATTTGGAAACAAAATCAGAAGAGGTTCAGGGAATTGTGTTTTTTTCTTCTTATCCATAGACAATTCAGTGAGAGATGGTCAAATGCAAAGGCAGTTTGTCTGCTTAAACAAAACACCCCCTCCCAAACAACCCTGTCTTCTTTATATACTTAGCCACAAGGGACTTCAGAGTTTTTGTTTATCTGAAGGGTATAGGGTAGGTACTTCTAACAGCTAAGAAGGACTTTTAGTGACTTGAAGATGATACCTGTGTGTGAGACAGGCAGATCCTGGTGGAAAGGGCCTATAAGATCCTGGCAGAAAGGCCTATAAGAGGTCCAGTAACCTGAGGCCCCTTACAGGATCCTGTTTTAGATTTCCATACTGCAAATGGAGCAATTTTAAGTTCTTGGCCTAAAATGGACCCATCCAGTGCCTCTGCATAAGATATACAGAGAGGGTGAAGGGAGCCAGGCCTGGCCTAGAAGCCAGAATTCCAAGTCATGAGTCAGGTTAGGACAGTCCCTGCTTTGTGGCAATAAGCAACTGAGGAGTACATTCCATGTGTGCAAACCTCAGCCTGTTGGTTGTGTGTCATATCAGAAAGAGCAAACCTCTTTTTTTGTCTCCTATAACAAACCGTTCTGCTTGTGGAGTAGGAAAAATTAGAACCTTGTGGAGAACAAAAACAAAAACAAATACCACTGAGGCCTACAAAAGCAACTTCATTCAAGATTGTAGGGCCACTGTTTCATCTAGTTTCAGTTATACCTGCATTCTGGGCTCCTCAGAGTCCAAATGTGGAAACCAGTTGGTTTGTCTACCAGTTTCTGATGCCCAGTCATGACTAAACCATTTCCCTTCAACCACCCAAAATAAACTACAGATAACAAGATAACTAGGATGTGCTTCTCCTTGCTGAGTGCATTGGCTTAAGGCATAGGCACATTTCCCCCTCTTTGAACAGAGATGGTGTAATCCCCTGTCCCAGCACAAGAGCTGGCCAGGGTGACCCTGGGGCATGGCAATGAAAGTGGGGTTGATAAGAGGTAGCTGATGGCGGGAATTAAAGACTATTTCCATATATTGGGATTGGGTGCTGCTGAACCCAGGGGACAGTGGTTCTGATGAAGACACATGACTCTGTTTTATTAACCTGCTGTGAGTAATTCTGGCAGCATGTAGTGGCTTAGGACTCACAACAGTGAGTTCAGGAATATGAATACCCCAACACTGACACAATCTGCAAGAGCAAAGCAAGAGAGTCTGTGCAAGCCCTTGAAAATATGATGTGTCTCTCAATGGCCTACTCATTTCAAGAAATTTAGGAAAATTAGTTAGCTTCTGTATGGTACTCTTAGTTAGATTTCCATCTTGAAATAACTTCTCTTGGGATCTGGAGCTCACTCTTTGGGATTCTGATTGATTTAATGATTTTGAGTTCATCTGTTGAATAAAGTCAAAAATGAGAACCCAAACACTTGGGAGACAGGTTTCCCTGAAATGAGATGTCTTGTCCATGTATTTTTTGTCTGTCAGTCCATTGAATAGCTTCTAGCCTTTGGCGGAGGAGCTGATGTCCTCTTCTATGCTAATTAAAAGCTCTTACTCTTTGACTGTGGGAAACTATGTGAATTAAAGGAAGTAGAATAAGTAGAAGTCAGGTGAGTGACTTATATTCTTTCAGAATTCAACCTCCCTGCCCACATTCTTTTAGCCACACAACTCCTAGTATGTTGGTCTACAAAGGTAGGGTGGCCATTTTGAGTTTTTGTGACTAATTTCTATGGGTGTACCCTAGCCTTATCTTGAAGAGAAGAACTTAGCTATTTGGCTGAAGCTAAGAAAGGGAAACCAAATGTCTATGTTTTAAAGACAGCCTCACTATGTAGCCCAGGCTGGCCTCCATCACCACAACTTGCCTGGTGTTGGGATTATAGATGGGTCAAATGTTTATCTTTTATACCAATGTATCATTACTTGAGAGTGATCCAAAGATTCCCGCCATCACTGCCTCTAATGACTCTAAGAGAGAAACTAGGGGATTACTTGAAAATATCGATGGATATTCTCTAAGTGTGCAATCCACTGTGTGATTTGAAATTGCCTGGGGAATGCTGGGCCTGAATGGGTTCTTAGATTCTGTCATGTGGGTGATGGGGGTGGGGTGGAAAAATGACAGTGGATGATGTCACAGGGTCACCCATGGTTCCTTTTGTACTGAAACCTCATTTTATACAGAGGATATATATATATTTATTTATATATATTTATATATATTTATATCCACTCACCACACACACAAACCCACACACACACACACACACACACACACACACACACACACAAAAGGTCTTTGATAGGCTTTCTGTGTTCTAGTAAAAATAGCTGGCAGCCAGTGTCTCAAGCCAAAAAGGGCCTTTATGCTGCCGACAATTGTCCACTATGGATAGTCCTTCAAAGGCAGACACTTGTGTTTATCTGACAAGTGGAACCAGTTCCGGCCTGGGACAGGAATAACCTCCCATTGGCGCAGACGCAGACCTCGAAGACCTTCTGCCTCGTTCCTGTGGGTGTGTAGGATCCACGAGGCAGCCTAGGTAGTTTGATTTTCGCAGCATCTAACTTAATCTAGAGAGACAAAAATAGCAAAGAAAGAGTCAGTTAGAGGCTGCCATATAAGTTCTTGAAATTCAGAAAGAGCCGAATATTCCATTCAATTTAAACCTTACAAGTACTGACTTGGGCTGAACAATGTTGGTAATTGGGATAAGACAACTTCTATGGAGCTCAGAGGTTAAGAGCACTGGCTGCTCTTCCAGAGGTCCTGAGTTCAATTCCCAGCAACCACATGGTGGCTCACAACCATCTACAGTGGTATCTGATGTCCCCTTCTTGCATAAAGTTGATAGAGAACTCATATACATAAAATAAATAAGTCTTTAAATAAAAGTCAGTCTCTAATCTCATGCACCTATAATCTAGCAAGGTCATGCCTTATTGGTTGATGTTAGCATTTTTGCAAAAAGTGTGATATGCAGAATAAGAATAGAATCAAATAAATGTAGGAATGACCCAGTAAACAGTTTTCATTACTACAAGGCATTGCATGCTCATGGCTAATATGAAGTTCCTGGAAGACAGTAGAACATATAGAATACATGTTTTAAAAGATTAGTAAGCCTTCCTTTGCTTTCTTTTTCTAATGGTGACACTAATATGAAACAGAATATACTTGAGAAATGCTGAATATATATATATAAAAATAAGCTGTGGCAAAAGGTGTCATTGGGTTTTTGACTATAACTGCCTCCTCCAGAGGTCAAATTTGAGTGGCTGTGAGCTGCCTTTATGAATCAGTTTCTGTTTTTATGAGTGTGACTTGCAGTTCATGGCTATTTGAAGAGGCAGTTGTCATAATGGAATGCTCCATCAGACAAACTCTTTTAAAACAAAAAAAGCAAATGTCTAACTAAACCAAACCTTTTTTAAAAGATACTCACTGAGTGGATATAATTATGCAGAGAGCTAGACACCCTCTATATAGATATGCAATATGGAGTACTGTTTTATCTTAAAAAGTCAGGTTGCCCTTTTTAATTTCATTCTTAAATAAAACAGTTCACCTATGAACACTTAAAAATCCCTGTGTAATCTCCAGTCCTATCAGACTCTTGCTGCTAGGGGAACTTGGCATAACTTGTCTATAAAATTACAAGTGGCATTTGTGTCCAATGACTGGGCTTGTGTTGTGGTAAGGAGAGTCAACAGCACTTTACTCTTTGGCCATCGATTCTGACCCTGTTAGTTTCTGGCTTGTTTTGACTCAGGATAGTGCTTAGACCCAACTTCCCATTCTCAAAGAGAACCCAAGCACATAACATAAAAGAAGTACATGTGAATTAAGTTTGTTTTCAGCCACATGGGTGTATATACAACTTAATCCCAGCACTTCACAAATAATGAATCATAACTTTTATGTACTATGGGCTTGGCTTATCATCATGCTGTTCAACTGTCTTGTGGGCTCCTTGGGTTGATACTGTGTAAGATTAATCTCAGTGCAAACAGCCTAGGGGAAAGGCTGGCCCTCAGGCCAGTGGACTCCCAATTTCTGTCCTTCCCACTCCTTACCTCCCCATCCTTGGACTCCAGTCTCAGCTCACTTCTGCAGGTAGCTTCCATATTGCCCGCTTCTGCATTTATTTCTACCCCTTTTGGGGCTTCCATCACTAGAGATCTGGTTGGGGACTCCAACCTGAAATATAAACCGCAGAATGAAGATCCTTTTCTCTGCTTAGGAGTTTTAGGAAGCTGATGCTCATGGCTTTGGAACAGCTACAGCACTGGATGTAATTTGTCTAGATTTTGCTTTACAAAATACATGACTGTGACAGAGAACATAAGGGGCCTGGGTGTTATCATCTTCACATTTCACAAAGGTTGTAAGGAAGATATTCTAAGATCATAGCCTTATCTTATACTTGATGCTTGTTTTTATTTCTTTATTAGTAAAATTAACTAAATTTTACCTATATCTCTCCCTCTCTATGATTATTGTTATTTTAAAAAGTAAGAAGAGTCTAGCACCTAGCTCTCTAGAATGTTTTCACTCTATCCTACTGTCTGGATCTTATGAAGGCATAATCAGAACAAAGTTAAGAAAATAGATCTAGGTGGCTGGAAAGATGGCTTAGTGGTTAAGAGTGCTCCAGGGGTATCCAATGCCCTCTACTGGCCTCTTCCATCATCCGCATGCACATGTACATACAAACCCATGTATATATCTCCCCCCACCATGTACACACACAATTAAAAAAATAAGATCATTTAAAATAAGAAAATAGCTCTAAGAGTCAGACAGTCTTAAAATCAAGCCGTGATATGTCCCCATTTATTGTGATGGCTAATGTTATGTTTTAAGTTTAAATTACTGTGCTTAGGAGATCTATAAAACAAAATTGACTCTAACCTGTAATGCTCCACTTGCCCAAGGACAGATATATGCCTGGAATGCTGAGTGCTGTTGCTCATATAAGGTAACAAGTTATGTGTTTTTGCTTCTGTAGACAAGCTTGGTTGCCCCAACTGCACAGCCCTAATTGATCACAGGTAGGCAGGAAGTATGTAGGCAGGAAGTACATCAGGATGTGTGCTTGCCTCTGATTGCATGAAGGCATAAAATACAGAGCCTTGTTAGTTCTGCTTTTATAAGCCCCTGACTAATATAATTTGGTGCCATACTTTGAGTATGAATCTCAAGTATGGACCTGGCCAGTATTCATTGTCCTGGCCACTATTTAATAAAGCCTCTTCTTTATTAAATTTTATTCATGGTCAGACTGATGAATCTCTGAATGACTCCAGACCCATAACATTATAACTACAGGCAATTCTTTTTCCTTTTCCTAAATTTTCTCAAAGCCTCCGTTTCCTTATCTATAAAGTTCAAGTCAGGCCTGGCACTAGAAATATAATTTGGTCTAAAATATTATGATTGCAGGTGGAATATTACTTGCCTGAAATTCTTGGAAACCAAATGTGTTTCAGTTTGGAAATGTCTAGATTTTAGAAGACCTTACTGGATCATTCCTTATCTGAAAACCCCAAATACTGCAAATAATGGCCTCTTAGTGGCACTTTTTTTTTTTTTAAGTTTGGAGCATATTAAGACTTTTAAGACTAGGGACAGTCACCCTGTTCTGGTGTTGGCATTGCTATTATTATACCAGCAAAAAAGAATGTTTGAGTTTTGTGATGTAGATTTAGAATAAACCAAGGGCTGCCTGGGTCAGGGAGGAGAACTAGTTGGGACATGAAGAGGGGCTGCTTTGGGCGGTGGAACAGTGATACTTATCTTGATTATAGCTCAGTACCAATTCTATGTCTCTTTGCATTTTTGAAAATGCAAAATTTAGTCAATTTTATTGATTTTAAGAAAAATCAACCTTGTTCTATGCTAATTATAATGGCAAAATGAGATGGTATTTTTGACTAGCTCACTTTAATGAGAAAAAGATCAATCATCCCCATTGATCTTCTAGATTTGAACAGTGTCAGAGGAGAGGCATTCATGAAGATCCTTGTTACAGAGAAAGCAGCTTAGCCAAGGAGCAGGACCCAGCATCAGCTTTAGAATTGCCGCTGCCGCCTCCTCCTCCTCCTCCTCCTCCTCCTCCTCCTCCTCCTCCTCCTCCTCCTCCTTCTTGTCAGTTTCCCTAGTTAATGTTTCCAGCTTTTGTATTTCTTGAACATGTTGAAAAGTAATATCATCCTTTTACCCACTGCTGGTTACCTAGTCTATTCTACCACTCCATACATGGGTAGGGCAAACCCTTTAGTGCCTCAGAAAAATGGCCACAAGGACAAACTAGCTAGTGAGTTGGCACCACAGAGCAATCCCATCATGTCAAGATAGGTATTGGGAAGGCTCTTCCACCCTTCCTGTTCTCAGCTGCTTCCAAGAAGCAGCCTTGTCCTTGAAGATCCCCCCCCCACCCCCCGCCCCACGCCACCAAGAATAACTCCACTGGATCCACAAAGAGAAGTAGTGGGGCCACCATACTTCTTACAAAAGACTTTCCCTTCTATTCAGTTCATAGTTGCCTTACTGATCTCACTCCTCTGTGTCGGACAACCATCTCTCCAACCCACAGTCTCATCACAAGATCTTCCCCAAGGTTGCTCCAGTTGGGTGTGTTTTTCCTTATTGTATGACTTACTTCATTTGTATAGGGCTTTTCTCATGGCCTAGGAATACTCTCAGTGTAATGTGGATGAAGTTTTGTTACTAGCAAAGCAGGATGTGATGTCATGCAGGGCTACAAGCTTCATCTAATCCAGGAGCTTGTCCCAGGTTGCTGATCTCCTCTCACTCCTGAGACAGGCAGATAGCTTGGGACCATTCCCCCCCCCCCTCTCTCTCTCTCTCCTCTCCTTCTTTCCTTCCTCCCTCCATCCCTCTTTTTTTTCTTTCCTTTCGTACACAGTCTGGCTGACTTAGGCAGGTTATCTAGAGTTTTCTTACATCTTTGCTTCTACTAATATTGATCTCTTTCTCACTGCACCGCACATTTCCATTCTTTTAGCACTACTTCCTGCCCAGCTCATCAGTGACACTGCTGACTTCCACCACACTATCTGTTTTCCTTCATGCCCTTTTCCATCTCTGCCTCCTCTTATTTCACCAGTTAACTCAGCTTTTAACTCACTTACCACTCTTTTGTAGACTAGGTCATCACTAACATAGACTATTGTACCTTCTGTACCCCTTTGTCTCAAGTGTTTCCTTCACCTTACTGGACTTCACAGACAGATATAGATTATCTTTCCTTTTGAAACCTCCCTAATCTTCCCAGGAAAGATTTGAATTCTTATGCTACCCAGCCATTTAGAATTTGATCTAATTTATTTTGTTGATCTTTAGTCTTCTTTTTAAAAATGTATTTATTACTGTCATGCCAGGGAGGGAAATATGTGCCACTGTGTACATGTGGAGATCAGAAGACAGCTTGGTTCTCTCCTCCACTTGTACATACATTTCTAGGATTGAACACAGGTTACCAGGCTTGTACTCTAAGCCGTTACCCTCTGAGCTGTATGTCTGGCTCTGGTCTCATTTCTTCCTACAGCCATTATGGTGATATTTTATTTGTACTGAAATGTGATTTTATTTGTGTTAATAAATAACGTTGCCTGGGGGTCAGAGCTAATAGCAAGCCATAGCAGAAGTCTGGCAGTGGTAGCACATGCCCTTAATCCTGATCACATGACAGGCAGATCTCGGTGTGTTCAAGGATACCACCAGTGTGGAGACACACGCCTTTAGTCTCAATACCAACCACAGAAGACCTGCAGGTCTGTATAGATGGGCAGTGAAGAGGAGGTCATATGGTTGGGTTTACAACCAATGAGAAGGCAGAATAGAAAGTCAATAAAAAGGACAAACACACAGGAAGTAAGTCTTTTGCGGAGAGGTAGGACAGCAGCGGCAGTGAAAGGTAAGGTTTCTTTTTTTTTTTTTTTTTTTTTGGTTTTTTTCGAGACAGGGTTTCTCTGTGTAGCTTTGCGCCTCTCCTGGAACTCACTTGGTAGCCCAGGCTGGCCTCGAACTCACAGAGATCCGCCTGGCTCTGCCTCTCGAGTGCTGGGATTAAAGGCGTGCGCCACCACCTCCCGGCGAAAGGTAAGGTTTCTAATCTCAGCTCTTAGCTATTGCTCTGACCTCTTGGCTTTTAACTCTGTATTTGGCTCTGTATTTCTTATTTAACAAGACGGTTACATCTACAAGCCATCATCTTTATTTTTACTGAATTTATAAGGTGAGTCTGTATATAGGGTATCATATGTAGGATCTTAGTCTTCATGTCAATGTAGTATCCTCATAGTCCTGGTTGGTAGAAACAGATAGCTAAGCTTAAGGGACTTGATCAGAGTTTTATTTACAGTCAAATTTACAGAAACCAGATTTGAGCCTAATTTAGTAGAAATCAAAGTCAATATGTTGGTTACTGGACTGTATCACTTCTAGAAAAACTGTTCCCACCCACCCATCCCCATCTATATGGGTACACTGTAAATAAATGCCACTCTTTCTTCATGGAATTAGTGCTTATGTTTCCAGAATGTGTCCATGAATGAGAACGAGAAGCTAACACCATACACGGCCAAGTGATGCACATGTCACATTCTGTACAAGTCACACAATAGTTCTCACATTTAAGTAGTTTACAGTAGTGACACCAAATCCCAGATATATTGTATATGCTCATACATTGTACCTAGCATTTGCAGTGAGTGAATTTGTGAAAAGACATCTGGAAGTAGAGTGAAAAGAAACTTGACAAAGATAATAGGTGCAGGGTTCCGAGAATTCACTAGGTATAACACTGTCATTTTAGGCATCAGAATTTATTTTATTCTTGTCTGTTAGTTAAGATCTCCCGGTCATCAGAAAGGCTCTGAGGCAGACAAGTAGACTTAAAACTGAATGGTATCCTCCCAACCCAGGCCTTGGAAGTAGCAGGACACTAAGAAAGGGAGCGACTGTGAAAATGTCCATTGTAAAAGGCGACATAAGAACCAAGTTGGTATGGCCACCTCCTGGGAGCAGAAACAAGAAAGTAGCCTACTGTCTGTGTTGCAGCCCTTCCGGATGGCCTTTGTTATGCAGGGTGACACACTGCAGTTTGCTCACATGCTAAACTGTGTGCTAAGAAAAATCTCCTGCAAGAGCCTTTGGGAACTGTAGAGAGCAAAACACACTTGAAGTGACACCTATCCATTTCTAACCACAGATCAACAACTAGAATATAACTGCTTATGTAGCATAAAAATGAAAGGAGGTTTCCTGTTGGTAGAAGAATGTTGGGGACCCTGCTGAGTCTTGGAAGTGAATGCTGCTGTCATTGAGAAAAAAAAAATACACCCTCCAAGAAAGAAACATAAAAAGGAAGAGAATGGTTAGGAGGGAGGCTAAGGGGCTAAGTCAAGTCAAGGAATAATTTTCAGTGTGAGTTTCTGCAAGTGCAGAGTGCTGGCTGAGTAACTGATGAGTGGTACTGGTGTGGAACTAACACATCTGCAGATGCTGCCTTAACACAGGGCTGTAAATTCAGGTGCCCACAGGGACTAATTAGGCAGTGCTAGAGAGCGACCTACAAGGAAGCTTTAAGTAAAAGGACAGCTCTAGCATAATGGTACGGGCAAGTGATGTTGGCTTGGATGTGAAGGAGATGATGGAGATGTTGTCCATGGAGGCGGCTGCTTCTCTAATCTCCCTGCTACTCCGACTTCTGATTTTTTTCCTGATTTTTAAAAAGCTAATTTTCTTTGGAATCATTACATTCCACAAATAAATGCAAAGTCTTTATAAAAATATTAGAAGGGTATAGACTGACAAAGCATGGTATCTTCATGCTCCCCATCTTTTTTATTTACATTTTTTTCACTTTTACATATCAACCATTGTACCCTCTCCCTCTCCTTTTCCCACTCCCCCCATTTCCCCCTCCCACCCCTTCCACTCCTTATAGGAGGTAAGGACTTCTTTGGGTAGTCAACACAAGCTGGCACACCAAGTTGGGGCAGAAGCAAGCCCCTCCCCTTTGCATCAAGGCTGAGTAAGAATTGCATGATAGGGGATGGGCTCTGATAAGCCAGTTCATGAACCTGGAATAAGTCCTCGTCCCATTGCCAGAGGACCCACAAACAGACCAAGTCACACAGCTGTCATCCACATTCAGAGGGCCACGCAAACTCCCCAGCTGTCAGTCCAGAGTCCGTCAGCCCCCACTAGCTTGGGTCAGCTGTCTCTGTGGTTATTCCCATCATGATCTTGACGCCCCCCTTCTTGCTCCTATAATCCCTCCTCCCTCTCTTCAGCTGAAGTCCAGAAGCTCGGCCAAGTGCTTGGCTGTGGGTCTCTGCATCTGCTTCCATCAGTCACTGGTAGGTTCTATGATGACAATCTGAGTACAGGGGAAGGCTAGTTCATGCACCCTCTCCACCATTGCTAAGAGTCTTAGCTGGGGACATCCTTGTGCATTCCTGTGGATTTCCCTAGCACCAGATTTCTCCCTAACCCCATAATGGCTCACTCTCTCAAGATATCTCTTTCACTGTCCTCCCTTTCCATCCCATCTTCTTTAAGAATAAAAGGGAAATGCTTACCTTTGTGATACCCACAGCTCATCTTCTCCATTCCATTTATCCCTTTCCACCCTCATTAATAAATACTATTAGCACTTTTGTGTTTATTGTTTTCTTGATTTTATTCACAGCTACCCACTTGCCTCCTGGATATATTGTTTCCTTCTGCATGTTTTAATTTTTCTACCAAGAATAACTCCACTTACGTATTTCTTTAGTAACTATTGTACACCACCTCATATTCTTGAGATTCACACATAGCCCATCAGATGGTCGTAGTTTATTCTGCTTTCCTGGTGTCACCACATGCTATGATTTATTTTTGTATTGCTCCATTAGACATCTGGTTCCAGGCTTTTATTTCTATAAATAGTTTGTCTATTTACACTTTTGGGCCTGTCCCCTTGTGCACATATACAGAACACTCTTGCAGACACAGAATAGACTTGATATTCCTGGGATAGGCATAGCTACAGCATATAAGAACATATCACACAGCTTCTAAAGTGATTGCTCAACTTGACTTGCCCTCTAGCAATGCAGAAAGTGCCAATCACTCCACTTTGGTAATGTTAAAGAGAGGATGCTCTTGTCTTTTACAATTGTATTTCCTTAATTAGCCAGAGAGTGAAGCATCATTTCGCTTGGAAGCCATGTGAAGTTTTCTTCAGTTAATTTTTTTGTTCTATTTTAATTTTTTTTACTTCCAATTTTCTGGGCGTGATCTATAAATACACATGGTAAAAATTGCAGTTCTATACACTTATGATTTTTTTCTTTTCCTTTGTGGTTTGTCTTTTCATTCTACACTTAGCATCACCCATGAGCACCAGCGTACCTTTCCAGGTTTAATGTAGACGGGCTTGTGCCTTTTATAACTTACTGGAGCAATAGTCCCTACAGTGTAGTCATGACTTCCTGTATTGTTTTGAAAAGTCATATACTTTGCTTTTTCATTAAGTCTGTAACTAGCTGATTATTGAGTTTTGTGCATGGGCTGACATTGGAGGTTAGCCTGATGCAGAGTGTTATGACAGCATTATATGTGAAGGACATCTGGAGCTCTATCATGTGTGACATTTTCATAGCCTTATTCCTCTCTTTTGAGAATTTCCAGTCTCATTATTTTATTTGTCCATTCTTGAAAAGTACTCACAGTATGTCAACATACCTTAAGGGTTCTAGTGTTCTTTATACCTGGTAAGGTAAATCTTACTACCTTTAGCTTCTTCAAACATCCTTAACCATTCTTGGGTTTTCCATGCAGCCTCAGACTTAAGTGTCACAAGGAAATATGGAATGATTTTGTTACCCTTTTAAAAACATTTGTGTGTGTGTGTGTGTGTGTGTGTGTGTGTGTGTGTACAGGCACACACTCATATTTATGTACCATAATATACCTAAGGAAGTCAGACAACAGCTTGCCAGAGTTGATTCTTTCCTTCCAACATATGGTCCCATCTAACTCAGGTGGTCAGAACCGGCAGTGGGTGCCTTTACCCCTTGAGTCATCTCCCTGGCCCACAGGTTTTGCTGGGATTTGAGTCCAACTCATTAACATTGTGTCTTTGTCTAGTTATGTTTTTTGGATGCATTTCAGTAATTTAACATTTCCCACGTAGCTCTATACATCACAAATCTGTGATCTTATTTCTATTAAAACTAGTTATTAGCATAATACATGTTTTATAATTCTTTTCAGGTTGACTTTAATAAGTAATTTTTTTGTATTTTTTTATTTTACATAAAAGCTTAACTTTTACCTCTTTTTTTTTAATTGCCCTGAACTTGTGACTCTGTCTTCTTTGTCCTTGAACAATATCACCAGAGGTTTGTTTTAAGATTCAAAGAACTAATTTTCCCCTATTAGTACTATCTATTTAATCTTTATTTTCAGTTCCTGAATTCCTCCCTGGCTTTTTGTTTCAAATAGGTTAGAAAAATTCACCAGCTGTTCTAACACGTACCACTTCTGAAATCCTTACATTTCTAGGATATATGCATTCATATGCATGCTAACAGCATCCCCAGAAAATACTTATAATATAGCTGAGACTTTAAAAAATTGCAATATGGCCATGCCTGTAGCCTCTATTTTATCAAAAGCTATTCTTATTTCTTACTTTCTAAAAATATGAAATCTCCCAGAATAGATTTCTGGATATGCCTACTATATGTTTTCATTATTGATTCTGCACTTTTGAACATTGTCTTTGAACTGACAATCCTAGAGTAGAAACTCTTTTCTGTATGAAATCAATTCTTTAAACGTTGAAACTACCTTCTTTGGGTCTGATAATGTCCGTTTTTATAAACCTTCTATGACCTTGTGTACTTCAGGTGTTGGTGTCATGTTCTTTATGTCTTATTAACTAGTTAATTGCTCTGCTTGGTTTTATTTATTTTTGAGCCATGTTTGTGCTATTTATTATTATTATTGTTTTTTAAAGATTTATTTATTATGTATACAGTGTTTTGCCTGCATGTATACCTGCAGGCCAGAAGAGGGCATCAGATCTCATTACAGATGGTTGTGAGCCACCATGTGGTTGCTGGGAATTGAACCCAGGACCTCTGGAAGAGCAACCAATGTGCTTAACCCCTGAGCCATCTCTCCAGCCCCTATTTTTTCTTTTTTTAAGACAGGGCTTCAGCATGTAGCTTTGGCTGGTCTGGAACTTACAATATAGACCAGGCCAGCTTCAACCTCACAGAGCTCTACCTTCCCCATGCTGCCTTCCAAGTACTGGGGGGTTAAAGGTGTGCATCACCACACCTTGTACTGATTTTCATTTTTAAAAGGGGTATGTTATTAGATACCAACTTTTAGTTGTCTGTCTTTTTTGTCATCTTATCAGTATGTAATAAGTCTTTTGATTTTTCTTTTGTCTTCTCCCTCATGTGTTAAAATTCATGGGCCTAATACCATAATTGTCTGACTGTATATCTTGCAGTACTTCCCTGGTGATTTCCTTATGCTTTCAAATATGAGCCCTGGTATGCGGTTATATCTCAGATGTGTGCCTTATGTCATGGGTTACTTTTGGCTTTATATAGCTTTTCTTCGTATGTGTGTGTAGTACATGGGGCTGCACACACTAGTATGTGCTCACGAAGAGGCCAGAGTTTGATGTCAGCTGTCTTCCTCTATTGCTTTCCACTTTATGCATTGAGACAGGGTCTCTTGCA
The DNA here is from genome assembly GCF_949786415.1 of Peromyscus eremicus. Classification (NCBI taxonomy): domain Eukaryota; kingdom Metazoa; phylum Chordata; class Mammalia; order Rodentia; family Cricetidae; genus Peromyscus; species Peromyscus eremicus. The sequence goes on from NC_081423.1 coordinate 30,536,761, forward strand.
GAACCTGGAACTTGTACATTTGACTAGACTGGCTATCAAGCCCCTGGAGTTTTCCTGTCTTCATCTTCCAGCCCCAGGATTAGAGGTGTACACCTTTATGCTCAGCTTTTTCTGTGGGTATTAGGGAACTGAACTCAGGTCGTCATAGTTTCTCAACAAGCACTTTATATACAGAACCATCTCCTCAGCTCTCGATTACCTTCAGTTGAAGTAAAAGCCACGTAGAGTGAAGCGCACAGATCTTAATTATATGCTTTAACGTATTTTGAAAAAAAGTGGTCTCATGCAATCACCACCCTTCAAACATCACCACCATCCATCTTGCCAGCCCCACCTGCCTCCCTCTCAAGGCAATGCTCCCCTCATTTCCATCACTGAAGATGAGTCTTGCTTGTTTTCAAACCTCATATAACAAATGTCATCATTTTTAGACTTTTCTGACTTTTGAAGTGTTCACTGTTGTTTCATGTGGTTGTATTCATCAGCCATTCGTTCTTTCCATTGCTTAGTAATAGTCGATGGCTTGAATGGACCATGATTTGTTTATCCAATCTATGTTTCTTAGACATCTGGTTGTTTTTAGTCTGTCGTTATTTTGTACAAAGTATTATGAAAATTTTAATGCAAGTATTTTTTTTTGGGGGGGGGGAGTTTTCCTTTCCCTTGAAGAAGTAGCTACAAACCACTAGATCTAAGACAGGTGGCTTTAATAAGCCTGGTAAAGTAGCATCGAAGATAGTCCCTAGTGATCCTTGCCCACTGATACTCATGCCCCTAAGTAATTTCCTTCCTTCAATAAAGGACTGTATAGGAATAGGATATGGCAACAGTGATGGTCTATCACTCATCCAGTTAGGATGTAGACTGAACTTACGTTCCTATTCCTACTTCCTCGTGTTGTGGCAACTTGTCATACAACCTGTCACATGGGTGGCTTCTTAGAACCCATAAAACCAATGGATACTCTTTGCCCACTGGGAGCTGATGTCCTCAGACCACTAGTCTGAAGGGCATGTTACCTTGTCCATAGCCAAGATGTTCTTGGAACTGAGTTTTCCTCTGGTCAAACATTTAATGAGATGACAGCCATGGCCAACAGCTCAACTGCAGCCTCATAAAAGATCTGAGGTAGAGGCCTCAGGTAGGCTGCACCTCCACTGTGACTCTCGGAAGCTGAGATTATAAATGTTTTAAATGGATAATTTTGTGGATCAGGTGCTATCTAATACAGATAGTTATGCAATACTAGTGGTGCTGAGTACCCTTTAGTGA